>NW_020664389.1:4990197-5100728 GCF_002925995.2 Terrapene triunguis
GGAGCGCAGGGTCTGGGGGCTGCCCGGCAAACCGTGAAGCCGGTAGCGCTCGGGCAGCCCTTTTCGCATGGTTGGGAGGGAGGAGGGGGAATGCGGGGCGCTCAGGGGAGGGGGCGGAGATAGGGCGGGGACTTTGGGGAAGGGGCAGAGTTGGGGCGGGGCCGGGGGTGGGAAAGGGGCAGGGCCGGGGCCCCGTGGAGTGTCCTCTTTTTTTATTTTTTAAATATGGTAACCCTATTTTTTTTTTTAAATAAATTCTAGTTTTCATGAAAACTTTTCAATTGTGCTCATTAACTACTTAATTACTGACTCTAACCACTGTGTGGAACAAAAGACAAATCACTGAGAGAAATGGTGACAGATCTTATTATATTTTAAGTTTTTTTTTCTAAAAGGTACAAAAATGATCAAGCACTATGGTAAACAAATGTCAACTTGAACTAGAGTGAATGTATACAATGCCTGTATGCAGGATAATGTATATTAATGCTGTAACACTAACAAATCTTGAACACAACAGAAAAACAACAGGCAGTTTCAAAGCACTCAGTAATAAACATCCAGTTTAATATTTCAAATTCCTTTCTTCCCAAACACTTGGCAAGACTACTCATCTCAGCAAGACTTATCAACCATTTCTTTCACATAATTAAAATCTCTTCTTCTGTACATGTTTCTACCAGTTTCCAAAACTATAACTAACATTCAACAAACATAACAGTGTTTTTTCACAGAATAAACTGGATATTGCAGGTGGTTCCTCTTTCTACTTAGGAATTCAAGGGTTTTCTTCTCTTTCCTTCCAAGACACTCAATACATAGGTGAAATGCTATACGTTCAGAGGCATGTGAAGACAGGAGAAAGCCCTCATCTCATTTTCAAGGGTGGGACTTTAACTAGTCTAGCTGGAGGCAGAGGTGTGTGTCTGTGTGTTCATTTTTACTCTTTTCCTTGGACATACCAAAATGCTATTGACAAGCTTTGCATGATCTCAATTGAAAGGATGGATTATCAGGACCAAAATAAAGGTCTAATTAAATCAAGGTAACTATACCAGCAAAAAAGCATCTCCAGTAGGGGCATTTGCTGGTACAGCCATACCAGTATAGCTACACCAGCAAACCCTTTCTAGCATGGACAAGGCCCGAGACAAAAGCACTTAACACATACCACTTTATAGACAGTCTACCAACAGAAGAAAAGAACTTTTTCCATACACATTTTTGACTTGACCAAGTACAGTAACAGGCATCTTATCTGAGTTCTAAGATTCTTATATGCTGAGCAAAATAATCGTTTTTTCTTAATACAGTACGCAGAAAATGGGATTACGGTACAACCAATATATCAGAGAAAGATTCTATCTATTTCTCAAAGGAAGTTATATACAAAAATCCTGAAGAATGTGTTTTGCTTGATTCTGAAAACTAAGACAACAACCCTATAAAAACTTCAGGTTTCAGTGAAGAAAGATTGACTCATTTCAAATATGTTTCACCAAGAACAACAGTAAAGCAAACATATTCTAAAACAAACTAAAGAAAAAAACATGAAAAACAGAAAATTATCTTTGTAAGCACTATTATACCTAAAATACAATGCAAAACAAAAAATGGCATATAATTTTATTAAGGCACAGAGCATCTAAGAGACTATGGAAAACCACACTGAAGTAACATGAAGTTACACTTAATATTCTTCAAGTTAGGAAACTGAGTCAGCCACTTCACTATCATATTGCGCATTTAAGCCAAAGTATTAACTGAAATATTGTATGAATGTTTTTTACATACAAGTACAACACCACCAACCCCAGAAAGGTAAGTAAAGTAGAGCTGTGTGTGAAACGGTTCTCTCATCCCATGGGAATTTTTGAGATTTAAAATATTTTCCCCATCTCAAATCAGGACAAAAAATAGTAATCTCTAAAGTTTGTGTGAACTGAACAAAATTTCAAATCAGATCAAACAAAATATTTTGTTTCCATTATGAACTTTTTTATGTATATTTTTTACTATACATTAAATTGAACTTCAAAACTAAAAGTCATTTCAAACCAAAAAGTGGCACTTTTCATTTGAATTTTTCAAAAAACAGGAAATGCATTGCAATGGACCTTTTCCCATAAAAAAAGTTGTTTTGATGAATCTGCATTTTCCAATGAAAAATGTTTAGTTGAAAAATTCCTGACCAGCTCTATCAGTAAGGAAAAAGCAAACTCCTACCACATTTTCTAACCAAATTAACTCATTATATATGGTAAGAGTATAGAAGACTGTATCTGTCTCACCAGAAATTATGCATATTTAAAACAAATGTTAATGAATATACACTCCCCAAGGTAAAAAATTTCAACTTCCATTTTTTCCCTTTTAAATACCATAAACACGCATTCCCACGGAAAAAAATAAAATTAAAAAAATTCTGCACTATGTCATGGTGGCTCTTCCACTGGCACACTGATGATTCAAAAGCTTATGTACCAACAATTCAGAATGTTTACATATTAAGGAAAACTGATAACATCTGGATATGTTTTCTAAATTTAATATTACTTTGAAAAGTTAAAGAATGGGCACCTAAAACAGTATCTCCCAATAATACAGTACACTATACAAAAGGGATAATACTTACACTGTAACAAGTAAACCAAACCAAACCATTCAGCTTGTTATTTTATGGAGGACAAGAAAGCTTTGAAAAGCTTTGGTGAACACAGCGATGTTCCTGTGTGAAAATGCTGGAATTCTCAGAGACATGCTAGGGGAAGTCTGCATTTACGCTTGGTCTACACTAGGAATTTATGTCGGTATAACTACGTTGCTCAGGGGTGTGGTTTATTCACCCCCCAAGTGAAGTAGTTATACTGACCTTACCCCCAGTGTAGACAGTGCTATGTTGACAGGAGGGCTTCTCCCATCGACATAGGTAATGCCTCTTGGGGAGGTGGAGTATCTGTGCCAACAGGAGAAGGTCTCCCTTCAGCGTAGGCAATGTGTCCAATGAAACACTACAGTGGCGCTGCTGCAGTGTTGTAAATGGAGACAAGCCCTTAGTTATGAAAAAGAAACAAATGCCGTCATTGTTCAAGCTCACACCCCTAGCCTTAGTATTATCTTTCTTAGAAAATGTGGGAAGCTGTGACTAGTGGTATCAGAAAGCTTTATTGCTAACACACACCCCTATAAAAACACACACACATAATAAGATTTCTTTATGCTTCTGTCAGGACAAAAGTATTACTAACTAACTGAGGACTGAAGCCAAGAAAAAGAAAACAGACAAAAGCCAGAACAATCATAATATGCATTAATAGGAAAAAATATTCCAATAATAAAAAAAATCAGAGGAGAAATAAAGATTGAAATGTTAGTTGTACCTTAAAGAACCCTGCTTCTGGCCCACACCTGTCATAAACATTCCTGGCTTTACCTATAGCCATGATAATACCTTGCATGTTCGGGGTCAGCATGACCTGCCACAGGGGATTTAAGGTAAAAGTTTTGAATGATTAATATTTTAATGATTTAAGTCAATATGCCTTTAGACTCATGCAACAAAGAACAACCTACTGCATGCAAACATTGGAATGGCAAATGCTTCAGTGTTAGAGTTTGTGTTCTGCAAATTAATCATAACATTTTTCTCTACTTCTACCAAAGCAACAGCCATATATGATCTAACAGATGTTTACATTAGAATAAAGTAAGTACTAATAATTATTCCAAATGCAATGAAAGCAATTTAATAATTATATGGGCAAAATGTCCAAGGAAAGAAGAGACTGTTCAATACTGTTATTCCGCAAATACTGCAAAATGAATTAGTACTAACCTAAGAGCCTGTCTTACTAGCAAGGGATAAAAGCAAAGTTTCTATTATTTCAAATTAAAAAATCCATTCAAAATTCAGAATTTTTGATGTTCAATACTACAAATATTTATTTTTATCATTTTTCCAGATAATGCAATTATTAAATTATGAAGTATTACATAAAATATATATTCAAAATCAGGATCAGGGTTCCATTGTGCTAGGTGCTGTACAAACACACAAGAAGACATGGTCCCTGCCCTGAAGAGTTTATGACAATCTGAATTAAGAAGCAACAAATTTAAACTAACAGGAGGGAAGTGGGGAGGGAAGACAAAGGTAAAACCAGTAAGATTATGCAGTTACACCGGTTAGTTATATGCTCAGATTTACACTTCCAAGTTACTTGAAAGGTCTTTTTCCTACTTATATACAAATAAACAAACAGCCAGCTCTGTCTCCAAATACCACTCAGCCTAGGCATTATTGGCTGGCTAATTTCTTGCAGGCATCACAACAGAAGTGAGTCTTTATGGAGAGAAGGCAGAAAGCTTCGGGAATAGGTCAGGGAGGACATCCCATATGTAAGGGTAGCATGTAAAAAAGCACAAATACATTTACGGAAGAAGCAGACAAATGGACACAAGATCAGCACCACTGAGAAGAAGGGGATGTGGGATGGCATTGCTGTAAGACAAAGGCAGATAAGTAGGGAGGGGCCGAGTTGTGAATGTCCTTAAAGGTGAACATTAACAACAATTCCCTTGGAGCTAGTCAGGATATCATAAGAACTTTCTTTAGAGCTGCATTATGTAGGACATAAGGTCAAAGGACACAGATATGTAACTGCTGCATTCAGATCACAGTGGGTCTGACTTCTTACAAATACAACAGTACCATTTTAAGTTCTCCATCCCATTCTGCCAATTAACGTTTCTCACAACTGAGGAGTAAAATATGATTTGACCTACTCACTGCTGCACATGTAAAATATGATTTGACCTACTCACACCCAGCAATACATGGCTCCATGAGTTACTTAGAACATAGGTCCAGGTTCCTTGAGTAAGCAGGCACTGTGCACCAGCTATGTCCCCTCTCTGAGCAAACGGACAGGAAGTAGTGGAGTATGGGGTGGACCCTTGGCTCTGCATTCCCACACACGAGCCAGAAAAACTAAGCTAAATTGGGGGTATTGTAATTTGCTGCTGATCTAGGCCCGCAAAAAACTACTATCTTTCTGGAGCAAAGGGAAAAGCAGGAAGGAGACTGTTTCTCAGAGGGGTGGCTCTGAGGTTCTATGCCTTTCTGGTCTACTCCTCCAGAGCTGAAACTTAAGTTGCGCCACAAGGAACAACTTAACCTTTAATTTGCTTTTCTAATAGTCATGTTATAGGAATGCAATTATGAAATAAATGAGAATTTTTAAACATTTCTAATATTTGCCTTTTTCATTACACTTTTCTTCTTTAACTGTTACCATTGTAAGTTGGAGCCCTAGCATAAAAGGAAATACAATTGAAAAGTCAAGAGCCAGGAAACAGTTGGCTGCTAATCTGTCCTTAACTCATGCCTCTGTGTCTAAATATTTCAGCTTGTATCTGTAGGACAATTTGCTCCTCTGAATCTAAAATGTCTAAGCTTGGCAGATAATAGATGTAGTTTGAACCTTAACTTCATTCAACTGACAAAAACAAGGAAATTCAGAATGTCATTCTTTATTCTTAGTTTTTTAAAAAATGTAATATAGTTCACAAATATCTTTCATAGACTACACTTGGCCTAAGATAATACTCAATTTCCAATAGCTCAAAGGTACAGATATATGTGCCTTCCTATAATCATTTCATACCACACAAAAATGTGCCCAATTCGGGTAACTGCTGCTATCTTTTCTGTAAATTTTTGTTGTGAATTTCAAGAGATCATCATCACAAATTGCTAAGCTTTTAGTTATGCAGATATCTGTTAAGCGCCACAATGTGCAACATGCCAAAAAATTCACACCAGGCAGCAAAAGAAAACACTAGTGTAGCAACTGTGCGCAAGACTGCAATCAAAGGTACCTCATCGTCATAACCCCCCTCCTCTGACTCAATCACAAAAGTCCCTACATCAGGAATCGCCACCTCTACAACACGCTGGTTAGGAGCTGGTTGAGCTGGGGCGTTATCAGAGCTCTGCAGGAGAAAATCATCATCAGTATGAAAAAGTCAGAAAAAAGAAGAGAAAAGAAAAAGGTAACAAAATGACAGACTGATAAGTAAAACAATCTGTGTTGCTGGGATTTGCTAGACTTTATAGTATTAGACCACCTGCATTCTCTCTCACTATTTGGATTTTTGAAAGAAATTCAAAGGTATGAAAAATCTTAAGTAGTGAATTCTACACTCAATGTTTCCACAAGTCTTGGCCTTCAATTTGTCTTAACACCTTTCTAGAAAAGTGATTTTCCTTTTTGCTCTAAAATTATTTGCCTTTGTAATGCTCATACCTTCTCTGTTACTGTAGCACCAAAGTGGTGTTCTTGTGGCAATTTTGTTTTGACACTAAGGGGCAGATCCTCAGCTGGTGTAAATTGTCCTAGCCCCACTGAAATCAACCTGTCATGGCTCCATTGACTTCAACAGAGCTATCACAGTTTATGCCAATTGATAATCTGCTTGGATTAGAGTCATGTGGCAATCATGTGCCATAGAAACAAAATCCTCTAAGACCTATATTCTGTTGGAAGCACTATAATAATAATTTATATTCTATTAGCACCCAGAAGTCCCAATAAGGAACAGGCCCCATTGTCCCAGACACTCTATAAACACACAAGACGATGGAGTTCTTGTCCTGAAGAGCTTACCATTGGAAACGCAGGAACAGATAAAGGGCAGGGAACATAAATAGAATAAGTAAATGATTTTGGTGGTGACTGGCACATAGCTTGTCACAAGTTTTGCTGGGTTTGGGTTTTGTTCTTTTAAGCTGGGGGTAGAGCTTGGGTGAGAAGGTTAATATGAGTAAAGGAACAAAATAAAGGAAGAGGAAGATGGCTGTGAAGAGAAGGGAAAAAGAAGAAAGGAAAAGAAGACAGTATGGGCCTGTCTGAACTGTACACACTTATGTAATAAAGATTATTGAAACCAGATTAAAAAAGTGTGTTTGGACCAATTAAAACCGGTTTTTAGGACCCAGTTGTTTAGAAGCTACAATGCACAGTGCTACTAAACAAGGTATTTATACTGAAAAGTTGCTTAATTTGTGACAGAAAATTTCAGAAAAATGTTCTCAAATACTTAATATTCTCCAAATACTTTTATAAAGGGGGCACAAGGAGCCTTAACTTTGCCTCTTTATGAACACAGAGGTTACTCACCTTGTGCAGTAACCGGAGTTCTTAGCGATGTGTGTCCCTACGTGTGCGCCACTTCAGGTGCATGTGCACCCCCGCACCTTTAATCAGAGATTTTTGGTAGCAGTTCTTGTTCGGCTCATGCATGTATGTACCCTATACATCCTTGTATACAGAGCTGAACAGGCAAACCATCCTCAGTTTCTTTTCAAAGAAAAGTCCTACAAAGTCCTGCAGAAAAAAACTCAGAAGGAGAAGAGGAGGGCAAGTAGTGGAGTACCCGTAAGGGGACATATCTTGAAGAAGTCCAATTACTGTATAAGGTGAGTAACCTCTCCCCCTTCATACAGTAGTGTTCCTATGGGTGCTCCACTTCAGGTGACTCCCTAACAGTATTCTGACAAGGAGGAGGAAGCTTTGTAACAGAATCTAATACTGAAGACAAAACCGCATTGACAACTACACTATCTGATCTAGGGGCATGAACCAAAGTACAGTGGTTGTAGAAAGTATGTACTGAAGTCCAGGTTGCATCTCTGCATACTTCAGCAACTGGAACATTCTTCAGTAATGCCATGAAAGTAGATTGTAACCTTGTAGAATGAGCTAATGCTCTGGAAGGAGGTTGATGTTGGCAAAGTCGTAACATAAAATAATACACCCAGATCTTATCTTGAAAATTTCTGGATAGATTGTAGATCCTTTGGATCAGTTTGCAATTGAAACAAGCAATCTGGTAGATGAATGGTCTGGTTAATATGAAAATTGGAAGATCCCTTAGATGAATATTTTGGATGTGGTTGTAACAAGACCTTTTCCTTGAAGAACATAGGAAATGGAAGAGGGTCTGCCATGAAAGCACCCAGTTCTCCGACCCTCCAGGCAGAAGTGATGGCCACCAAAAAAACCTGTTTTCAGCTATAGGTGAACCAATGAACACATAGCTAATGGCTCACAAAGGTAATTCATAAGGTAATTATCAGCCAGGTTTAAGTCCCATATTGTTAAGTAAATTCTCTAATTTGAGGGAAAAGATTAACCACATCTCTGAGTAATCTTGACGTCGTGGGGTGAGCAAATACTGAAAAACCTTCTACTAGGGAATGAAAGGCTGTTACAGCTATTCAGTGAAACTTGATGAAACTCATAGGACGATCTGATCTTTTTAATTCCAAGAGGTAGCCCAGGACAATGGAACAAGAAGAGAGTGGGCAGGAGAAATCTGTCAGTGGGTCTGCCAGAGGTAGTATCTCCTTCATTTTTGAATTAAGCATGTCACATGGATTCCTTTCTACTGTTTAACACCTGTTGCACTTCTGTTGAATGGGTAGTCTCTAATCCAGAGAACCATTGAGGAATCATGCCTGGAGCCAGAGAAATTCAAGACTGGGGTGAAGTGTCTGACCAGTATCCTAAGACAACAAACAAGAACTGATCAGAAGTCGCAGTGGTGGACGAGAAGCAAGTCTAATGACATAAGGATATCAAACTTTTCATGGCCAAGTCAGCGCAAACAACATGACTTTGGCTTTGTCTTGCTTGACTTTGAATTTTCAAGAGCAACGGTATTGGCCAATATGCATAAAGAAGGCCCTTCATCCATGAGATGAGAAAGGAATCGCCTAGTGATTGAGGTTCAGGTCCCCCTTTCAAACAAAATTTCTTGCGCTTTGCATTGGCTGCAGTGCAATAAAGTCCACTTCTGGAAACCCCCAGGTTAAATATATCCTGCTGAGGACTCGTGAATCCAACTCCCACTTGTAACTCCGAGAGAAGCATCTGCTGAGGTAGTCAGCCATAGTGTTCTTAATACCTGGAAGGGAAGACTATCTGCTTAGCTATGCACCAATTCCAGAGTTTTATCACTTCGGCATAGAGTGAAGGGAAACATGTCCGCCCGACAATTGATGTAGAACATGCAGGTCACATTGTCTGTTATGATCGCAACGGATTTGGCTCTGATCAGTGGAAGGAAGAGGGAGCATACCCTCCTGCCTGGTCTCAGTTCCAGAATGATGATGTGCAGAAAACCCACTTGGGGAGACCACTTGTTCTGGATGATGTGTGATTTGAGATCAGCTCTCTATCCCTAGAAAGATGCGTCTGAAGTGATGACAACGGTCAGAGGAGCTTGGGGGAAAAAAAACAAAAACAAAAAAAAAAAACACATCTCCCATACAGATCTTGGAAGGATTCTTCCACATATTGAGTGAGTCCAGAACCCAATGAGAACAGAGACCTGTCTGTCTAGACTATGCTCGTTTCGTGTGTCAATGGTCCTCAGCCATCCCTGTAAACACTGGAGATGTCATCTGGCATGTTGGGTTAATGAAGACATAAGCTGCCATATGACGCTACAGCTGAAGACAATTCCTTGCCAAGGTCTGAGGACTTATCTGAGTCCTTCAGACAAGATTTTCAGGTTTGTGAACGTGTCCACAAGTAAGCAAGCCTTGGCTGTCATGGCATCTAGAGAAAGTCCTATAAAATCTATCCTATTGAACAGTCAACTAGGGATAATCTGTTTGATGTAGCTGTTTAGAAGTCTGAGATCTGATATTGGGGACTAGAAAGTACTTGGATTAGGACCCCTCTCCCCTGTGCTGGACTGGACCTCATTCTATGACCCCTAAGAGTAAAAGGGAGATGACATCCTGTCTCAGCAACTGATTGTGAGTTGGGTCCCTGAACAGACAGGGGAAAAGTGGGTGGGAGGGAGGCGTGGAGGTAAAATGGATGGAATAACCATTTGTTATGACTTCCAAAACCCATTTGTCAGATGTTACTGTCGCCCATGCAGGATGGAATCGGGAAAGGCTGTATCCGAGTGGGGGGAGGACAGGACAGTGCAGCAGCAAGTCCCTGTGGAGGGAGTAGTTCAGACTCCTGACCAAGCCATCAAAACTGGAGCTTAGCCATAGCAGATGGCTGGGATGAAGTAGCTCTGTCAGTAGCTGTTTTCTTTTTGGAATATCTTTGTCTCTGGGCCCAAGGTTAAAGTGGCCTACAGAAAGTAGAAAAGTAAACTGTGCGAGATCTTTGGGCCATCTAACACCTGCTAAGTTTCCTTTCATTTATAGGTGTATAGATCCCAAGGGATCCAAGAGTGGCCCTCGAACCTTCAAAGTATGAAGGGACTGTCTGTAGAGTCTGAAAATAACTTATAACCCTCTACAGTAGACTGTACCTCTCTATGGAAGCTGCACAGCTGGAGCCAAGGTGCTTGTTACATCATGGTGAGATGGTACAGGCTATGCTATCGGCTGTATCCAAGACGTTTTTGCCAAGAGCTGACCTTCATTTATGATGGTCTTAAACTGTTCATGGTGGTCCTGTGGCAAATATTTAATAAAGATACTAAATTTGCTGTAATTCAGATAGTGATATTTTGACATGAACTCCTGATGATTTGCTCTCCTGAACTGTAGGGTCGCAGAGGAGTAATTTTTGCGACCGAAAAGATCAAGATGCTTTTGGTCCTTGTTAAATGGGATAGCATTGGTTTTGTATTGCCTCCCACCCTCTAACTGCATCCACAACCAAGCAATTTGGTGTCACATTGAAAATAAAAATTCTGAATCCATGACCAGAACATATGGTATTTTTTGTTAGTATGTTTGCATGCAGGGAGTGCTGTGGCAGGGGTTTGCTGGACTGTCTTGGTTGGCTCTAGAAGAGCCTAATTAATTGGAAGTGCCACACACGTTGAAGCTGAGGAATGTAAAATATCCAGGGGTTTATGGTGGAAGTCCAAATCCCTCGTGAGGAAGTGTAAAAGAGCAATTTGTTTCATCAGCTCCCGGAACTCTGGAAAGTCATCTGCCATGGAAGGTGTTGGAGGCATTATAGCCTCATCAGGAAATATTTGTACAAGGTGCTACATCCTTGTCAGCCCTTGCCTCCTACCCCTCCAGCTGTAGGAAGGTGGGGGATCATCTATCTTCCCTTCCCTCCATGTGGGGAGGAGAGTAAACTATCCTTGAATAAATGTGAAACACAAACAGAAAGCTGTGAATCGAGTCAGATTCCTCTTCCACACGTTCTAATGGAGATGATAATTGTTCCCCTTGGATAGTGTAAGTCAGAGAAGTCGAGTGACCCAATGAGAAATGACTAGAGAGTGACCCAGAAGACCTCAGTACTGAGAGATGTGTGGTACCAGCAAGCAGTGGACTCTCTGGTTCATTGGAGATGAAGAGGTCTGGAGTATCTGAACTCCTGGGGTACCGGAGGAACTCTGGAGGTTGATTTCAGTACCGAGGTAGATACCGGATTTTTAGGAGCAGTCTTAGACATCTTCATGATACCAGAAGCACTTGGAGCCTCAACAACACTCTTCTTGGGTGCCTCAGGTATCCGGTGACTGAGATGTTTTTGAGGAAGATTTAATACGCCTGCTCCTTGTCAATACCATCAACATAGAGTGCACAGCTTTCAGTACTGCAGACATGGAGGCAGGTTCCTCAGCCCTGGATGCTTTCAGTGACTGGGATCTCAAGGTGGCCAAGTTAGCATAAGTCTTCTCCCTTGCATGGGGATCCTGCATACCTCAGAAAATACAAGTCCGAAATGACCCTACAAGTTGGGAAAACACAAGCAAAAGGGAAAGACAAAAACCCTAAAACAAACTATGTACAACTATATACAACAACTAAGTATATAACAACATTAAGGCAGTTAGTAGAAGCAGGCATGTGCAGCACTCCATCTTAAACCAAAGGTGGTTGAGCAGGAACTGAGGGCAGTTCGCCTGTGCAGCCCTATATATTTTTGGTACGGGACATGAGTATGTGTAGAGAGCATAAAGGCCGAATGGGCACTGCTACCAAAAGTCTCTGATCAAAGGTGCAGGAGTGCCTGAAATGGAGCAACCATAGAGACACTACTTGAAGAAAAACATTCCATTTCAGACTTAACAACATGAAGACATCTAGTTTCTCAAACATACACATACAATTTCTGCCTCTCCTACAATTAATTACTCCCCCCAACCACAATCTTGTAAACGACTGGGACTGTTCATTCCATGTCATAGGCCTGAACTGACGTATTTTGTTCCCTGCAACCAAGCTAGTATGCATCTATCCTGGTGTATCTGGAGGGAAGCCAGCAGACCCAAGGTAGAGAACAGGGGTAGGCAGGATATCATTGAGGACTTTCACATCCTCATTTTGGGGTAACACAAATAGGTACAAGGCACCATATATGTTTCCAGTCTGTTTTGCTATGTTGGCATCGATTTTTCCAATTTAGGCTCTACTATTTTGTTAAACGTGACAGATTATTTTCTCTAAGAACACAGGCGGCCATCTAAACATTAACCTAGGAATATTGGTGACAGTATGTCTTGGTGTCAAGAGTTAGATTAGCTTCCCTGTTGATTTTAAACCACAACTCAGCAGTGTCTGTGCTCTCGACATCACAATGGTTGAGAGACAAGAGAAAAACACTTCTGCTTTGATTAAACACCAATCCAGGATTCCATTTCCATGTGGAATCGATCCACAGAAGTATCCGAATTCTTGATGTGAAATATGAGCATTTACTGGTATATATGCTTGCCTATTAGTTCCTGAGTCTAAGTGGGCTTGTTTAGCTCTGGACAATTAGGACTCAGGCCACATTTTTGTTTTATTTATTTATTTTTAAGGAAGAATGCATGAACTTTGCACATGCCCAACTTGTTCATATACTTCTCCACGATGACTTAGCAAGACAAACTGGGGAAATAATAAATAATAAACTGATACATGTTACATTATTTTGATCTAAAAAACAAGTATTCCAATAAAGTTGCTTGTGGTTTCAAAATGTATTTATTCATGCAAACATATTTGATCAAATACTTATACCTACAGTTGGTCAAAGAATATTTGCTGAATGTAAAATTCATTGAATTTTAGCTTCATAAAGAATTCACAAAGCAGCCTCTTATTTGCAATTCTATTCAGTGCTCAAAATTACTTGAAGACTATCTGAAGTGAAGTACTGGAAGTCTTTGGAGGATTCACATAAAAAGTAATTACCCAATATTCTGGCTGGTGTAACATATGTATTCTAAGTTAAATATATACATTTGATGAATCATGAAGACCTGTTTCGAAGTCTGTGAATTCAAATACTAAAACCTAGGATAGGATCCTAGTTCAAATAGAATTGAAGCAGGATATTCATGTTTTCCCCCCAGTATGCAACTAACTACGTATATCCTCCATAAATACAATGCTTAACCTTAAAAACTACATCAACTGATGCAGCCTTTCAAGGATACTGACGACTCCAACTGGTGTCTCAAAATCCCTAAATAAATTTTAAAAAACCTAATATTTTTTAGTGTCCTGGGAGGAATACTCCTTTATATACTCCCATAACTAGAACATTATTAATTGTAGGCAGGAGAAGCGCCAGGGTTTTTGCCACCCTAGGCGGCAGCGCTCCTCCTCTGAGCATTCGGCGGCGGGGGTCCTTCCGCTCGGCGTCTTCGGGGCACTTTGGCGGCGGGTCCTGGAGCGAGTGAAGAACCCCCGCCGAATTTCCGCCAAAGACCCAGAGCGGAAGGACCTCCCCCCCCCCCCCCCCCCGAATTTCCGCCGGGGGCGGCAAAAAGGCTGCCCCCCCCCCCCAAATCCTGCCGCCCTAAGCGACCGCCTAGGGTCGCTAGTGGAAGCGCTGGCCCTGATTGTAGGTGGACACAAAGACATGTGTGACCGTTATTTAAGAAACAACATACTGTACTCAACAAAGAAGTGTGATAATTACATACAATGTATGTACATCATTAGTTTTACTCTACTATCAGCCTTTAGGTATACTCCATTTCTTCTGGACAGAGTATAAAGGCTGAATAGTCACTAAGGAAAGGTTAATGCTTTCTTCAAGGGAATAATTTTCTCTTATCAGATATTATAATACCTGTCACTTGCAAGATAAGAAAAGAAGGGGTATTAAAAACTTGAAAATATCCTCACCGTTTGCATGACAGTTTCAGGACTTCTAACTTCCTGTTCAGCTAATGCTTTAGTGATTGCTCGTACAGAATCTTCTTTCAACTGCTTTGAGAGATCAGTTCTTGATGGCTGCTCTAAATACTCTGGTTCTCCTGCTTGAGCTTAGTGACAAAAAATGAAGATAAGCAATTTCATATTCTTAACATAGCTAAGTCTATCCGCGTTATTTGGGTTAACAAGTAAGTGCTAAAGAAACTTGCACAAAAATGCAAGTTATGTCAAATAATTCACACAAATCTGCTTTAGATCCATGTTCCCATCTTTTCTAGTTTAAGCACTGAAAGAGCTTAGTGAATAGTTTTAGGATTAGAAAAGTTTAAAATCATATTTAACATATTTGAATTGCCTGTAACACCTGCTGAAGCAGAACACAGTACCCATGTTGAGCCTGGGGCTGTGCATGAGTGTAAGGGTCTTCCTGAATCTCCTTGTGGGATTGTGGCCTAAAATATCTAAGAGTTTAAATCTAAAAGATTTATATTGCAAAATAAACACACATTACAATCAATACATTTTACTTTTCAAACAACTAAGAAAACACAAATTCCTTTCCATTGAAATGTAGAATCTTCACTAAGAAAAACAAAACAGACTTGTTTATTGCTTTCAGTTAGTAAAACAAAAAAAGGATAAAGATCTGCTCGTAAATTTCAAGAGAAATTCATTCAATATTTTGTATCACTAATACAAAGAACAAAAACTAGGCTGTTCCAAGTAACTGAAAAACTAGACATTTAGAAGATGAAATCACTCTTTGGAGTAAAAAAAATGCAGTTTAACATTATCAGTACACCAATTTTCTAGATACGTTTGGCCAAACTATGATCTGCGTGTCTGTCACTACGAAATGAACATACACTCTTTAATGATCCAAGGGTGACAAGAATGTATGAATGACAGACTCCCACTATCCACGCGTGTCTAGTCATCTTAAGTATTACACTGTAGAACCACCAAAGCTAGAAATGGACATAGAGAAAGAGACTAGGTAGGTTAATAGACTATGTCAGTGCGGGACTGTCACTACAATTAGTTCACCAATTGTCTGTTCACGTCAGCTAAATCCCAAGCAGTTGAGTTTCCACCACTATTCTTTGGAGTCCACCACACCATTCCTAACATTCTCAGTATTTTCCTGGTAATCAGCCTAAAGTTTTCCTATTTCTTAATTTAATTCCATTACTACAATAATATACCACACAATTTCTCCCTCTCCTTACGGCTAAATTCTGCTCTCACATTACTGTAAATCTAGAGAATCTGAGTACTAGGAAAATTTAGAGAGAGGAGAAAGGGAAAATACCCTGGAGATACCAATTTTATTTCTTAAAATAAAAGGCCAATGGGAGCTACTAACTACTCTGCACTTCTGAAAAATCAGGCCACATTTTCAATTTTGAAGAATGCTTTCAGCTGAGGTGGTACTGGAACTTCACAAGGGCAGAAAATTACTCAACATTAATAAGACCATCCAGTAGGCTTTTTTAATTTTTTTTTTTTATTTTAATGAGAAAAGAAAACCCCCAACAGAAACCAATGCTTATTTAAAAACCAAACAAACTCCTAATGTGGTTATTTTATAGAACTCACTGTTGAAAACAATTCAAATGGGAAGAAAAATAGTTCCGTATCTTCAAAGATATGATAGTTTACAGCTGGCATTAATGTATACACATGCAAAGTTTTATTTTTGTTTTCCCCCCAACATAAAAAATGTATGCAGACCAACCTGGAGCAGAGGAGGGTGCTGGCATCCTGGGTGTCTGAGATGCTAACAACTTTTCCTGTTGTACTTTCTGAGCAAGTTCTGCATCCCATTCTTCTAGTTCTTTTTCAAAACGCTTATTGTCTTCCTTGACATAGTCCTTTAAATCAAGAGGCAACGTATCCATTCCAAGCAGCATCTGACCAGTTTCCTTATTAAATTCTTCTGTAAAACCACATGGTTTATGTGTTTCACAAAATAATGAAAGGCAACAGGAATACATGTGGATGAAAGGCATTCAGAATGAGCATTCTTGAAAGCATACAATATACCAGTGAAATTTAAAAAGTTGTCTCACATTTATGAATACGTCTCAGTTTATCATTTGTCATATGCAGGAAGCTTACTCACCTGGAGGTGGAGCTCATGAAGCATTTTGCTTCTGCAATTTAAGTCTTGCACTTGGGCAACATAAGCTCATTACCACCTAGAAAGCCAAACCTCTGGGGCTGTGTGCACTTTACGAATCAAAATGTTCACAGCAAAAGTACATAAGGGACTGTGGTCCAATTGCTTTCCATTCCACTTGGTCTTAGTTAGACTTAGAACTTTTAGACTGGCAGAGCCACACGTTGGGGCCAACAAAGCCTGTGGCGGCAGGCCCCTTATGAATTTGGGGATCTGGAAATGTCGAGGCTAATCTTAGTAATCATTTAAAACTAAGTGAGATTTCTAACTTTTTACCTTATGAAGACAGCCTTAAAAATGTAAAGCAATATAAATCTATTACTATGCTTGGAAACTTGTCACTAAGTTGTAACCAAAAGATCCAAGTTCTTCATGATATTTTCATTCTACACAATGCGGTTTGGCAGATCCACCTAACCCTTAACAAGTAGTCCTTTGATTTCTGGGACCAATTCACTAATGTCTGGGTGTGGAGAGAATAGTGAAGGCCCCAACTACCATAGCACTACAGGCATAAGAAACTCTCCCCTTTGTCTGTCAGATGAGCAGTCAACCTCCGCTGAATAGTCAGTCTATATAATCTATGGCCACAAGAGGGAACAGTGAAGGAGAATATCTATTTTCTTTTAAAACATTTTTGAACTACGATTTAAACTACAAACTAGTCATAAAAAAGAGGATTGATGAAAACATGGTCCATCACCACAATTTATTCATAATATGGTTAAAGATACACTTATCTATCGTGGTCAGACAAGAACTGCAAGCAGCGGGACTGCTTTCTGTCATGTAGCTTTGCAGTGAACATTTGTATTCTTGTGGGAGTATGTGCATATTCTCCCTAGTCATTGCTTTCTGGTTGGACATGATTTAATGCGACAAGGGATATGTTCCTAAGAAGTTTTAGCCGGTCTAACTGGGACTGGCCAACCGGGGCCAGATCAGATAATCAAAACTACAGATAAACTGGAAAATGCAATGCTGCAGTGCCATCTAACGGTTGTTTCTGGCCCTGGAGACCTGGTTGTTCAGTAAATGTAGAGAGCCAGTTAAGTCAGGGTTGAATAAACAGGTTTCTACTGTATTCCTTTGTTTTGTTTTTCACAAGGAAGAACTCAAAATGTAAGTTAGCTATGAAGTGCTCATTTCAATAATTTGCAACAAGCTTTTTTTTTTTTTTTTTTTAAACACTCCATGAAAAAGTACATTAAGTATATTAAGTGGATGAAGGCAAGAAAAATATTCCTGAGAACATGTAAAAGTGACCTATTCTATAGCTTTTAACATTTAACTTTTTTGGTTTTACTCTCTGGTGTTGTGATAAACCTATGCCCTCACCATGACGTCTTCATTTGGCAAACATTTTATTTTGCTATTTTAATAATGCTGAAGCACTACGTACTGTGACACTATGATGCGTACTACTCAAAAGATGGGTAGTATTTTTTGCCATCTAGAAAACTATAAACATTGATACCTATTAGCATAATTAAATATTTCACTTTCTACTCATTTGTTTAAACACTAAAGATTGACATTACTCCACACAATAACCCCATCTTTAGGGCTATAACTTGGGCAGCGCTTTATCTAAACACCTACAATATTCTTTAGCTGACCTACAATTAAGCAATGTTCACTTGTAAAAATGTAGAAAAGCAGGATATCATTGCTGCATTTGTACTGAACTCTACAGGAACGCGGGGATTTTTGGGGGGGGAGGTTGCTTAGTTTTCTTTGTATTCAACTATAAATGCACATGTAACATTTTAGTCAACAATAGAAATTAAAATAATCATATGACTATTACTTTTCATGTAAATAAAGTATTATATACAAGTGTAAATTTCAAGCTCTTAAATTCTGCTATAATTATATTAGCCATAGTTCAGAGATTCAACAAAGCAACAGAACCACTCAGGAAGTCAACACCTTGAGCACAACTTCCACATACTGTATTTCATGCTGAAAATATACCCCAGACATTACCTTGTATCAAGAATTGTTCCTTATCATTGATATACATTAAACAGTACGCACTGGCATTCCTGTAACCACCGAAAGAATCACGTTCCAACTCCTCCCAAGTTGACTTGGTCACAGAAATATCATTATATTTCATCCATCTCCTCTGGTGGTGGTCATAAATGTATGCCCAATAGTGCCCTGCGTTAGCTTGGCCTTCATGAACTAGTACAGCATGTAACCGATAAGGAACCTAACAGAAAGAAAGCATAATTTAAATGTTGTTGCCATTACAGTAGGAGGAGGTTACTTACTATAACTGAAGGTTCTTCGAGAAGCGTCGTCCCTATTTGGATTCCAGACATGGGTGTGCATACGTGCCAAGCGCTGGTGCCAGAATTGTTCGTAGTAGCGTCCGTTGACCCCACATGTACATCATGCGTTGGCTGCGTCGTGTGTCCAAGTCTTTAAGAGGCTGTGCGGGTCAACATCAGTCCCTCTTACCAGTAAGCAATTAGCTTACTCCAATCCACAATGCAGGGGATGGAAGGCAGGTATGGGAATCCAAATAGGGACTACACACCTAGAACCACCTCCAGTTACCGTAAGTAATCTCCTCCTCTTCAAGTGATGGTCCCCATATGGATTCCAGATGTGGGAGAGTAGCGAGCAGTGCTCAGAATATTGATCTGGACACTTGAAAAATCAGACAAAGTAACATGGGTTATAAGGCAGCTACAACTTTATTTGCCTAACTAACAATTTACCTGGGTCAACCACCACTCAGATAGTCACTACAAACTACTCTAAAGCAATCTACTAAAGAAAATAGATCTCTTCCTTAGAGCATGTTCTTTTTCATTCTTCAGTGTGCAGTACAGACACACAGACCAGCTCAATCCCAGAGTGAATACTACTCATCATGCCAACATCACAATGATTCTTCTACCACTGTCATGTTCAAGTACCATGTCTGGAACTTCAAACAATCAGCCACAAACTATGAATTCAACCTTCCTTTTCTCAATTCTGAAAGTAGCAAACTTCAAACTCTAGATTACATACTGTTAAAAAGCTTAAACCCCCCCCAAAAAACCAGCCGAGTCACGTTTCCTGGTTTAAACAAGTCTTTCCAAAGCATAAATACAAGAGTGCATCAGCAGAGATAAATAATAAGTCAAACAATATACTGAGTTTAGGTTCTGATTGTCTGATCATGTTGACTGCATCACTAACGAATTACATAAATGAATGGTTTCCTCATATAATAATTGGTGCACTCAATGCACCAGTTATTGTCATCTGGAGAAATATTTAAGAGAACAGAGGCCATCTGCCTGTCAAAGATGGCCAGTTTGTGTCAACCATTTGAATACTTAAAGAAGATACTTATTTAATACATTAGTAAGCCATTTGTTGATAGGCATCTAAGCATCTTATAATAGAACAAAACAAGAAAGTTACAAGAAAAAAAAAACAGCCAGGTAAAATATACAGTCAACCTATACCAAAACATCTGGAAAAAATATATAAAATCACTGAAAGTTTTCACTGGATTCTACCATCTCCCAATTAACACAAAACAGTACAGAAAAAAGGAAAGTCCTCATCTTGGCAGTCTGCACATCTGTTTTTATTCCCCCACACCACACACACTCACTTCCTGGATTCATCCCAACCCTTTGAACTTACTCTTCTGCTCCAGCCTTCAATGCACAGAACCAACTTCCTGCCTACCCTCTCCCTCCCCCCCATTTAGCATCCAACTCTTCAAGCAATCCCTCCTCCCTTATCATTACTATATTCTGCATGTCATTAACTATTATCCCATGTCTTTCCCTTGAGTGTGTCTGTCTTGCTTTACTGGACTTGTTAACTCTTTGAGACAGGGAATGCATTATACCCAAGTTTGCAAAGGGCCATGTAAATTAATAGTAACATATTGATGGTTTAATAAAATTAGTAATATTTCAGTCAGTTCATTTCTGTGTACATCAGAAAGTTGAACACTTCCATCTTAAAGTACATCTTGAGAGTACCAATAGACCTATAATAATTAGGAGCATATAAGAAAACAGCTGTATTCTTATTGTGTTCAGTCAGTGAAGAAACTTATAGCTAAAGAGAAGCAAAGGCCAGGTGGAGGGGTCCTCTCCTCATTTTGAGATAACAGAAGAGGGACTTCATACCAATGTCTAGGCCAGACCATGCCAACAAGTATACATCCTTGCACTTTCCTCAGTGTCTAAGAGCATGAACTTTAGCTCCTAATCAATGAAAATATTGATACAAAGATTTGCAGCAGATGTGGAGACAAGTTAAGTTTTTACCAGTCACCAACACATACGACCTCTGCTCACAGTGATGCCTTATTGGACTACACAGTCTACCTTGCCTTCAGTAGCTATAAATAACAAAAAAAAACCGTGAGTAAGGCCAAGAAGAGGTTCTCCAAGAAATCTGCCTTGGTTTTCAAGACCAGTAGAATACAAGAATCAAACAAGTTAGCAGTGAGAGTCTAAACACCTTAGGGGCATAGGATGCTTGCTAGTGACCATCTTCTGGCAACACCTATGGCAGAATTTGAAGACTTTTTGCAGTAGAGATGATAAGTGTTAAAGACCATAAGACTAGAGAAGGAAAAATGATCCACTTTACCTTAAAAGACCTTTAAAAAAAAGGTAAAAGTGTTTTTCTTAAAAAAAAGTTCAAGGGAAAAAATATCAATTCTATAAAAATAGCATTAAATATTACTATTATCCTTAATACAAAAAGAAATTTTTAGAAGGACTGAGGATGTTAATGAGTAGCTTTTTAATCCAAGGCAAGCAGTATAACAAAAACAAAATAAAGAGGAAGAGATCCAAATGCTAATCATACAGCAATCTTGAGTGCTAATAAGCCGGTCTGATATTAAAAATTTAAGCTATCTTTCAGGTTTATTATTATTAAGATCTAAAGCCTAGAGTGAAGATCTATGTAGGAGAATGTCTGCTGGACTCTTGTTGCACACACCTTGAAAGCTATACTATTGCAGCACGAGACTTCAAGTTTAATATCTGTGTTATTGTCAAGATAAAAAAATAAGATCACTTATGACAACGATTAGGGATATTGGAATGCCCCTAATATTCTGGGTTGCCATTCTCAAAACAATAGAACTTCAGCGTTACGAACACCAGAGTTACCAACTGACCCGGTCAACCACACACCTGATTTGGAACTGGAAGTACACAGACAGCAGAAGAGACCCAAAAAAAGCAAATACAGTAAACTAAACTACTAAAAAAAAATAAAGGGAAAGATTTGACAAGATTAAAAAAGATTTCAGAAGGTAAGGAAACTTTCTGTGCTTGTTTCATTTAAATTAAGATGGTTAAAAGTAGCATTTTTCTTCTTCAGAGTAAAGTTTCAAAGCTGTATTAAATCAACGTTCAGTTGTAAACTTTTGAAAGAACAACCGTTATGTTTTTGTTCAGTTATGAACATTTTAAAGTTACAAATAACCTCCATCCCCAAGATTCTGAGGTTCTACTGTATATCAGTTTCTTTGAGCTATGAGGCTATGCAAACTCCCTGAAACTACAATTGCTTCACAATTAGCCAGTAGGAAAAGCAGAAGAGGCGCAAAGGTTGTACCTGTCCCTGAGACAAGAACATTGCCCTCTATAAAGCTCCTTAGTGCTGGCAACCCCAGCTGAAAGAATCTTGGCAGTCCTCTGAAATGAGTGTCCTGGGTGGGTAACATTGTTCAAATACAGCTGAGTTACCTAACCAATTTGGAAGCATTTTTTAAAAGGAATATGGGTATGCAGATTAATTAGAAAGACTAATTTCTCTGTATGCCTTTCTGATGACATTCCCTCACCACAGCATAGCACAGTACAACCCATTGGGACTGAGATTTTAATTGAGTTTTAAATAAAATTGTGCTAATTGGGTTAACTTCAATCCCTCTTTCTCTATCTCTGACAAACTAGCTGCCAGAACTGTTTAGTCTGATCAAGGAATGTTAATTGCAGCCTTCCACAAAGAGAGAGATGTATAGTGCTAACAAGTGAATTCTGTACCAGTAGCTGTGTCTCACAATAAACCATTATATCAAGAAGCAATTAATGGTACACAGCAACACAGAGTATGTAATTAGCTGCAGACAGGGGAGTTTGAGAGGGACAGCAAGAGATCCTGCTGCTGAACAGGCTACCAGGTGAGAGTGAGAGTACTAGCTGTTGGTGTGAGTGAGTTTGCTCAACTGTTTGAATTTTAATTTTAATTCTGATTTCAGGTGACTTCAGTTTCAGTTACAGCTGCTGTGGTAGTTGGGACTGAGTGCCTGACCTTGTTCCCTTGATTTTTCCCTTGATTGCCTTTGATTGGCCTTCCCCAGTGTGACTCACGAGGGGGTGGGACTGACCTAGGCAAGCAGGCTTTAAGAGGCAGAGCGACCGGGGGCTGCAGACAGGGGAGTTTGAGAGGGAGTTTGACAGAGGGAGGCCTACGATGGTTAGGAAGACCTGCAACACCTGTGCCAGCACTGCTTCTGTCTTCTCCACCTGTGCCTGTAGCCAGACAGAGCGCCTGAGCATGGATGCTTCTACCCAGATCCTGGTGTGGTTTTGCAGAGACTGATTTGCAATTCCCTCTTACTGACATCCAGGCCGGGGGGACCATCCAATGTGAAAGGTGCCTGCTGGTGAAATCTCTCAGGCAGCAGGTGGGAGAGCTACAGGAGGAGGTGGCTAGGTTGAGGAGCATCCGAATCCACGAGCAATTCCTGGACAGTGTCCGTGTGGAGACAGCTGAGTAGCTGTCCCAGTACACAGGACTGCTGACACACCACTGGTGGAGGAGGCGATGGCTCAGGGTGGACACTGGTAGCTGGTTACTTCTGGCAGCGGGCAGTGCACCACCCCTGCCCTGAACCCTCCCGCCATGGTAATAGGTAACCGTTATGCTCTTCTTGATACAAAAGAAGGAATCACACCCTACAGTAGAGGAGGAGAAGCCTCGTACCCCTAAGGCTAGGAGGTCTGCTGCCACCACTGCGAATAGGAAACGTAGGGTAGTGGTAGTCGGAGACTCTCTTCTGAGGGGGACGGAGGCGCCCATCTGTAGCTCTGACATTTCATCTCGGGAGGTCTGCTGCCTGCCGGGGGCCCGTATCCGAGACGTTACGCAGGCATTGTCGAGGATTATCCAGCCCTCTGACTACTACCCCATGCTACTCATCCATGTGGGCACAAATGATACTGCGCGGTGTGACACTGAGCGGATCAAGAGTGACTACAGGGCTCTGGGAGTACGGGTGAAGGAGTTTGGAGCGCAGGTGGTATTCTCTTCGATTCTTCCTGTCAAAGGTAGGGGGCAGAGACATGTGTATCGTGGAGGTGAATGCCTGGCTGCGAAGATGGTGTCACCAGGAGGGCTTTGGCTTCCTAGACCACGGGATGCTATTCCAGGAAGGACTGCTACGCAGAGATGGCGTTCACCTTTCGAGGAGGAGAAAGACCCTATTTTAACACAGACTGGCTAACCTAGTGAGGAAAGCTTTAAACTAGATTCGACGGGGACAGGTGAGCAAAGCCCACATGTAAGTGGGGAACATGGAGACCTGGGAGATGGGTCAGAAATAAGAGGGAGTGTGGGCCATAATGGCAGAGAGAAAGGAGGGTCAGGGCAAAACTGGAAGGCAAGATCAAATCAGTATCTTAAATGCCTATATACAAATGCAAGAAGTATGGGTAATAAGCAGGAAGAACGGAAGTGCTAATAAATAAATACAACTATGACATTGCTGGCATCACCGAAACTTGGTGGGATAATACACATGATTGGAATGTTGGTGTGGATGGGTACAGCTTGCTCAGGAAGGATAGACCGGGGAAAAAGGGAGAAGGTGTTGCCTTATATATTAAAAATGTACACACTTGGACAGAGGTAGAGATGGACATAGGAGACGGAAGTGTTGAGAGTCTCGGAGTTAGGCTAAAAGGGGTAAAAAACAAAGGTGATGTCATGCTAGGAGTCCACTACAAGCCACCTAACCAGGTGGAAGAGGTGGATGAGGCTTTTTTTAAACAACTAACAAAATCATCCAAAGACCAAGATTTGGTGGTGATGGGGGACTTCAACTATCCAGATATATGTTGGGAAAATAACACAGCGGGGCACAGACCATCCAATAAGTTCTTGGACTGCATTGCAGACAACTTTTTATTTCAGAAGGTTGAAAAAGCTACCGGGGGGAAGCTGTTCTAGACTTGATTTTAACAAATAGGGAGGAACTTGTTGAGAATTTGAAAGTAGACGGCAGCTAGGGTGAAAGTGATCATGAAATCATAGAGTTCACAATTCTAAGGAAGGGCAGAAGGGAGTACAGCAAAATAGAGACAATGGATTTCAAGAAGGCGGATTTTGGTAAGCTCAGAGAGCTGATAGGTAAGGTCCCATGGGAATCAAAACTGAGGGGGAAAAACAACTGAGGAGAGTTGGCAGTTTTTCAAAGGGACACTATTAAGGGCCCAAAAGCAAGCTATTCCGCTCAGTAGGAAAGATAGGAAATGTGGCAAAAGACCACCTTGGCTTAACCACGAGATCTTGCATGATCTAAAAAATAAAAAGGAATCATATAAAAAATGGAAACTAGGACAGATTACAAAGGATGAATATAGGCAAACAACACAGGAATGCAGGTGCAAGATTAGAAAGGCAAAGGCACAACATGAGCTCAAACTGGCTACGGGAATAAAGGGAAACAAGACGACTTTTTATCAATACATTAGAAGCAAGAGGAAGACCAAGGACAGGGTAGGCCCACTGCTCAGTGAGGAAGGAGATACAGTAACAGGAAACTTGGAAATGGCAGAGATGCTTAATGACTTCTTTGTTTCGGTCTTCACCGAGAAGTCTGAAGGAATGCCTAACCTAGTGAATGCTAGTGGGAAGGGGGTAGGTTTAGAAGATAAAATAAAAAAAAGAACAAGTTAAAAATCATTTAGAAAAGTTAGATGCCTGCAAGTCACCAGGGCCTGATGAAATGCATCCTAGAATACTCGAGGAGCTAATAGAGGAGGTATCTGAGCCTCTAGCTATTATCTTTGGAAAATCATGGGAGACAGGAGAGATTCCAGAAGACTGGAAAAGGGCAAATATAGTGCCCATCTATAAAAAGGGAAATAAAAACAACCCAGGAAACTACAGACCAGTTAGTTTAACTTCTGTGCCAGGGAAGATAATGGAGCAAGTAATTAAGGAAATCATCTGCAAACACTTGGAAGGTGGTACGGTGATAGGGAATAGCCAGCATGGATTTGTAAAGAACAAATAATGTCAAACCAATCTGATAGCTTTCTTTGATAGGATAACAAGTCTTGTGGATAAGGGAGAAGCGGTGGATGTGGTATACCTAGACTTTAGTAAGGTATTTGATACGGTCTCGCATGATATTCTTATCGATAAACTAGGCAAATACTACTTAGATGGGGCTACTATAAGGTGGGTGCATAGCTGGCTGGATAACTGTACACGGAGAGTAGTTATTAATGGTTCCCAATCCTGCTGGAAAGGTATAACGAGTGGGGTTCCGCAGGGGTCTGTTTTGGGACCGGCTCTGTTCAATATCTTCATCAACGACTTTGATATTGGCATAGAAAGTACGCTTATTAAGTTTGCAGATGATACCAAACTGGGAGGGATTGCAACTGCTTTGGAGGATAGGGTCATAATTCAAAATGATCTGGACAAATTGGAGAAATGGTCTGAGGTAAATAGGATGAAGTTTAACAAAGACAAATGCAAAGTGCTCCACTTAGGAAAGAGCAATCAGTTTCACACATACAGAATGGGAAGAGACTGTCTAGGAAGGAGTACGGCAGAAAGGGATCTAGGGGTTATAGTGGACCACAAACTAAATATGAGTCAACAGTGTGACGCTGTTGCAAAAAAAGCAAACATGATTCTGGGATGCATTAACAGGTGTGGTGTGAGCAAGACACGAGAAGTCATTCTTCCGCTCTACTCTGCGCTGGTTAGGCCTCATCTGGAGTCTTGTGTCCAGTTCTGGGCACCGCATTTCAAGAAAGATGTGGAGAAATTGGAGAGGGTCCACAGAAGAGCAACAAGAATGATTAAAGGTCTTGAGAACATGACCTATGAAGGAAGGCTGAAAGAATTGGGTTTGTTTAGTTTGGAAAAGAGAAGACTGAGAGGGGACATGATAGCAGTTTTCAGGTATCTAAAAGGGTGTCACAAGGAGGAGGGAGAAAAACTTGTTCACCTTAGCCTCTAAGGATAGAAGCAGCAGCAATGGGCTTAAACTGCAGCAAGGGAGCTTTAGGTTGGACATTAGGAAAAAGTTCCTGTCAGGGTGGTTAAACACTGGAATAAATTGCCTAGGGAGGTTGTGGAATCTCCATCTCTGGAGATATTTAAGAGTAGGTTAGACAAATGTCTATCCGGGATGGTCTAGACAGTATTTGGTCCTGCCATGAGGGCAGGGGTCTGGACTCGATGACCTCTCGAGGTCCCTTCCAGTCCTAGAATCTATGAATCTATTAATTTAACTTTCATGCGGTGACTATCGATGTGTGTAACAAGAGCGAGGCATCCACAGGAAGGGAAACTTTCAAAATTGTGTACCCCCTCCCCTGCCCCCAATCACCCTCTTGTTTCCTCCCTGCATCAAACTGAGCTAACAAAGCAAACGGAGCAGGGGCAGCTGCACACCCAGCGGCTGGAGAGAAGCAGCCCTTTCCCCTTCAAAGTGCCGCTTCTCTCCGGCCGGCTTTGAAGGGGAAGGCGCCGCTTCTCCTCCCGAGTCCTCCGGCTCGTGCTCGCAGGGCCGCATTCCAAAAGGGGCTTTAGAGCTGCAGGACAGGGCCCCAGGCCCCCCTTGTTGACCACTACCCATATATATGTAAATACACAAAAACACAAACATTATCTCCCCATATGTCTTTAAGGGTTGAATTTGAGTCATTTATCCTGCAGGACGCTTAACACTTTCTGGTCATGTGTCTCAACTATACTTTGAGACATATCAGTAATCACTCATGTATCATAGCAAAGGCTACCAGAAGTACTTGATACAAGGATTCTCAAAGGACTGCGTTAGATACAGTGAACTGAGATATCCCTAGCACTACACACCCTGTAATGCAAGTATAGCTGATGTTTATGAAGCCTGGAATTCTGGGCATAATCCAGGATTCTGTAACACGGTATGGGGGAGTATGAGGTGGATTCCCCGAAGGTGGGGAAGCTAACTAGAAAACTCTGCTAAAAGCTGTAACACAATTAGAAACTTACTAACAAAAAGAAATATACGCAAACAGCAATAAGGGAAACTGAACAATTTACAGATTGAAGAAACCAAAGGAAAGCTCTGGCACTGGAGGTTCTGACCCAGGCTAAGCGACTGTAAAAAAAGAACTGGAGAGGCAGTAGGTGCACTCTGCCCTTCATAACTTCGGCTGAAAGTTGAGGAAGGCAAGGGCCCATGTGGACTTATGGACAATGCGCGCAAGACTTCTGGGTGCACACAGCTCATGAACATGCACAGTGGAACACACACACACACACACACACACACACAGGGACCAGCAGTTGAAGAAGAACAAGACTTTTGGAAAAGATATAAAGCCCTCCTGCTTCTGGGTATTAGACAACCTCTTACTGGGGGTTAGAGTTAAAAGGAAATTTGCCCTTGAGGCAGGTTATTGCTGTATGGTTTCTTACACCTTTCTCTGAAGCAGCTGGTATTGGTCATACTACATGACAGCATATTGGACTTGAACAACTGGATTTGATCCAGTATGGCAATTCCTAGACACACAACTCTATGCTTACATCTCATCTTGGAACCAGTCTTCAGAATGGTTCCACAGCATCCCTTCTGCACCTTGGCTGCTGCCCTCCACCAAACACCATAAGAGGGCTTCCATAAGACTAGCAGAAGGATGCTCATGCAGCATCCCCCCTCACCTATAGCCCCTTCTCGTAAACTGGATCAAACAAATTTTCATCTCTTCCTTGTTGCGACAAAAGAAATGGACAGATAATTCTTCAGTTGTAGACCTTGTCCCTCCTTTTCCTTTCCCTTACCTTTAATTTTGCCTGTAAGCTCTTTGAGGCCTGGAGGCATTGTCTTATGTCTGTAACATGCCATGCCCACTAACACGTACCAACATTACTAATTAAAATCACGCATCCAAAACAAACAAACAAAAAAAAAACACAACACAACACATGAAAAGAGGATTATGTGGATACAAGACTATTGAAGGAACCACTACTATATATCATGATGGCTTAATATTGCTGATCACAGTACAAAACACATCACTTAACAAGCTGTCCTCCCCAAGAAAATGGTTTAGCATGATAGTAAAAAGACTGACTGATGCTTAATCAGGACAGAATTAAAGTAACTGTTGCTTAATATGGATTCATTTAGGTAGGTCCAAATAGTTAAGGGGTGTTTAACCAAGTGTTAAATAGAGGTGAAATTCTGAGTCATATTGTAGAAGTTTCAAAGTAAAATGAATAAGAAATGAAGATGAAATATAAACATAGGAAATGTTTCCTGTATTTTTATTAAAATATTTTTCCTCTTTTTAAAATGGGCTCTTATTTAATAGGAAGTTTCTCACTCAACAGCCTAAATAGCTTCTACTGTGCAATGCTAAAATTACAGTACTGCATTCACATCAACACATAGAATCAGGTATTCTGGGTTTTGCCACAGACTTGTAGCACAACTTTGGTTAAGTAACTTCATTTCTAATGCCTGACTTCCCTGTAAAATAGCTATTACAGTATAATTCTTTGACTTGGTGGTGTGTAATTAAGGTCTACAAAACTCTCTGATCTTCTGATTAAAGATCTCAACACATTATACACTGCTTATTTTTTAAGCAACTAAGAATTAAAGAAACATCTTTCATTACAAAGATTAAAATGATCTATTTTTTGATTATCTCATGTGGACATCTTACTTACCTGGACCATTGATTTGTCAGAGTACATCAATTCAATTGTCCGATGTATTCTAGATATGCTTTCCTGCAAGTCTAAGGAAAAAAAAAAAAAAAAAAGTCATATCCTTCTATGCCACCACTATGAGTTATCTATATGCTTCTACAATATGCTACATCTTCACTTTTTCCAACTTGAAGGCTCAAATAAGGATAAACAGTCCTAATCTTATTTAAAAATTGATGTTAACCACTCACATGCCGGACACTGAAGTTTCTCAGGCCTGAATGCAAATGCCACAATCCCAGGGACAATGGAGCCTGCTCCCCACAAGATACCAGGTACTCTCTATGGGCAAGAAAGTGGCTCTACTTTGTTCCTGTCCTTATTTGAACAGTTAGTGCCGTTCCTTATGCCCCACACCAAGGGAGCAGTCCATGCACTCTCCCAAACAAAGGCCCTGCAAACGTAAGTAGCTCTGGCAAAGAAGCTCACTGCACTCTCCCAAAAGAGCCCAGGTTGTGCACCCACAAAAGGGTCAGTCACAATCTGGCATAACTCCTTAAACTGCCTGTCACACTGACAGCTACAGGACAAGGATGGAAAAATCTACCAATGCAAGTACCACTTCTCTTCCTCTCCCCCGGCCTCCATATCACACAGCACAGCAATGTCTGCATAGGGTACAAGCCCAACTCCAATGTGAAAAGGCAAGGTTTGGGGCTAGAGGTGAATGCTTTACCATCTGAGACAGACTGACATTTTTGTTAGTACTAGATTTTTTTCCAAATGTAAATCCAGTAAGAATTGTGAAAAATTATTGAAGTCAAACACACTGATTTTCTTCCTCCAGAACCAAAACATTTTCAGTAACCCTTTTCAAAAGCAACAGTAGTTCCTACTTTCTCTCAGTACCTCTCGTGTCATTTTCTACTTCAGTCCTCCAACGATGTAAACAGCCTTCTAACACTGAAAGCTCTTCTTCCGTGATGTGTCTTGGTGCTGGGTGCATTGGCAGGTCTGGAGGAATTCGGGACTGTGTGAATGGTTTGTGTATTACTGATCTTTGTACAGGTGATGTGCTTGGTATCTCTGATGATGAAGGCCCCTGTTGCTCTGTTGTGCTGTATTTATTTAAAATATGAAATGAGACTTCAAACTTCCTATACACAAGCTATAAACTACAAAAATTGACTTCACAGAAACTTGGAGCTGAAATATAAACCAACCAATCCCTAATCATTTTTGTTTTTTAATCTGAGCAATTTTAAACACTTTAAAGCTAACAGTTATCACGTTAAAGCAACACAGTTCAGAGAGTGTATTTTAAATACAAAATGGAGTCACCATGTGACTTCTTATATCTTCGTAGTATGCCATGTGGCAACCACAATGACAAGAGAGACAATCACAATTAAACCTTTCAAGCCAGAGTTTACTTTATCAAAACTGATCAGAACTTCTGCATAGTATTACAAAATTGCTTAACTAATCAAAGTGGTTCAAAGCATGTGCTGCTCATCTCAAAGAGGAAACACTATATATATGGTTTCATCAAGGCAATTTTTTCCTAATGCAAGTTAATACCACAAATTTCAAGTTTAAGTACCAGTTTCCTTACACCTTGTCCACAGTAGACTTTTTCTTCAGCTTTCCACCATTGCTAAGCTAGTATTAATCCAACAGTAATAGCAACAATGGGAGCTCCCATGAGCGCAAGCTACTGGCATTTTACAGCTCCTCTGAGAAGGGTAAACATCTGCGTTAACACAGCCACAGCACTACTGCACACACGAAGAATTCATGTTCCCTGCAGATTCTCCCCCCTCCTCTTCTAATAATACACTCTAACAGGGAGACGCTGCAATTATACCTTTCGCCCAGCAAGGGCTGCTGTGGTACCAGAAGAGAGGGCAGCCAGCACAGGGCCTGAGCAGGCACCTGCAGAGGGGGAAGGCTGCTTTCCTCACAGCACCCTGCCCATGGGACCAGGCGAGGAGGTATAAAATATGGGAGGATGGACAGAACAGGGCACACAGGGTTGCTGAGGATCACAGACTGGGGTTCAGAAGGGCTAGTGGGGGGGACAGACTGGGGAAGAGGCACAGGAGCTAGTGGGGTGATAGCATTGAGCCAGGGGCTGAATGGCAATGGGTGTGAGGGCCACATAAGGATAGGATGGGAGAGGGGTGGCTGAATGGGAGTGCAGGGACACATGGGGATGGGGAACATGTGCCTAACTGAATGGGAGAAGCTAGAGGTCAGCCAGGGTCTGCCTGGGGGAAGCTCCCCAACTCCCTAACAATCCCTCCCATGCAAAAAGACCCCAAAAACTGTTCCACACTTCTCCCACCCATATCCAACAACCCTCCAGGTTCACTCCCAGGCTCCTGCCTAGCCATTATTTCCCTCTCCCTCAGCTCCTCTGTTACCCCCACTTCCCCAAGGCTTTGCGCTGCTTCTGAGAGGGGTGGGAAATACGGTTCAGTATTGTAGTTTAAATGAATTATTACTCAAAGTTCTGTATTAATATGCCTAGTAAGGAATCCATTTGTCAAAGAACATTTCCTGAATCTTTTTTGTTGTGTGTATTGTTACAGATATATGTGCTGACAGGTATTTTGAAATAAATTACCAAAATAATTGAAACTGGCGTGATTATATTGTGTTATTTTGAAAAGTAAGATATGCAAAATAATGTAGAATTTTAAAATGTTGTGCACAGAATTTTGAATTTTTTGGCACAGAATTCCACCAGGAGTAACTATTACTATCCCCAATGGTGGGAAATCAAAAAACCACCAAGTTTATACACAGCCCCAGAGACCACTTTTGCCCTTGTGCCTTCCCATTTTGGGGTCAGCTAAAAAGCTTATGCCTAGTTTCCAGATTTGTACATATGACAGAGCCCAAATTTGTTAACCTCCTGAGGCATAATCCCAAGTAAACAGGTAAGTGTTTTGCTATGAAGGTTATCTGAGATCGACTGGCGTATATTGTCACGTGGAGAACTCAGGAATACTTATAGCTGACGTTACACTAATCTGCTTTGTGTTTTTAATGTTTTAACATATGGGCCTAAAAGTCACAATACTCACATCTCACAAAATGAACTCAGTACACAGCACAATTTTAAACAGCAAAGCACTTTTTGTAGTGTAATTCAGGCAAACAGTGTTCTCTTGCTGGAGTCTGTCATCTGTTTTATTAATAGGAAGTTTCTATATTCATGATGATCACAGCAGTACCAGCAAAGCACTTCAGCACTTTTTAAAAGAAAACTTTTGATCCATTTCCTTCAGCAAGGATACTCACAAGTTACTCAAGTCTTTAGTTGCTTTGCTGGATTGGGACCTACTATCCCAATGAATCAGTTGGCATGAAAGCACCGATTCATTGTCACAGTGTTCATAGTGCCGTGTTCGATCCTAATCTACAAATCTCTCAACTCCATTTACTTCAATGGGGTGGAAATAAGGGCAGAATTTGACCTCTGTCGGCATGGTATTTCAACACTTACGTAAAACATAAAAGCAAAATCTTTGCGAATGAGTTTAACATGGTCAAACAGCAATTTAAGTAGTGAAGCACAAGAAGAGCAGATAGCATATGATTGAGATTTAGAAATGCAGATCATTGCTGGATTAAAGCAACACTTGGAGCCATTCAACACATGCATGTGCAAAATTCTGGGATTCTGATCATATATTTTTCCAATGATGTATAATTTATACACCTATAAAATCTTGTACTCATTTTAGAATTGCAATTGTCACTCAAACTATTTATAACGATTCCGGGTTTTTTTAGGAAAGTTTCAGTTTTATAACTAGAATAAGACATTATATTAACAGAGAACAGATGAGCTCATAGTGATACAATTTTGTGACAGTAAGATAAATTTTTCTTAGAAATAATTCACAACACACAGCAATATGGCTTCTTGTTTTAGTTTAAAATTGACAAATCTCCACCAAAACAAAATTAGAGAATAGGTTTTTATAAATACATAACAAAAATACTCCAGATATAGATAGCATTTTTGTATTACTGAAAAATATTCATGAGGAGGAGCAGCAAATCCTAGAACTTCCCATGTTAGTTAGGAGCTCTGGCTTTTAAGAGGGCTCACTTTTACCATTATTGGACAAAAAAATATTTTATTTTTTTTAAAAGCACTCATCTCTGCCTCCTCCTGGTCCTTCCTCATACTGGAGACAAACTTCATTCCTTAAAAGTGATCCATAATTCGCCTAAAAATAAACACCTAAAACCAGAAATGCTAAACACAGAACACACACAAATGAGATCTCGTTTTTACCTTGGAATTGTCTGTGTTGTTACAGTACCACTAAGGGGAGCACTAGCATCAATATCATCAATCGGAGAAGTGCAGACAGGTTTACTCGATGCAAACTCCAATGCATACTGTAGGACATCTACCAGGGGGAATCGTTTAGGACCAGAACCATAGCTTAAATATCTGTTAACCATAGAAATGTATAAATATCATGACACTCATACAAAATGGAATTTTTGGCAGACTACAAGTAAGTAAAATAAACCTGTCATAATACATTCCATGCATTTAATTATTTTGCTTAAATAAACATTCCACAGAAGTTGCAAGTGGAATGGAAAAAAAGGTCTAAGAGAAACTTCAGAACGCTTATTTAAATATAAAAGACAATGAATTATTCTGCTCTGTACAGCCTACAATTCAATGTTACTTGCCCTCATGTTTAGAAAAATTATCTATAGTACCGTTCTAATCTCTGCTGTAACACTGTGAGAAACTCTTTAAGTCTTTTGATCTCATCCCGTTTAATTCTTGTAATTTCTCTGTTTTTGTGCATGTATCTGTAAAAACAAAATGTTAGACAAGGAGTCACCCGGCTGCATTTCAATACTGACACTGAACTCTATTAAACTGTCATACACATTCACTATCAACAACTAAGTTTGAGTCACTAATACCATTTTTCTTCCACTTACGATGCATTAAAAAACACGTGTAACAGAAGAGACTGATTATAAGGCCATGTCTACACCACAGGCACTACAACAGCATAGCTTCAGTGTTGCAGCTACACTGCTGCAGCACCATAGTGTAGACACTTCCTACACGATCAGAAGGGTTTTTTTCCATCTATGTAGTAAATTTAACTCTTTGAGCAATGGTAGCTAGGTCAACAGAACAATTCTTGCATCAGCCTAACCATGTGCTCACCGGAGGGGGTCCAGTTGGATTAACCACAGCATTCAAGAGTATGAATTTTTCACAGCCTTAAGAGCCTATATCCACCTAACTTAAGTGTAGACCAGGCCTAAGACATTTACATTTGTTTGTCCACTATTCATCAGAAGTATATTTTTAATTAATTTCATTTTGAGTTGAATTACTTCTACAAAATACAAGCTTATGCTAATTTTTGGCATCATATATGGCATTATAAAACTTTCAGAAAAGTCTAGTTTCCTGAGCTCTAAAACTCGGTCAACACAACAAATACAAACAATATCATAACTACTTCTCAACATGCTTTTTGATAGTTACAAGAAGCATAGTTTTAAGTTGTGTCCACACAGCAACTCTTGAGACTCGTAAAAATGGTCTGTCCTCACAAACACATGGTTGGTTTACACCACATCAGCAGCAGCAAACAGTGTTTCACCCTGCACTCTAAACTAGTACAGCACCCTTTTTTTTTTTGGCAGTGTGGACATAACCCTCAAGTGCCCCTACGTGGCTTAACAGTCTGTGCAGTAATGTATTCCACGTGCACGTCTTAAACACCAGGGAAAGAATATTTGCAACACTATGGGATAACATTGTTCAGATTAACCATTTAACTAACTAGTTATAAACTGGGTCAAAAGCTGTAGTATAGAGTGTTTCAGTAATAGAAATAGCAGCATACTTACAATTTTTGTCATTTACATGAACCTACTAAAAAGATCATTACAAAAGAAGTGGCAGTTTAACCAATTCCATGTGATTTAATCGCACTTTAAGATTCTGCTGAATACATTATAACGTACCTGTCCAGATATAAAATCGGAGGAAATTCTAATTTGTTGTGGATCTTCTCTGGCCTTCCCAAAGCCTGATTAAACTCAAATCTTGAGAGCTCAAAAGTTAAGACAGGAGGAAGTTCAGTGAACCAATGCTGACGAAACAAACAAAAGAAGCACACAGTAAATTCTTTTCAACCATACTGCAATTGTTTGGTCATACGGTTACAATAATGCTTCCAACACTGTGGGTAAAAAAAAAAGATTTCGACAATGGATCACTGTCAACTTTGTATGGTTGCCCCACCTTTCATCTTTAGTTTAAAGAAGACTGACTGTTTCTATTCAAACTTCAGATCATTAGAGCCCAATTGTTACCAACAGGTTTACCTTGTGTGTTCAACCCAGGTAATCAAGAGTTCTCAGTATCTTTCACACCCCAGCAGTTTAGTACAGAATTAAAACCTGGCAGAAAGTCGGTCACTTTGAGAGTAGATATGGATCGCCAGTGTTTGTAACCACATACGTTTAGTTACCTTCCAGGCTCTTATGGCTGCCAAGTTTTGTTTCCTTACATCACCAACTGGGACAAATAGCAACCTGAGGTTTCTTTCTGAAGTGGTATATCCTTTGTTAAAGCTATGAGAAATTCAGCCTTCTGCAATATTTCCAACACCTTAAAGATTTGTTGGCTATTTCCAAAACAAATTACCGATATACTCATTTTAAATATTTAATACCTTCCATAGGTAATATGACTAATTTACTGTACATCTGATGTCATCTTAGATTGGTAATTGTGCAGCAATATTTTTCTTTGCTGGGACTTATATATTTTCTTTCTGGTTGTACCACTGTCAACAATTCTTTATAATATGCTGCATGACTGTTTTTGCTTCTGCCTTCATATAGAAATAGAAGCCAGGTATATTAAAATACAGTGTCTTAACGTTACAACATGTAAAGATGGGCAATCTAGAACAGCACATGGTCATTCTTCTCTGTTTTCTACAATTTGTCAACATTCATATAGTAGGTTCCAAAAACCACTGAACCCTGCAATTTGTATCTAACACATTATAATTAACTGCTCCATTTCAATTGTGTGTGCACGCGCATGTGCGTGTATACGCAATTTTGATGGTGTCGTGTCCACCGTGTTCACAACATACAAAAACCACTGACTTTCATAAAAAAATTGTGCTTCATACTGCACTGAGATACATGAGCAAGTCTATCTTTGTGTGTTTGCTTCAGGAAAGGTGTTACCCTACAGCCTTATCGTAAAAAAATTGAATTTATGCTGAAGTTGTATTTGTGCAGGTGACCATAATAAAAAAATAAAACAAATAGAAAATGTCATCTGAAAAAGCAGTATGAATGTGGGATCTGTAGGCAAACATAAAACAAACAGCAGCTGACAGTAAAAGGAATTAGTGCAGGAGAAATTTTAAAACTTTTGTCAGTGTTAGCAAATTGGAAGTTACAGCTACAAATTGGAGGATGCTTTTATTATGCTTTGTAATTAAAAGCTAATGTATATTTTGACATCACTTTAAAGGAAGTAACATTTTGTTATTGTAACATTTACACGAAAGGAAAGACATCTGAACTAAGGAGACAACACAATCCTTTTAGGAAGGATTTTACATTCTTGAGATAGGTGTGACAGGATAGTGAAAATAAATAAACTGAGAGAATGTGGCTTAACCATTATGGGAGGATGTGAAAAAAGAATCATATCATCCCCTTCTACTTTTGCATACATATTGTACATTTACATCCTAATTTATTCAAATAAATAAATTTCTAAATAATCCAGCCCACCCCAAATAATGGAGTGTTGACTTTTGTCTTTTTTAAATCTTAGGTCAGAGTTAAGTTCTATTAACATATTGCAAACAGGCTAGTCCCAGACTAGATAGATATGCAGTTATTATGTAGTGTGTTAGACTCTTCTGAAGGGGATAAGTTGTCAGAAGAAAAAAATGCCAATTATACCCGGCAAAATCCACCATTCTATAATTGTACTATGAACAACGTTGTACATTTATGTCATCTGTACGTTAAATTCAGACCAAAATTGTTACCTGCAAAATGCCAGCTCATTACGTTATGCAGGAGCTTAAAATCTGCAGAAGCAAATAGTAAGGCACCCAAATTCACTGCCTAAATAGTCAGAAGGAACCCAGCACAGCTTAGCTTGTGTGCGCTCTCTAGGACACAGTGGTTCAAAATGCAAATGAAGATCGAGTCAACCATGACAGTGAGGGGTTATGCAAATGAGCACTGTGACAGCCTGTGCCACCTTCACCACTATGTCTACCCAGGCAACTGTGTTCAAGCAAAAGCAGGGCAGCCCATGCAAAAAATAGTCATGTGACCCTCAATACCCTCTCAGAAAGAATAAGGTGGACCCATAACTCAGCAGTGGGACATCTCCAGTCACACCGGAGACACAATGCTTACTCAGGGCTGCACTATGTAAGCAGACTCAGCAGTTTTCTGCATCAGCGTACGCTTCTCCAGAGCCCGATGCTGAATTGACTCCTTTTATTTGATCTGTTGGGTGAGCAGTAGCCATTTGCACCCCTTACACACACAATGCATACTACACAGGCATGATTTAGGATAGGCTTACACCACTACAGCAGCAGCCTGCGTGATCACAAGCACAGTCCTGTCTGGGGATCTGCACTCTTGGTTAATAATCTTGCTCTTTATTTACATCATCATAAAGAGGCACTATTAGCCCCTACAGGAACCAAACATGTAACTCACCTCCTGGCCAGACTTTCCAGAATTTTCTGAATGTAAAGATTCAATCTCCCCTTCAATCATGGCAGCTTCTAGGCACTCATGCAGATCTTTAAAGCCATTAACCTGGAGTGGGTACTGGCCGAACATTTCTGTGTTTTCAAATTTCTTACCTTGGCAGGAGAGAGGTATTAACAATTAAGATTTTATGCATAAACATTTATCATTTAAGCTTCTAGTCAGTCATATGTTAGAATCAGAGAATCAAAAACATATGGCTGGAAGGGACCTTGAGAGGTCATCAAGTCCAGCCTCCTGTGCTGAGGCAGGACCAAGTAAACCTAGACCCTCCCTGACAGGTGTTTGCCTAACTTGTTAAAAACCTCCTATGACGAGGAGTCTACACTCTCCCTTGAAGGACTATTCCAGAGCTTAACCACCCTTACAGTTAGAAAGTTTTTCCTAATACCTCACCTAAATCTCCCTTGCTGCAGGGTAAGCCCATTACTTTTTTGTCTTCCCTTCAGTAAACATGGAGAACAACTGATCACCATCCTCTTTATTGCATCCTTTAACATATTTGTAAAATGGTATCAGGGACTCCCTCAGTCCTCTTTTCAGAAGACTAAACAAGCCCAGCTTTTTAAATCTTTCTTCATAGGTCAGATTTTCTAAACCTATCGTCATTTTTGTTGCTCCCCTCTGGACTCTCCCCAATTTGTCCACATTGTTCCTAAAGTTTGGCACCCAGAACTAGAGACTGCTGAGACCTTGCCAGCACTGAGGAGAGCAGCACAATTACCCCCTGCATCTTACATATGATATTTCTGTTAATATACACCAGAATTATATTAGTCTTTTCTGCAGCTGCACCCCTCTGTTGACTCATATTCAACTTGTGATCTGCTATAACCCCTAGATACTTTTCAGCAGCACTACTGCCTAGCCAGTTATTCTCCAATTTGTAGTTGTGCATTTGATTTCTCTTTCCTAAGTGAAGTACTTTGCACTTCTCTTTACTGAATTTCATCTTGCTGACTGCAGACCAACTGTCTAATTTTTCAAGATCATTTTGAATTCTAATCCTGTCCTCCCAAGTGCCTGCAACCCCTCCCAGCTTGGTGTCATTTGCAAACAATGCATCCCTGTATTCACACCCAACACATCATTGTCATAGTCTTTGTACAAAATATGCCTTGTAAACTATCATTTGAAAACTAATAGCTTGCTGGTCAATAATATCGTGCTGAAACATATGTAGCAACATTATATGTAAGTTATGAACATAAGCTGAAGTTATGACAAATGTGTTTACCAGACACGTCTGAGGACTAGGTAAACCAGTTTCTTGAAGACAAAAGACATGCTGACGCACCTAGCCAAGGGTCAAAGTTGATTAGCAATAACTGGTCAAATGGCCATTCTTTGGCAGCGAAAGGGGGCAGAAATAGATTGATTTTCATTTTAACAAACACCATAGAACCTCTTTCACCATGAGACCCCAAGTCTCCATCCTCATAGCTTGAAGGAACTTTATCTAGGGGTAACCCTCATGAAAATGCATTTCAAAGGGTGATGGGACTATAAAAGGGAGAGGCAAAAACACCCTAAGTATCCTATCTCTATCTCACTATTTCATGTGAAAAGACAGAAAAAACAGCCTTTGGATTTTGGGAGGGGTTCTGACCTGTTGCAGGAAACATTTGGTAAGAATGTCACCTTGAACACTCTAGTTTGTTAAATTTTAGTTACTATGAAGTGTTTTATCTTTATTTCTCTTGCAAACATTTCTGACTTTAATACCTTATACTTGTACCCACTTAAAAATCTCTCTTTGTAGTTAAATAAACTTGTTTTATTCTTTAAAATCAAAGGTAATCCAGTTTTGTGTTTAAACTGAATTGTCTGGTAACTCAATCCAAAGTAGTAAACTGTTGTACATTGACCTCTTACAGGGGCAATGGACCTCTAATAACTGGAGAGGGCTGGATACTGGAGAACACCCATTTGGGGTGGGGGGGGGGAGAGGTATCTGGAATTGGGAGTGTGTTGGGGTCACCCTGCAAATGGTAATCAAGGCTGGTGAAAGACAGTGTGTGACAGAAGTCACTGGCAGGCTGCAGCTATACACACACACTCAGTGTGACCTGCATGCTCTCTGGCTGTTTGTAAGGGGCCCAGTTTGGGAGTTACAGCAGCAAAGCACTGTGAGGCACCCAAGGTTGAAGGACAGGTGGTGACACAAGCCCTCACTGTTTGGATTGCACCCTAGAATGTGATATGCCCATAAAATTTGCACTACTCCCCACTCCATTACCCGAGTCATTAATGAAAATGCTGAACAGTATCAGACCCAGGACTGACCCCCTGTGGGACTCCATGAGATGCAACCTCCCAGTTTGACAGCAAGCAGTTGATAACTACTCTTTGAATATGGTCTTTCAACCAGTTGTGCACCCAACTTGTAATTCATCTAAAACACATTTCCCTAGTTTGCTTATGAGAATGTCATGTAAGACTGGGTCAAGAGCCTTACTAAAATCAAGATATCACATCTACTGCTTTCCTCCTATCCACTAGAGGCCAGTAAACCTGTCAGAGAAAGAAATTAGGTTGGTTTGGCATGATTTGTTCTTGATAAATACACGCTGGCTATTCCTTATAACCTTATTATTCTCTACGTGCTTAGAAACTGATTGTTTAATAATTTGTTCCAGTATCTTTCCAGGTTTCAAAGTTAGGCTGACTGGTGCATAATTCATCAAGTCTTCCTTAAAAGGGGAAACAAAGATAGGTACTATGTTCGCTTGTTCCAGATTATATACTAATCAATCAGATGCATGAAAATAAATTACTTTGGAGGGGAAAGGATTTGGATGAAATATTAAAATGACTGACTATTTTGCTCCTCAACCACTAAAATCTACTAAATATTTTAGTTCCTACACTTATGTTACTTTAACAACTAGTTTTACTTATTATTGATATAGCACTCCCGATGTGCATAGCATTTACAGGTGAAAAGTAAGGGCCTGACCCAGGAAACTCTAATTCAATAGTTCTTACTTACCTGCATAGTCCCAGAGTCAATGGGACTACTAGGACTTCTGCCCTGAGAATGCTACAGTAATTTATACAAATCTGTAAAGACTTCCAGCTAAGGAGACAGGGAGAGTAATAACGGGTAACACCACAAAGGGAGAAAAGAATTTTATTTTGGCATACTTTATGTCAGTCATTACAAGAGTCATGATTTATGACCCATTTCTTTTCTTCTACTCCTTTGGTTTTGTAACCTTGCCATGTTTCGATGCGGAAAACATGAGTGTGTGTGTGTGTGTGTGTGTGTGTGTGTGTGTGTGTGTGTGTGTGAGAGTGCAGATAGGAGTTGGAATGTTAGCTCAAGGTAATGAGTCTGTAGGACAGATTTGAAGAAAGAATGAGGCAGAGAGAGGCACAGGAGGGAAGATGTTCCAGGTAAAGACATAACTGGAAGCCACTTGAAATTTGGTTGAAATGTTTTTCAGAGTGATTTCTGTAGAAGTGGAACATCATAATCTTCAAAGTATTACAAATTTTAAACTGTTACACATTCCATAGAGAGAGAACAAGCTCACTTGCAAACACATGCTGGAACAGGATTTTCTGTAGCCTAGTAGGAAATATTTGCCAGTTCTCAGGAGTGTTTACACTCAACTCTACCTAAATTGTGCTGCACCTGAACTCACATTCAACTCTACTGGAAATTATCGAATCTTCCTAACATTAGTAATAAATAAATAAATAAATAAATAAATAAAAAACCACTATTCATGTCCTTGCTTTTTCTAGGGAAAAAATGGTCACATTGGGGTCAATGTTCCTTCTCATTTTTCCCATGCATGTGCGGAACAAATTTTGTTATGTCACCAATATGGAGGTGATGTGTGGTGGGAGTGGGGCCGAGGGGTTCGGTGTGTGGGAGGGGGCTCAGGGCTAGGGCAGAGGGTTGGGATGCAGGCTCTGGCTGGGGGTGCGGGCTCTGGGGTGGGGCCAAGGATGAGGGGTTCATGGTGCAGGAGGGGGCTCAGGGCTGGGGCAGAGGGTTGGGGTACAGAGTGGTGAGGGCTCCAGCTGTGGGTGCGGGCTCTGGGGTGGGGCCGGGAATGAGGGGTTTGGACTGCAGGCTGCCTTGGGGCCAGGGCAGAGAGAGAGAGAGAGAGAATTCCCCCCAGCCCTCTCTCCCTGCAGCAGCCAGGGGAGAGATGCCTCTTCCCGGCAGCTCCGAGGCAGGGGCAAAGGCGCCCCCTCCCTGGCCGCACCAGCTCTGGGGCTGGGGGAGAGCGTCTCTCCCCGTCTCTGCCCAGCTGCGACACCTCCAGGGCTGAGGCAGAGGAGAGGCGCCTCTCCCCGCCACAGTAGATCTGGGCCTGGAGGAGAGGTGCCTCTCCCCACCGCAGCTCTGAGTGCTTGCGCAGCCCTTGATAGGCTGCTCCGGGGCCATGTGGCTGCGTGGCTTATAGGAAACTTAGGTTATGGTACATATTTTAAAGATGTAAAGTGGAGTAAGGTATCATTTAGAAATGTGTGCAATTATACAGTTCATTTAACTAGACATATGTTTAAAAATGTATCAACTGACATCTTTTCTAGTTCAAGTACAATAATATGCATACCTTCAAGCACACCCACTGCTAGAAATCGTCCATAAAACAACTCTACCATTGGGTTCTTTGGCTTTTCTCCATCCCTAAAAACATGAAATATGCAACTGTAAGACCAAAAGCAACAGCCACATAAACCAACAGTTACAAAAGTAAGAAGCATTTGCATTTATTACGTAAATCTATATAGTGGCATAATTCATTTTTAATTATTGTAAATGTCAAATTTTGTACTTTCATCGGTTCATGGTAATCTAAGGATTTATGTATTCACAATGGTGAAGTGTATTTACAAAGCAAGTAAATGTATTTTATTCTGGAAAGTTCCATGCATATCCAAATTCAGAATTGAAGTCAATTCACAAGATTGCTTGTAAACATACATAACCATGTAAGAGTGAGTTCCCGCCACCCTCCTAAAAAATTTAAATTGTTCAAAAAAACGTACAGATGTTCAGTGACACAGTGAATAGTTAGCTTTTGAGAGAAGAAATTGGAAAAAGTTTTGGAAATATTTAAACTACTGTATTTAAAAACAAATTTTCTTTAAAGGCAAAAGCCAACTGATTGGCCAGGATGCATTTTAGTTCTTTAATATTTTGCTATTTTCATACCAAATTCCCTATGTTTCCTAAGATGAAAAAGATAAGATCGCAAAATAAATAAAACAAAAACTTACTGACAGTACCTAGAAAGAAACATATTTGCATTTAGAAAAATCAGCTTTTTACTGAAGTACAATAAGATGTTATCATCTGTCCCAGCAACAAAATTAATAGGTTTTTAGGAAGGGGGAGAGGAATAATACGAACAAGAAAACAAATATACCCTAAAGTTAAGGTCAGATCCAACTGTCACTGAATTCAACAGAAGTCTTTTCATCAGGAATTGGACTGGACCATTACAGTAGTTAAAACAAGAAAATTCTCATTGACATTCAGTGTCCACTAATTCTTTTTAATCAATCCTAAAAATTTACAATCAACAAAATAGACAATTTGCATCTATGCCTGAAAGATGAAAAAAAATGTCCAGTGCAAAGATGAACAATGCCTATGAACAGGATTAGATAAAAAAAGTGATAAAAATTCCTGAGCCATAAGTACCTTACAACTTACACCACTGCTACCGTTAGTAGAGCTGCACTTATTATATATTGTAAGTCCTATTTTTTCCAGTGTAGACAGGACCCAAGTTATCTCCTTTTTTAAAATTTCATTTTCATAATATGGGCCATTGGTTGATGGAAAGGACAGAGGAGTCAGTTGTCTTTTAAAAATCAGTTTAAATGTTCTTTAGGCTAGGAAATTAGATGAAGATGTATATGAATATACATTTTTACATATTAAAAACCCCTTACCTCTCCTCTTCAGCTTTAATTTGGAAGGCATCTTCTAACCAATCTAATAGTTTATGAGTGAATTCACTCACATCTTGCTGTTAAAAAAAACAAACAATGATTAATACATATTTATTATGTGTATTCTTGAACACTATTAAGTGCACGACAGTGGCTTCCACACCTACAAGAACTCCAAAATCCAAGTGTTTCAAGGCCATGCTACAATGGTTTTCCAATCTTGGCTCTTAGAACATGTTGTGTTCCTCAACAGTTAGTACTATCCAGACATCCCTAATACTTCGGCAGATCTCATGCACCCCAGTGCTGCAATACATGCCTAAGTCCTTTGGTATGTGACATGTGTCGATTGATGCTATCCACATGGAATGCTGAACTCAGTGTATTGTAAGCAAATGATTTAGCCACCTAAGTCCATATGGATAAAACGACAGATTTAAGTAGAAACAACTACTTGGAAACGGTAAAATGTAACAGCTATGATTTAGAACAAAATAAAAGTACCAAAACTCTCCAAATGAATAAATATCTAGCCTCTTCCCCTCATCTGGGGATCCAACATGCCAAGATTAATAATTGAGATGTGCTGTAGAGCCCCGCACGGCACTAGTGTAGACCCTTGCAGCGGGATCAGGATCCTACCAGTCCCGCAGGACCCACTGCCATAATAGCAGGAGTGGGTATTGTGGGATGGGACGGGAGTGGGACTAAAAATAGTCCCGTTCAGGGCTCTAAAGTGCTCCCCATGAATAAGGCTCTGACAAAGACTACTAACTCCATTTAACTTCTGGTTCTTACATGTGAGGCTGGAATGCAAGAGCATGGATCTGGTAAAACTCTTTGTAAAGTAATAGTTACCACTGCTTTGAAGTTGTTGTTTTTTTGTTTGGGTGTGGGAGGGGAGGGTTAATTTAAAAGCATGGATTATGTTAGGCATACTCCGCCACAAGCCTCCTTCCATTTGGAAATGGATTTAGACCTTGTGTCTGAAAGCAGCACTCCAATGAGATCATACAACATTGCACGTGGACAACAATCACGTGAATAAAGGAGAATTAGAAATCTTATTGTCACCAACTATGAACATAGTATATTTTGTTTTTTATTTAGGTTAAATATTTGCTACTGTTCAGAGACCATAAGGAGATCCAATTTTAAATATAAATATTATAAATGTTACCTGCTGAGAATCATTTGATTTGAATGCATCTTTAAGAATTTCAACTGCTCTAGATGGATCAACGTATTTTCTCTTTGAACCAACGAGAAGCGCAAACAGATACCTCAATTCACGCATGAAAGGCAAATTCCTATGTTCCTGTATTTAAAAAAAAATATAAACAAACATTCAGCAATTTTCCATGAAGTACTTTATCAGTTTTGTAACTATAAAGATAGGGTATAAACTGGGAGCATATTACACACACATATTACTAATATTCAGTCTGCTACCATATAAGTTGTAAACTTAACATGAGCAATGCATGAGTGTGACCACATGATTTTTGTTTGACTTGTGCTATGTTACGTGGAATGCGGACCCCCCCCAAAAAAATGCACCCCAGCAAAAAGTGCAGTCAAACTTGAGTAGTGAAATTTAGCTTCTAAGCCCTTGTCTACACTATGAATTTATGTCAGTATGACTATGTCACTCAGAGGTGCGGAATATTCATACCCGAGTGATGCAGTTACAACTGACCGAACTCCTGGTATAGACAGTGCTATGTCAACAGGAGGGCTTCTCTTGTTGACATAGCTACTGCTTCTCAGAGAGTTGGAGAAGCTCTCACATCGGCGTAGGTAGCGTCTTCACTAAGCACTACAGTGGTGCAACTGTGCCACTGCAGCACTGTAAGTGTAGACAAGCCCTTAGAAACTAGACTTTAATGGTTATTTAGCCTTCAGACATCAGGCATAGCTGAACAGTGTAAGTGGTGGAAGCATGGGGTTGCGTTTAATACTATAAATGGGCTTGCAGAATTTGATTTTGATTTTTTTTTTGTGACAGATCAATTTTATGTTTAAGAATTTTTAATTTTTATCAATTTACATTTTTTAATAGTTGCGGGAAATTATAGTATAATTAGCCCATTATCTAATGACAGTAGATGTTGAGATTCAATTGTTAAACCTTTATACACTGTTAAAACACAAGCTGTCAACACTGTCAAAATATACAAAATAAATATCCTTAAATCAACAAATCATACCTATTTTTACTATTCATTCGCTAGTCCATGTGTAACAAACCTAATTCAAAAGTCTAAATCTCTGGATTTTTATTCTAATTAAAGTTTTCAAGTTTGTGTGTGTATGAAGAAATCAATGTTTACTGAGAATTACCAATAAAACTGTAATCCTTCCATGACTAACTATAAGGTTCAAGATGATACTCTCAGTTTACAATTAACACCAGGAAAAAAACGTATACTATCTAATGACCTTTCAGTTCAATAGCATTTTATTTTATAAAGTGAACTTCTACATGAGATCAACTGTAATCCATGATTGCCTGAATATTAACTATTCCTGTACTAACTACCATTTCCTAACTATACTATTTACTTTACACTGCGATTAAAAAGTATGTTGGCCAACTGAGGATGGGGTGTGATGACAATATAATTGCCTAGAAATATTTAGTGTGTAGGCACACTAAGTAGGAGGAGGAATTGTTTAGAGTGGGTCCAAGAAGAGACAAACAAGAGTAATGAGATGAAATTTAAGAAAAAGAAGTTAAACTGATAAATCTCACTGTTGGAAGATTTTAAGTTATCAGTCTGTAAAAGCCTCCCAATGAAAATAGCAGAAACCCCATCACTAGACATATTTAAAACTAAACTTCAAAAACCCTAGGAAACATAAAGCTGGAACAATCTTATATAGGTTCTACTCAGATTTTTAGCTCATCTGCTTCTGATGAACTCACTGTTTCAGCAAACTCCCTGGAATACGTGTGCTTTAGGTGGGCCATAAATTTGCAAAGATGGCGTGCATCATTACTGCTTCCCTTGATGGAATTAGGAGCAAGATCCCCTACATAATGACCTGCTCTATCTCCTCTAATCCTATTAAAAATACCTGTACGGTAATATGTAGTTCTCTCTCTAATTTCAGGAGAGAAACAAAAATAATAAGGGTAGGCTAGAAATAGGCTAAAAACTGCAAAATCAAGTGAATTGAAATTTAAAGGTTTAATTTATCCCAGGTACTGTACGACACTAGCCACACCTCTCTGGCTTCTGAAAGGATAGCTAATACTGCTCATGAATTATGCTCATGAATTATGCTCATTAATTAGGAAAGACAGAAAGACTACTTATTCCAAATATAAATTAAATGTACCAACACCCTAACATGGTATAGATGTCAAGCGGGCTAGTCAAACTGGTATTGATTGCTCTGTAACAAACAATTGCATAGTCTAATCAAACAAACTACGGACTTGTTTAGGCAGTTCTATGGAATGCTACCTGGTACATTTAAGAGCAATGTGTATAAAATGGTGTCAAACAATTTTTAAAGTAGGAATAATAATTGTGAATATATTCTGCATGCATGTTAAATACTTTTCATATTCATATAAGCCTCCAGATAGATTTACCTGCTCTTCCAGCCTACTTCACAAAAAGTCAAAAAGAGTAAATGTTCATAGAATCTTCATTTAATCTAATACACTCTTCTTTCCAATGTTAATAAAAATAATGTTTTTTAAAGTTTTAAAACTGGCTTTTTAAATTTAAATCAGATTTTTATTTAGGTGTTCCTAGCTCTTTAGTTTTCTCCCATTTTAGAGTCTTAAATTATTCAGGTGGATAGAATTTCAGATTTTACACAATGGTATTCCACTACAGGAAATTTCAGTTTTAATGTTCATCTTTTCATAGTTTGTTTCTTAGACTACATTGCATGTAGTATCTTCCAGGAAAGCATTGGGTAGGAGGAGGGTGGTGCTGTTTTAAAATTCTGACAACGTTCTGAAGTGTTTTAGGCCTAACTGAAGTGCTCATCTCATTCCTACTTTTGACTTGGTTAGGGGTACTCATGCAGACAGCAGTCCTGTGTCATACAATATCACAGATGCCAATTCTGCAGAGACTTAGGCACATGTTTAACTTTAGCCAAAGGGAATAGCCCCATCGGCTTTAAGAGGAATTCTCAGTGCATAAGCCTGTGCAGAATGGGGGACAAACTGTAAACTCTTTGAGGCAGAAACCAACTTTTCATAATGTTTGTGAACATAGGGACGAGAATTTCTAGGAGCTACCATGATACAAATAATTAGCAATACCTGACCAATCACAGGCTAGAATCTTCTAGCAAATATTGTACAGTTCAAAATACTTTAAATACAGGCCCACAAACATTTTTTGCATTAGGACAAAGTACAACAGTGAATGTCTATAAGACAAAGCTCATTTAGCACAGTATAAACTAAATTTTAATGAGTTTGTGTCTACAACCAAAAGAAAATTGTGTTTAGGAAAAAACTATTTGGAAAGAATTTATAGAAAAAATAATTTATATTTTTTTCTGTGTGTATAGCAATTTGTAAAATTCAAATAATTTACCCTGCCAGTAGTTATGCTGAAATAAATTAGTTTTAAAAAAACAACCATATTTATAATGTAGTGCATTATACATTAGATTAAAACTGAACTACGACAAATTTTCAAGTTATGCTAAGGCTTTTATAGTTGATTAAAATCTACTATTTAAATTACTCCAGTGTGCTTCTTTCTACCATTGTGCACTTGAAAATGAGTATTTTATGTAAATATGACCATCAATACCACTATCTTCTTTGTTTTAGTTTCAAATTCAAATACGTGCTCACAAAAATATGGATTTAACATTACTACGTCGTCTCCCTCAATCTGTAATACTATGCCCTACTCTACAGGCCAAAATATGGTAGCGTGTGGTCACAGTAGCCTATGTGGTCTCCCAAAATTACACCAGCAATAAAAAGTTATAATTCATATCTCCTTGACTATGAGTAAGTGGCCCAGAGCCAACCCATTTCTTAGTGTGGTTCTATCAGATTTGTTTGCTGAACTGAGTGATATCAGTTAAATACATGGATGACGACAGTGTTGAAGAAATACTTCATTGCTGCAGCAAATCGTACTGCCTCTGGAGCACATTAGCACAAACTTTCCTTTATGTATTACAGCTCTTTCACCAGTGAGAAGAGTTGAAAACAAAGTTTAAGTAACTTACCCAAGCACACCCACCAACAGAGACACAAAAGCAAAGCCAAAGTTAAAATGAGGAGTTCCCGGCATCCAACCCTACTCTCAATCCATCAGAGCATGAAGACACATAAAACAAAGATCTTGAAAATTTGTGGTAAGTAAGGCCTTGTCTGCACTAGGGAAAAAAATGCTCCATTCTTAACTCATGCTAGCTAACACGTGTTAGCGAACACAAGATACAATCCTAATGAAGATAAACAGTTCAACTCAACTGTTAGCCAATGTTAAAACTATACCGTGCCTTATTTCACTATGATTTTATCTTGCCTTAGACAAGGTGTACACTTACTAGCTTACACGGCACAGCTATACCGATACAGCTGTGCTGCTGTAAAAGCGCTCGTGTAGTCGCATTATGCCGATAGGAGAGAGCTGTCCTGTCGACATAATAAAACCAGCTCAACAATCAGTGGTAGCTATGTCGACAGCAGAGCGTCTCCTACTGACATAGCACTGAACACATAAGTGCTTATGCCGACAAAAATTATGTCGCTCAGGGGGGTATTTTTTCACACCCTTGAATGACAAAAATTTTGCTGACATAAGTGCTAGTGTAGACATAGCTAACACGACTTAAGAAAACACCTTTTTCCTACTGAAGATGCATCCTAACAGCAAGGGTCTTTGCTCTGATATTTGTCCAAGTGCTAACCAGTAATTTTTCTGAATTCTCCCTGCAGTTTCAGTTGGATATGGTGCCTTCACTTCACATCAAATTATTGCATTGCTATGAGAACAAGCAGCATTTCAACACAGAGGTGGCCGCTTTCCAGTGGTAAAGAAATGCATGTACATCAATTTATATTATTCGTTCCCCTCACGATGGAAGGTGGTCTATAAAACATAAGTTATCATTAAACATAGAAGGAAAATATAGACCCTTACTAAGGATTCTTGCTCTCACCAACCCAATCTGAATATACCAGCTGCCAAGATGCCTACAATCAAGCCCATATGTTTGGCTGACGTGCTATTCCATGCATCATTAGTCTGACAAAGCCTGAGATAGTCAGAGCATCTACAAGATAGTATGTTTGGAAATGGAATCTGTATAATATCACAAGTGCCAACCCCTGTGTAGGAGATGATTCTTCAATAGCAACATCTGAAGCTCATTTACTTGATGCCACGTAATGAGCCAACTGTATTTTAAGTGCTAGAAAACCAAGACAAGGAACTCAAGAGTATGTATAATTGCCACTAAGACAGGTAACATAACTGATGTTGAGATGCTAGACAGAGATCAGTGGGTAATGTGCAAAGAAAAATATTTTAGGACAGCTATTTGGCTATGGAAAGCTATGATGCAATCAAATCTCTTTCAATTAATAGAATACATTGTCCCCTTATCCTGCCTTAATAAGTTCCTACTACAGCCTACATGGTACCAGTTGCGCACCATCTTGTGGTCTTACTCAAATGACTCAGACGCCGTGACCTATAATTCCCCAAAGTCTGAAAATTAGGCCATGAACATCTCCAGGCTTCGCTTGTTCCCGTCTGACATCGCTGTAAAATCTGAGCATCCCAAGTACCTATGAATTTATCCTCTCAAACACACCCAAGAGCAAGGAAGTTATTATCCCTATTTTGTCACACTGTGGACTAAGTCACAGAGAGATTAAGTAATTCACACAGGAAGTCTGAGGTAAGCTAGGAATTCAATCCTGAGTCCCTTCTAGAGCCATTGGCACAAAACCAACCTTCCTCCCAATTATGTTGTGAGAGGATGAGTCAGTTAATAGTACAGTACTTAATTTCAAAAGGAGGATTTGTGGGTAATTAACATCTGTGAAAATCAGGCCCAATATTAAACAGAGTGTGGGGCCAGGTCTAGGCTACAAACTGTTGCTGGCATAGCTATATTAGTTCGGGGGTGTGATTAGACGTGATTAGTGACCTACACAGCTGTGCTGGCAAAAGCCCCTAGTGTAGATGCAGTTATACGGGCAAAACTGTGCTTTTGCCAGTCCAGCTTATTTTGCATGGGGTGGTGGAATTAACTTGTAACAACAAAAGTGAAATGTTGCTACTATAAGCTGCATCCATACTGGAAGTGTTTGGCTAGTATAGTATGCCTGTATAACTATGCCATCAAAGCCTTCCAAGTGTAGCAAAATCCAGATCTCCTAACTCCCAGCCCTATATTCTACCATGAACTTGCAATGCCTCCAATCTCTCCTTCCTACAAAGCAAATATATTTAGTGCCTTTGAAATTATTAACAACTAGAGGTCACACACAGTATGAAACTGAGTTACTACAGAAATGCCAGTGAGTTAGTCACTAGAAATGTATGTTTCTAATTTTACCTTTTGGTTTCGGGGCAAATCTTGAGCACTTGCAGGTGGATTGTAGTTCAAAACTAGTCTTCGAAACTCCAGCAGGTTAAATAATGACTGAAAAATTAAAAAAGAAATATTCAAATGCTTTTGCAGGGGAAAACAAAATCTTTCAAATGTATCTTAGCAAAATTAATTCATTGTTAGAAACATGCCATTCTGAAGTTCTTTTTACACAAGTATTGTTATTTAGATTGAAAACTTTGTTTGCCATGTTTACAGTAGAGAGAAAATGTGTACTGACAAAATGGCATAGTTTAAAAAAAAAGTCATTTGTATGTGATTTCTTAAGATTTATATAAATCTCAGAAATCACATATAATTAAAACTTTATATAAGTAATTTGTAACTTAAGATGGCAGTAAAATAAGATTTCCTTTTTATAATTCAGATTTAAGGTGGCATTATTTTCCAAACAAGAAATAGAAAACTGAAGTTCTAAAGAAACTCCTACTCTCTTTACCAAAGACATTACGCTTACAAACTTACAGAAATTATTCCATGAAGATATGGTTTCATCTCTTATATTTAATATAAATCTAAGATATTCATATGTCCCTCATCACCACAGTATCTGTACACCTCAATCTTTCATATACATATCCTCACAACACCCCTGTGAGGCACGAAAGTACTAGTATCCACAATTTACAAATGGGGATCTCAGGCACAGAGTGATGAAGGGTAAGTCTACTCAGGGGGAGGGGGAGGAAGGAAGGAAGGAAGGAAGGAGGGGGAAGAGACCTTTGGCAGCGAGTTTCGAAAGTGGGAACGTCTACAGTGCTATTTTTAACCCCACAACAAGCCCAAATCAGTTGACCCAAGCTCTAAGACTTTTTTTTCCCCCTTTCAGTATACGCATACTCTCAGTGACTTGTCCAACATCACACACTGTGGTGGAGCTGGGAATTGAACTGAGGGCTCCCAAATCAAGTGAGCTGCTATAACTTGAGCTAAAGCTCCCTAAAGAGCTACAGCTCCCTAGGGAAAGATTCTGCTACTCTTACTCACAGTCCTATTCATTTCAGTAGGACTGCTTGTGGAATAAGGTACTACTAAATGTAAGTAAGAGTGGCAGATTCTGGACGCTGGTAAGTTAAAGTTGACCTGCAAGAAGGGGGCAATGATGGGGAGTTCTTGTGACCTTTGTTTCTTCATGATCTATAAAGAATCCCCTAAATGTTGGATTTTTCTGCTGGTGTTTTACTTACTTAATTACTTTAGAAAGTCATATTGTCTACCCAACAAGCATCTGAGATCATGCAATGGTTCCACATGGGGTAGGCGACCTAAAACTGTATGGGACACTGAGAATTAGTAGGATATCACATCACAGAGCAAGGAAGTGAAACCTGATTGCGACGGCACTTTATTCTTATTCGGATCATTTAAAACTCTTGAGTTTTCTTAAAAACAGTTGGGAGAAAAGATCATCTTGGTCAAGTTCCAACATCGTCTCTTCAATAAAGGGTTAAAAGAGCTATTTCTAAGATTAAAATCCTTTTTACACCCTTAAGTCCTCCAACAGAGGACATTCCTAGTTGACATTCCTACTATTTCTAAGGTTAAACAAACAAATAAAAAGCTGTTCAGAATTTCCTTATACAAGAGCCAAAAAAAAGCAACCCATTTTTTCCCTTGCAGTCACCTTTAAGTATCTCCTTTTCTTCCCAAACAAGGATGATTAAATCCATCAAGTATTTTGTTTATACCCTTCAAAGCTAGGAAAGTTGAAATAATATTTAATTTAAGCTTCTTTCTAGCAACTCAAGAGAAATGATGCAAAGCTACATTTCAGATGATGTAATGCATTTTGTTGATGGGCTTTTCATCAAATAAGTTACAGCACTATTATATGCACAAAATAAATCAGTTGACAGATAACGTTCAAAGACTGGCCTCTTTCCATGACTAATTCAAGTGCTAGCATACAGCCAATCTGGCCAAATTCACATGCGTGTACACACACACACACACACACACACACAAAGTTATACACAAGCAGATGTTTTGACATAAAATTGAATCCACCACTTTGTTGGGATTAACAAGCTTCTGGTAAACTAGTGGTTTTTGAAGTATCAACAGAGTACTTGACACTTTACTAAACTCAGTTTCTACTTCTACCCCTAGACTAATAAAGAAACATCTGTGTCTAAGAACTTATTTTATGCGCTTTGCCCATTTTATGTTTTTTAGAACAGATTTATTCAGCATCGTCATAAATTTCTCATACAAGGTATTTAGGTATCCAAGTCCAAAACATTATGACAGCTTATTTAACTGCAGCCCGTATGTACTCAGGCAGTCATTTATTCATGTAGAGCAGTATTTTACTACTTGTGTAATCCTATGGAAACCTGTTCAGAGTAAAATATTAATGCCATGTGAGTGAGGGTAGTAGAAACTAGGCCTAAAAGTGTTACGTACCAAAAGGCAAGTAACAGAGCTCCAAATTGTATGCCATATTGACTGTTGCCTTGAATATTAGAACTAGTACGGTAAGGAACGTCTGTGTTACAGTTACGGAGTCAAATTCTCTGCTGGTTTAAACTGACTTGCAGACCTGTACCAATTTATCTGAGTAAAGAATTCAGCCAAGTTTGCATGCAACTGTCCAGGAGAGTACTTATGAGCCCAACCATTTTTCTACAAAAGAAAAACAGTTTTCCCATACTTTCCTCACAAATCTAAATAGCAAGCCATCAAGTATAAGTAGGGGCATTGCCATGTATACGTAAGGGCATTGCCAGCAGATCGAGGGACATGATCATTCCCCTCTATTCAACATTGGTGCGGCCTCATCTGGAGTACTGTGGCCAGTCTTGGGCTCCACACTACAAGGAGGATGTGGAAAAATTGGGAAGAGTCCAGTGGAGGGCAACAAAAATGATGAGAGGGCTGGAGCACATGACTTATGAGGAGAGGCTGAGGGAACTGGAATTGTTTAGTTTGCAGAAGAGAAGAATGAAGGGGGCATTTGATAGCTGCTTTCAACTACCTGAAAGGGGGTTCCAAAGAGGCTGGATCTAGACTGTTCTCAGTGTTACCAGATGACAGAACAAGAAGTAATGATCTCAAGTTGCAGTGGGGGAGGTTTAGGTTGGATATTACGAAAAACTTTTTCACTAGGAGGGTGGTGAAGCACTGGAATAGGTTACCTAGGGAGGTGGTGGAATCTCCTTCCTTAGAGGTTTTTACAGTCAGGCTTGACAAAGCCCTGGCTGGGGTGATTTAGTTGGGGATTGGTCCTACTTTGAGCAGGGGGTTGGACTAGATGACCTTCTGAGGTCCCTTCCAACCCTGATATTCTATGAAAACCTGGTAATTTAACATACCTATACCATTCAGTCTTACTTATATCCAAGACCATTGGCAATACACACTGCAAGTTCTTATCTGTTTAACATAAGCAATAAATATCCATATGAGATGAGCTCATGCAATCAGGCCATAATAAAATATGGTTCGCTACAAGCTACAAACTGTAAAATAGAATAAATATGGTATGTGTTGTTCCCCCTCCCAAAAAAAAAAAAAAAAAAAAAAAAAAAAAAACAAACAAAAAACAAAAAAAAAAAATAAATATGGTATGTGTTGTACCCACACAAAAAAAAAAAAAAAATCACCACACCTACGTGAGCTCAAGTTGAACTGATCTCCTAAAATAAAGCAGAGAATCAATCATCCAAATCTTACTATTAATGGAGGGTTTTCACGGATATCCCAAAATAAAGAAACAATCACTCAAGTTTGATTTGTATCATCCTGTTATGCTTTTGATTAAATTTCCTATCTCTCTCGCTTTCCTGGGTTCTGACCACAAAGCAGGAAGGCGCTATTCCTCTTCCATAAGATCAGAGTATTTAGTGAATATTTCTATTAATGACAGGCCTGAATCATCCAAATACCCAACCAGAATATTCCCAAACTACTGAGATGTTGGGATCCAGATATGAAATTTGAGACTTGTACAAATCCCCAATTCCTCCCCTGGCTTCTTGAATCACCAGATTACCTTGTGCTCTTCTTTTTGTGAATTTTCTTTGCGCTATATTCATTTCAATATGGCATTCAGTACAGTGTGAAGATGGACAACTACAATACTATTTCCTGGGAAACCTGAAAATGCACAGGATGAAGAATGGGCAACCTCAGAATGGAAATGGCTGCAAACAAAGTCTTGCACTAGGCCAGTAAGACATTTGGGGGGGGGGGGGGGGGATCACTACAATTACTTCAGTTCTCTTTTCTGGAATGTCATGTCATTTAAAAAAAAAAAAAAAAAACACTTTTCTGTCCCTCATCCAACCAGACAGACAGCGTTTATCATCTTTAAAGTGTGACGTACAGATCAATGTCTTATCCCCCTCCCATTCGTATGACAGATATGTGAATTTCCGTTATAGTCCAGTTGCACATTCCCTGGCTGGTACAAACAGAGAGAGAGTCCTGAAAAGAGAACATAGCTGAGCTCTGGATTCTAGGGTACACTTTCATGCTTTTCTGATCAGGAGCAACCTGTGCACCATCATCTCTTGCCAAGTGCTTAATGATGGCAACATGAACACTAGCTAGCTCACACCACAGCCTCCTGGTGATGTGATGCAACGCACACGTCAGCTGGGTCACCCCTAGGACACAGCTACACTTATCATGCACTATTATTTTCATGAAGGAAGGACGTGAAGAGGTTCCATAGGTCTCCTTCCCCCTCACACTGGACACCAGCACAGGATAAGATTGAGTTTTCTCCTGTGAAGTCACATTCTAATTTTACGACAGGACAAGCTGGAACCAAGATGACTACTGTGAAGCCATAAATATAATTTACCACATTATGATTTCATTGCCCAGGTAGAACAATGGTAGAACATATTTTCTATGCAGCAGAAAATCCCAGTTGTTTAAGCAACCATTTTATTATTAAAGTTAGCAACAATGGAATTGAAAGTTATTAAATAAGGTAAAAAACCAACTCAATCGATACTTTAGTATACATTTCACCACCACTATCAAGCTCTAATGTAAAAAAAAGTAGTTACTATGAACATGAGTCACATAATTTATTGTAATAATTTTTCTTTGCCTATATTAGCTAATGATCCCTACACTAAACCCAGTCAGTGCACAAGTGGAGTGCTTATTTAAATCTTTTCTTCTCTGCCACACATTTTTATCACATAAATTAGGGTAGAGCATCCTTTGTCACCATATGTTTTGCATTCAAGTACTTGTCATGCAAACAACATGGAGAATTACTCCAAAGTGAAACTGTGTAGGAGGGGGGAGGAATAACCCCCAAAAATCTATACAAGCAATTAACTATGATGAAAAGGAATCTTTAAAATAAATTGACTCAGTTCACCATGAATGATCTTTAAGAACATTTCAACAAAAGGCAGCTACATTCATTGCTATATATAGCCCTAAACTCATAACAATGAAGTATTTGCTCTAAAAAAGCTGAATCCTTGATGAGAAGGCATTAGTCCAGGGGGTGATATTTCACGTTTTATGAGCTTAATTTTCAGTGGCTAAAAACTAAAAATAATCCTCCCTTTTTGGGAATTTAAATCAAACTAAATCAAATATTCTTACTATTGAGTTTGTGTTCTTTTCAAATTACTGCAAAAAGTTTCTGAATATACAGTAATGCTTAGCACAAAAACATTACAATGAATATTGAAAATCCCATTCATTCCAAAAGGACTTAACACTATTACATTTTTTAATATATTTGTGTATTTTATTTTGTGCAGTAAGATACAAAGTGCAGTATTATAACGTGTTGGAAATTAGCTGATTTCCTATCACCTGAGAAATTACAGCAGAGCCACCAAACAGCAATAAGCCTGTCAGACAGAGTTTCTAGCTGCTGGGAAAATAGGGCAGGACTCCTGGGTGGATCAAGTCCTGACCTATCCTGCCACAGGCACCTCTGATCCCTGTTGCCTGTCAATATAGTCTCCCTCTACTCCTAGGAACCAGCAAGTACAGAAAGCAACCAGTAGTTTCATCTCTGTAACTGCTAATATCAGAATTCTAAGGACGGCAGGTAAGCTAAGGCTCCCAGCTGGTGGAAAATGGGAAGAAACAGAGGGATCATCCAGCACGTCACAAGGGAGCAAGATGAAACTTGCTTTAGTGATGAAATAGAAAAAATACTAAAAAGAGTTATTGCAAGACCCTCTTTTGGGTAGGGACCATCTTTTTGTTGTATTTTTCTAGAATAGGCAATATAATGGGGATCCTCATTTTATGCATGGTCACTAGGCGTTAAAGAAATACAAATAATGCCAATTGTACACAACACAGCCTTCAGTGTATAACACTGAACATCCATATCCTCCATATGCTAAGGATTAATAAGTATCTACCTCAATATTGCATTAAATTATTGATGTGTAGAGACAGTGAACACACTAAATCCAGCAAGCAGGTATATAACTGAACCATGAACAGATTCTTCACTATTGTTTAGGTACCAGTTGCCATTATAATACTAAAAGAGTAAACAACAAAAACCCAATAATTCTTTCTGGGTATAAGCATCCTATTTTTGCCTCTAGATGCAGGATCATCAACAAGTTGTTTTATGTAATTTCAGACAGACACTTTCTGAAGGGAACCTTTCAAATTCTGTCTGCAGATTGCCAGCATACAGTACTAAGAAACAGTTGCTTCAATGCCAAATGTATGACTACTGTTTGAAAATATTTGGCTGTAAACTCTTTTTAGTTTCTTTTTGGGGTGGGGTGGGGGGAATCTAGGAAAAGACTGGTAAAATTTTATTTAACTTTCATTTCCCACATTGCAAAGTACATATAACTTAAAAAATTATGTATTTTTAAAACTCAGTTAGAAAAAGGTAACTTAAGTGTCAAAGGAATCTCTTAAATAGGTCATTTTCTCTCAAATTCAGAGGTCAAAGTGATTTTGAATACTGGTGCTCAACCAATTAGTGAGATGCTACAAAATAATAGCGTGATTTGGTGAGAGGTTCTCTGTGTAGATGACTTTGCCATACTGAGTTTCGATTCCTAGAGTAATGATGAGTGGGTAAACAGTGGTCACGACACCACTGATGGAGCTGTTGTGCATGATAAGAATGTGTCAGCAGCACAAAGAGGCAATGATTTTTTTCAGCAAATTAACAAGAAGACTTAAGAGTCAGAGAGAAAAAATACAAAATTAACTCATATGTAGACTGAGGGAAAATTTAGAAGAGATTAATTTAGCTGAAACCCAAAAATCACTGACACTTTTCAAGTTGGGTTAATAAGACACCTTCACAAAGAGAGAGTGCAGAAATCTATGATGGATCTCTAAGTTCTTCACTAAGATTACAGTACTTATTATATATTAACTAATACACAATATATTCTACAAATAGGAAGTGCTTTTACATATTTAATAAAAGTATTTCATCACTCTAATATGCTCTCTCAGCTCATCCAAGGTACTTAAAGTCTGTATAGTTTTCACTGTTTAGATTTTAGTACCATAGAGCAGAGATCGTGTCAGAGATCGTGTTTTGTGCAGTACCAAATACACTCTTGAGTAGCATGCCTGATGACATCTTTAAAAATCAGATATTATTTCTACTCTAAGAGAATAAATTATTACAAATTGGCTAGAGCTTGATTGATGCTGGTTATTAATGAACGTATCTTGTTTGGGACAACTTGGTACTGCTAATACTCCAGTAGATTAGTTTTGCCCCCTTTTAACTTTAATTTAATTTATCCAAATTTTTGACATCTTGAAAAAAATTTCAGCAAGTTTGGTTATACTCGAGTAAAAGGTGCACACCATTAGGGTCAATATTACCATTACAAAATAAGCTACTCTAATAGCAAGAAATAATATTATATGGAAACCCTATCCATAATGGAGTACAAGCCTCCCAACAACTAGGGCCAGGAGTTGTGTGTTTTTGTTTTGTGTTTTTAAACTATTTACCCACTTTGGGCCTGACCCAAACCCACTGGAAGTTAATGGAACAATTCCCAAGGACATCAATGGGGTCTGAATTAAGCTCTTTACTTGCTAAAATAAGGGTGAGAAAAGATTTCAACAAGAGGGCTTGAAAAGCATGCTATTTAAGAATAGACAAAGTAACAGGAAGTTACTTTAGCTGTTCTAGTTTACCAAGGCCAAGAGTAAGGGTTAACTAAGTTGCAGTAAAAACCTAATTTACTAAACCCTCTGTTGAAAAGGTTTGTCAACTTGCCTTTAGGTTGATTAGTCCAGGATTAGACAAGAAGAATCAAAGGAACAGAACAAACAGTACTGAGATTCTATAAATTTCTGACCAAAAAAATCTATGTTAAAATTAAATTTATTTGGTTGCACAGGGCCAACAGTTAAAGTTCAGAAATGCCAGATTTACGATTGTCTGGGCAATCATAATTCTGCCCCCTTGCTCATCAATCCTGTGCGCTGAATGAGGCAGAGGGCCTGGGGAAAAAATACTATAACTACATTATAATGCATATAGACATAGGGGATGAATTAAGGTTGCATAGACAACAATATCTTAATTTTTTGAGTGTTTGGCTTAGCACAGTGTGAACAACATTATTTTGATATCGCTATTAAAAAAAATTCTTAGGGTTCTTTCAAAGGAAAAAAGGTAAAAACAAATACTAATATGTACAACTGTACTAACCACGCAATCATGCATCAGGGAATGAATCCTGAAGTTTCAGCATGCAACACATGTCTACCGCTTGAAATATACAACTGACAGTAGGAGAAGGCTGTGCTACTGACAATATGCTGGGGCACAGGGGAGAGCAGTAGCCCTCTCTCCCACAGACACTGGGAGAGCTCCTGAGCCAAGCACCATGGTGTTTTTCTATTGCGGAGGGAGTGGGGATGCTAAGGCCAACTGTCAGGTTTAGCTCCCAACTCTGCTCACCGCTACAGCTCCTCTGGCAGCCCTCACGTGTTACCAGTGCAGTGTCTTCTACTGCTACTTTTTGAAGTGGCCCAGCTCTTTGGAATATTCATGTTCATATATTTTGGCATGCGGTAGAAGTTCTCATGAGCCATGCAAACAAAAGGCAGCAAACAGTGATTTTTACTAGCTTACATCTCAGCTAAACCTGAACTGAATTTCAGGGGACCAGGAAAAGACACTTCCCTAGCCAGAATTGTCTAGCAGAAATTTCAAAGATGAGTTGCAAATAATGAAGGTGTTAGAGCTTCTAAAAATATAAATCACCACAAGAATCTTTCATAGTGACAAGTGTTAGGTGATCTAAATACATATGTTGCTACTAGGTTCCCTTGTATTTGTCAATCAAGATAAAACTAGATTCTCGGAGTTCTCTCTCATCATGTTGAACCTAAATGGAGTCCATTCTTCAGTAACACCTTTTGATGCTAGAGCAGTGAAGCACTGTGAGGAACCCAGGGTTGCAGGGCAAGTGGTGACACACACCCTTACTGGTCTGGGTTGTACTCCAAACCTCATGACAAACATGTTAGGTCTTCAAGTTACCTGCTGTATAAAGTACTAAATTTATTTGAAAATATTTATTACGTACCTGGGCTGGAAATGGTGGCTCTCTGCCAAATATGCCTACACTGACAGGGAGCACCATGGCAACAAGTTGCATAGGAAACCTGAGGAAGAGTGAAGATGCTGCCTAGCAACTGGTAGCTTCTAGCAGCAAAGTTAGAGCACGGAGAGTTGGGTCAGGGCAGTTGGATTGTTTGATAGGAAAAAGAAAGAAATTAAAGTAAAAGGGAAATATGGTGAACATCCCAGTTCAAGGCAACTTCGCATGCATTTCCCTTCAGTGGTCCAGCAAGGGTATCCACTCTAGGCTTCAGGCTCCTCAATAGTCACCTCTCTTGGGTGGAGTCATGAGTCTCTTGTCCCTCCTGACATGGGTATTTCCCCGATAACCCCCAGCAGGGAGGACTGCCTAAACTTCACTTTGTTTTCTCTTCAGAGACTAACAACAATGTAATTGCCACAGTCATAAGTTACCAAACAGCTCCTTCTAAGCAAGTGCTTTTATTCTCAAAGTAAAAGCATCACAGAGAAAACATTAAAAACAATAATAGGACCTATACGCATGCTAACAGGCTTACCAGAGATCATCCCCAAACTCCAACAATGGTTCTGGTTAGTGATTAGCCGTTCAAACCCCACACAAGGTTTTTAATTGTGGTCACCAATTCATAACCACTTTTGCTCAGAACTCGCTCCTCCACAAGTTAGAGAGTCCCTCCTTTATCTAGTTTTGGCCTTTGAAGAGACCATTAATAGGTAAACAGCCAGACCATGGGTTTCTCTTGAAGCTTCAAAAAGATGGCTCCAGAGGTTACTAACTTGCATTCCCCTCTTCCCAAATATTTCCTATTAAAAACCACTCAACGAAAAATTCAATCTTGTTTGGTTCAGTGTTTCAAAACAAGAGTCCTTTGAACCACACAAAACTTCCCAGTGTTTACATTAGTCCTGTCTCCCCCGTATAAGAAGTCACATACCATCCCATGATAATACATAAACCCATTCACATTTTTAATACAATGATCTCCTTAGATATTTTAATATAATTCAAAACTATTTGTCCAGAAAATTGTAGGATATTGTCATACTTATCACAGTGAAAAATACACAAACACTTATAAGTCTCTGAGCAGTAAAGAAGCTACTGAGAGTTCAAAGCATGAAAGATATAGGGGACACATGGAAAGTAGTTGAGAAGCAAACAGAGTTGGCAACAAAGTTTGAATTTCTTCTGCTTCTTTAGGAGGACACATTAAATAAGTACAAGCCAAACTGAACTAGAGAAGCAAAATAAAATCTAGCACGAAGAAGGGTCAAGCATACCCATACCAAGAAAACCTAAAACAGAAAACCAGAGAGCACTGTTACAAGTGAGCACTACGAGCAAACAGGATTTTTGGCAAGAGCTACTAACAGGACACTCCACACTGACACGTAATTATAAGGCAGCACTCTGGCATCACTCACACATGCTCCAGTATGGACACACATAATTGTACTATTAGACAAATGGTAGCACAGGCAGTATTAATTACACTGGTCTATAATTTTTGAGAAGTCGTCTGCTTCAGAGATAAAATGTGCTATTATGTATTTTGATGTGCTGAATTCAAATATGACAATTAAAACAACTGATTGGCTACTGTTTCTAAGATATTTACGTTTTTACATTTTATGTCTATGTATATTGTGTAGATAGTAGAGTTTTAATCATAAATTGTAAACCTAGGTCTTTTCATGTGTTTATGGTTGCTTTACATGATAATATTTCACCTGTCCTGTTTATGTAACACTTTAAAAATCAGCAGAAGGGTTATATAAATAAAATTTATTATGAAACAAAAGGCAAAAAACTATTCTGTACATAGTTTAGTCCTATTCAGTGTCTACTCTGCGCTTCTTGGCTTGTCTCTTGTATTCATTAAATGGAGCATCTCTTGTCACTGTCCAGCAATAGTCTGCAAGTATTGATGGGCTCCATTTGCCCTGATAGCGTTTCTCCATTGTTGCAATGTCCTGGTGAAATCGCTCGCCGTGCTCGTCGCTCACTGCTCCGCAGTTCGGTGGAAAAAAATCTAGATGAGAGTGCAAAAAATGTATCTTTAGTGACATGTTGCAACCAAGACTTTTGTATGCCTTGAGGAGGTTTTCCACCAACAACCTGTAGTTGTCTGCCTTGTTGTTTCCGAGAAACTTTATTGCCACTAACTGGAAGGCTTTCCATGCCGTCTTTTCCTTGCCACGCAGTGCATGGTCAAATGCATCATCTCGAAGAAGTTCACGAATCTGAGGATTAACAAAGACACCTTCCTTTATCTTAGCTTCACTTAACCTTGGAAATTTTCCACAGAGGTACTTGAAAGCTGCTTGTGTTTTGTCAATGGCCTTGACAAAGTTCTTCATCAGACCCAGCTTGATGTGTAAGGGTGGTAACAAAATCTTCCTTGATTCAACAAGTGGTGGATGCTGAACACTTTTCCTCCCAGGCTCCAATGACTGTCGGAGTGGCCAATCTTTCTTGATGTAGTGGGAATCTCTTGCACGACTATCCCATTCGCAGAGAAAACAGCAGTACTTTGTGGATCCAGTCTGCAGACAAAGCAAGAGAGCAACAACCTTCAAATCGCCACAAAGCTGCCACTGATGTTGGTCACAGTTCATGCACCTCAAAAGTTGTTTCATGTTGTCATAGGTTTCCTTCATATGGACTGCATGACCAACTGGAATTGATGGCAAAACATTGCCATTATGCAGTAAAACAGCTTTAAGACTCGTCTTGGATGAATCAATGAACAGTCTCTACTCATCTGGATCGTGAACTATGTTGAGGGCTGCCATCACACCATCGATGTTGTTGCAGGCTACAAGATCACCTTCCATGAAGAAGAATGGGACAAGATCCTTTTGACGGTCACGGAACATGGAAACCCTAACATCACCTGCCAGGAGATTCCACTGCTGTAGTCTGGAGCCCAACAGCTCTGCCTTACTCTTGGGTAGTTCCAAATCCCTGACAAGGTCATTCAGTTCACCTTGTGTTATGAGGTGTGGTTCAGAGGAGGAGGATGGGAGAAAATGTGGGTCCTGTGAAATTGATGGTTCAGGACCAGAAGTTTCATCCTCTTCCTCGTCTGACTCAAGTGAGAATGATTCTGGTGCATCGGGAACCGGCAGTCCTTCTCCGGGGGGTACTGGGCGTATAGCTGATGGAATGTTTGGATAATGCACAGTCCACTTTTTCTTCTTTGACACACCTTTCCCAACTGGAGGCACCATGCAGAAGTAACAATTGCTGGTATTATCTGTTGGCTCTCTCCAAATCATTGGCACGGCAAAAGGCATAGATTTCCTTTTCCTGTTCAACCACTGGCGAAGATTTGTTGCACAAGTGTTGCAGCATATGTGTGGGGCCCACCTCTTGTCCTGATCTCCAATTTTGCAGCCAAAAGAAAGGTGATAGGCTTTCTTAACCATAGTGGTTATACTGCGCTTTTGTGGTGCAAAAGTCACTTCACCACAAACATAGCAGAAGTTATCTGCACTGTTCACACAAGTACGAGGCATCTCTGCTCTCTTTGGCTAAACAGAAATGTGCCCCTTTGCAAAATCAAACACTGACAAATAAGAGAGCACGACACTATGATTTCTAGAACTGATATAGGGCAATTTGTTCAGCAGAGTGATGTAAGCTTCGTTATGATTGCATCATCCATGACTTCTAGGAATAACATGATGCAATTCATATCATGTATGACGCAATACCAGCTTCAGATTGCATCATTCATTGTTTTGCCTAAAAAGCAAGTACTGTCCAAACCCAGTCATAGATTTATTCATAGATCCAGTCAAAGATGTATTTTAGTCATTTCTGGTTTAAATTGAGATCCCTTCCCTTTATAACTCACTTATCCTCCGCCATTCCCAAGTCAAGGGTCGTATATACTGACCCAATAGCATATCTTGAAAACTAGAGCCAATCAACAATTTTAAGCATCATTTTCGTTCTCAGTGACCCAGAATTAGTAAAGTTCGACTACATTTATTTCAGAAGCATTTTGGCTGTAGAGCAGTGTTATTGTTTATGAGAAGAAGTGAGGCTGGGTTAGTGGGAAGCCCTCTCACATGATAATTAATTGCTCAGATGACCAAAAATCTTTAGCATTATTTTTTTTTTTTAAATAACTTCTAGAACATGCGACAAGACAGGGAAAAAAGCTAGGCAATATCTCCTGCTAAAGATGAAACAGAGTTGCCTTAGGCATGAAGGAAGGAATAGCCCCCAGAGAAGAACACTATCACAGTGGAACACTAGAAACTAGAAAGAGGTAAGAATGGTCAAAAACAAAGAATTGGTAAGCCAGTAAGTCTTACGGCTACTATTACATTTAAAAATAGTATTTTAAGGTCTGACTCCACAGGGACATAAAGTTTACGCTATTAAAGTAGAATTTGGCTGAGAAACAAAACAGATTCAAACTCCAAATGGAAATAATGGGTTTAACCAAGTGTCTGGTGATGTACGTTGTTGATAGTATGGACAACTTTGCTCAGAGACAGTGCTAATTGACAGTTTTTTCCTGAACTTCTCCCTCACAGTCTTTACCTCAGCTTCACTGCACACCTATCCCTCTTACCCTCTCCTCCCTTGTCCTGTCCCACTCTCCCCTCCTCTTCAAGTCCCCTTCTCCCTTCCCTTTTCTTTCCATTTAGCTTTTCCCCATCTAATTAAACCCACCCCAAAACAAGAACACTGATGTAATTCAAAGAGGAGTGAGATAAATATAATTTGGAACTGTATCAGAAGAATTTATTGTAACCCATAGTTTTGGCAAACAATAAAAACTGACAGTAAATTCTAACACCCATATCCCAATATTCTCAAAGCTAGGAGAAAGCTTCAGAACGGAAAGTAAAAAAAAAAAAAAAAAAAATACACACATTGTCTAACGTGCAGCTCACCTGGTACCCGTGACATATGTTCATACACTATTTTGTGTGTAGGACCCTCTCTGATTCACCACAGAGGCTGGATGGTGCTTGCTGAGTGAGCAGCTATTGAGTATGTTGTTTTGTGAACACTGAACGTCGTACACATGTAAGACTTATTTACTACACATTATTCATTGCTGCTCTGACACAATGATTAACGTAGGGTTGTGTCTGTGTGTAATATGTAAATTAAATGCCTCAGAATCAACACATTGCACACACAGCTAGCCTATGGACCCAATAATAGCAACCACTGATACTCTGTATCATTGTACCCTTAACCTCTCCACCCCTCCACTTTCCTTCCTAGTATTTATTAGAACCACTCTTTCTTAAATTATGCCCTAATTCTGCAAACACTTAGGCACATGCTCAACTTTACATAGAAGAATGACCCACTGAGCTCAGTGGGACTACTCATTCATAAGCATTTGCAAGATCAGGGCCGTAGAGGTTGTAGACTGGGCCAGGGACCTAGTTTTCCTATGTGTTTGTATAGCATCTAGGATAATGGGGCCCCTATCCTGACTGTCACCCCTAGGTTCTACCAGAATACAAATATTAGCCACCACAAAGATATTATTTAGCATTTATATGAGTAACTTAGGATATTAAGTCATTAACAGAATACATCTGTACACCTACAATTATTAATGTTTTAAAAACATACTCTAAGCTCTCAAGTTTCTGCACTTCTCCTACCAAGTTAATACTTCTAAACTTGTACAAAGGCATCCATATACATTTCTTAATACTTCTGATGTTAGTGATTCTCTTAAGTGTAGGAAGAATCCCTGAGGGTTTGAACTAATGTCTTGGCAAGTACGTGAAGGGAAAACTCATTTTACAACCACTGTTTTAAAATGGATTCATTTGTAGTCTTTAGAGATAATCTAAACATGTATTCTATTTTGATATGAGATCCTTAAATAGCTTTCTGAATTTATTTTAAAGTTATGGTACATTATTAAAAATTACTTAATTTAATTTTGTTTACAGGAGTTTATTTTTAACTGAAGTTTGGTCTTCAAATAAAAATTGAGAACTCCCCTTCCTTATTCTCACAGGAAAAAAAAAAAAAAAGACATGCTTCAACACAACACACATGCCATTTCTAGAAACGTTTGCTTCTTGTAACAGGTTTTTTGCTGCCACTCTCTCTAAATGACTGCTCTAAGACACTCCTCAAATGAAACTGGAACTAGTCAATGATCACATGTTCAAATCAAAATTGGCAGAGAAATTGACAAGTAGAAGCCGAGCAATATTGCATGAGATTGTGTACATTGAAATGTTAAATGTATATTTTGTAAGCTTTGCTATAGTGCTGAACAGTATATTCTAAACAGAAAAATGCACCACTAGTTTTTGTATTTATTTTCATTTTGTTTTGGACTGTGTTGCATAGTATATTATTGTGACTCACGTAGGCAACACTAGATATTGCTGACCTCTAATCAGGTTTCAGAATGATCCTAAAAAAGGCCTGAAATATTTTTATAGTTGATGCAACCCAAGGAGTCTATCCATCCTGTGGTTAAATAAATATTGAATTAGATAATGTCCAAAATTAACCTACACGTACTATACTAGTATGGTTGTCTGAAACATAATTCTCTCTAGTTGACAGGCAAAACATAAATAACCTACATTTTCAATCAAAAAGACTATGAAAACATACACGAGAAGAATAATTTTATTTCGATTAAATTTTCTAGTTATGAACAACAGTAAATATACCATTTATCAAGGTGTAATATTGTAATTGTGAATGCTACAGAATTTCACACAATACAAGTAGTGACCATAAAAAAAACTGGCTAGTCCTTTTATAATCCAGCTTCAAGGTATAAAGTAGCAAATTAAGTGCAATTAACATGAGATCATAGGTCTAGCATAAACTTCTAAACTCTCTAGTCACAGTTCTGTGTTTCCATTGGCTGATGGACCAAAACCTAGACTATACATTTGAGTTTTTGTATCAAATTAGAAAAAAACATTTATAAGAATGCCAAAGTCAATCTTTTTGAAAATCTGACAGAAATCTGTGAATGAGATAATGGCAAAGCAACAAATTAAAGAACTACCGAGTCAAGTTTCTCTCACAATTTGAGTTTTGGGTAAAATTAACATTTTATCAAGGTAAATGTTTTCAAGAGTGTTGGGCTTTTTTTTTTTTTTTTTTAATCTACAGTGTTGCTATGATGATTTGGGGATTTTGCTTGTACTATTTGTGAATTCTGGTTGATATTAGGAAGTTGTTATAAAATTTTTGCTATGAAAATTGCTCTCGCTGAATGCCCCTATAAATGTGGATGCCATTATTGCTGGCAGGACCAGCAACAGCCACGCACCAGACTGAGGACAATGTGGAGTATTTAACCTTAATGACTGTACTCTGACCACCACTAGTTCTGCTAAGGAGAGCGCCTACCATGGAAAACCAGTTTGACCAAGTTGGTCTGCATGGGGCTTGAGGGTTTGGAGCAGTGGAAGGTTATCAAGCAAGACCAACAAACTGGTGACTAATCAGGAAGTTATAAAAGATCTTGCAGGAAGTTTGGGGAAGAGAAGGGAAGGACTTGAACTGAGCAAGATCAGAGAAGCTGAGCTGGGGAAGAAGGCTCCAAGTTTCATAAGAACGGCCATACTGGATCAGACCAAAGGTTCATCTAGCCCAGTACCCTGTCTTCAGACAGTGACCAATGCCAGGTGCCCCAGAGGGAATGAACAGACCAGGTAATCATTAAGTGATCCATCCCGTCACCAATTCCCAGCTTCTGGCAAACAGAGGATAGGAACACCATCCCTGCCATCCTGGCTAATAGCCATTGATGGACCTCCCCTCCCCTCCATGAATTTATCTAGTTCTTTTTTGTAGCCTGTTACAGTCTTGACCGTCACAACCCCCCAAGTAATACACTGCAACAGAAGGACATTGGACAGCCCCAGACAACCCTGACACCTGCCAAAAGAATGCCCTGGATGGGTGAGGAAACTGAGGAAGGAATGTGCGTATGTTAATTATTTTTGTTAGGTCTGTGTATTTCTCATAGGGTCAAGTAAGAGCAATAACGTTAAAATTCTGGACAAAGTGTCTCTGTTACGGCCCTTGAAGAAGTAAACCAGAAGGCTCATGCCATCAGGTGGAGTTCTGGGATGGAGTGTGCTTAAGCGATAGGGTGAGTTTGAAGGACCAACAGTGATTCAAGGGGCAAGGCAGTTTGTAGGATAGGATGCTAGACAGAGGGTCTGCAACCAAAGAATATGCTTAGGGACCCCACGACTAGGGCAATGCCTGGACTCTGTTCAGAATCCAGAAGCTTTAAACGCTCAGGGATCAGCAGCAGGATTCCTCTAAAAACAATCTGGTGAGTGACCAAGAGGGGGCACTGGACTGTATCTGTGAAAATTAGGTGTTAATAAAAACTTAGCTAGATACATAAAACTCAGGCCTTTCAACGTTTTGCTATTGCATGAGACCCTGGGAAGAACACAATGACTAAACAAATTTGAAACTAACTGGCCCATTTTCACCAATCAAACAGAGAAGCACACACACAAAACAGATGCACTCTATATGCATCCAAAGAAGTGGGCTGTAGCCCACGAAAGCTTATGCTCTAATAAATTTGTTAGTCTCTAAGGTGCCACAAGTACTCCTGTTCTTTTTGCGGATACAGACTAACACGGCTGCTACTCTGAAACAAAACAGATGATGAATAATAGAATAGTTTGGTGGAATTTTTTTAATTCTTTTAGTTTTACAGACTGAGGTGTTATCTGCAGCTCTGCTAATATAAATAGTTTATTTAAAACACAATACTATTTAGCCTGACAGTATCTGTACAATAGAAATTCATCAAAAACTGAGATAAAAAGAAATATTCAAGTTGCAGTGGGGGAAGTCTAGATTGGATATTAGGAAAAACTATTTCACTAGGAGGGTGGTAAAGCACTGGAATAGGTTACCTAGGGAGGTGGTGGATCCTTAGAGGTTTTTAAGGCCTGGCTGGACAAAGCCCTGGCTGGGATGATTTAGTTGGGGTTGGTTCTGCTTTAAGCAGGGGGTTGGACTAGATGACCTCCTGAGATCCCTTCCAACCCTGATATTCTATGATTCTATGATCTAGTTTAACGTCTTAAGATGCAGAAGTGGTCTTACAACTTAATTATACTTTGCATACTGTATACTGTTTAAGAAACATCTCTCTCCCAATTAGATCTCAGTTATTTTCAGAATATTCAACAGCTAATAGATACATATTTTCAAGATATCCACAGAATCATTTACAGGTGGACTGATTGTCCCTTTAGAGTCATTTAGTAAAAAAAAAATTTAAGGCTTCATAAGCATTATGCATAAAGAATATTTGATATTAGTCTAAACACAACATTTTACTAGTTCAGTGACACGCTGTGGTATACTTATTCACCTTGAGTAGTACTTTACTTCTCAGATAGTTCTGAACTAAGCAGGACTGCTCGAGCAATAAGGTATTACAGTGAGTATGGAAGAATTTGGCCCTATCTGTATAAATTCATGATTATTTAGGCTAGCAAAAGGTCTTTTAGGTCATGTAGTCTATCTCCTTCAATCACCACAGGCCAGTACTGACAGATTTCTACAGGAATACAATTCATTCCTATTCTAATCTTGCCTTGATCATTTTCAGTGATGAGATTTTGCTTCCCTTGAGAAATTATCTACAGTCTAATTTACTTCACACATTTAACCTATTTCTTAATAGCTTACTCTAAATGACTCCACTCAAACGTAAACCTGGTATACCAATTCTGGCTACTGAAAACTGCTTTTACTGCTTTTTGGAGTTAAAAATGAAATGAGCAAAAATCTCAATTCCTGATCAAGGAACTTGAATTCTTTTCCCCTTGTGAAAGTGAAAATCATTTTGTATACATAATTATATCAAACTAATAATAAAGTCTTCATACCAGCTGTACATACAAACACTTTACCCAGTACAACAGTATGCGTATATTAGCTGGGCTAGCCAGACTAACCCAAGACAGAATGACTGAGGCTGCACTGGCCTTTTTTCCACTTTTCCAAAGATCTTCTCTCTGCCTCTTACCCCAACTTTGTGGCTACCCTACGAACAGTTCATTGTTGGGTGGTGGTACTGAACCATCCTAATCAGTAGAACTGCAACAACAAAGGTTAGTCAGCCACTTCTCCTCCTCCCACCTCTAAGTCATTTGCACATAACATTTTATTTAAAATATTTATTCCTTGATTTTCAAATACTTTGAGCACCAGCAGCTGCCAAAGTGTGAGCTACAGGCCCTCATTACCTTTGAAAAATCATGCCCTTCGTCGTTAATTAACAAGTTTTGTGACTTAATTCGACACCTCACCAAATCAGATCGGTAATCCACTATACATACCGTACTAAAACCAGTATGAACATTTATAGGCACATAGTAAACAGATAATGCTGAAATATCTCTTATTCCTTAGCTTTAAGTTTAGATACTGTCCATCATCACCAATTAATTTTGTAAAAATTATATTACAACAGAAAGTACAGCTAATCAGCAAACGCACTTACCTGAATAACAGCACTAAACCAGCACGTGTTGCCAACATTCTTTAATCCAACCGGACAACTGTCTTGCCTTTTTCGATCATAGGGGTTTGGAGAATCACTCCATACTTCTGGATGTGTCCTTTTCAAACTTGCTTTATTTTCTGCTATACTGGCTTCTAGAACTCTTAGAAAGCAGAAAGAGAAATGAAAAAATTAAAAGAAAAACAATAATACAGTAAGATAACGGTATAATATGTAGTTACACCTACAAATATTAATACAGAAATAATAACTAATCATTTAGTAACTTATCAGATTTATTCTTGACTCAAACACTTGTTTTTATGTGCCACAACGCGCCTTGGAAAATAAGATGGTACTTTATTTGCAAATGCAGTACTGTAGCTGATTTTCCACAATAAATGGCATTACATAGTCATGTTTATGAATGGGGTAAGCTTTCATGACTAAAGGATACCAATTTTTAATTCCACTATTTTAAAAAGTCAACAAAGACCAGTCTTTTAAAACTGGGTTCTCATTGTTCAGGTAGACAACAACAAAGTGGGAAACAAAAGTAGTTTGAGAATCTACCAGTAGTCACTTTTCATCCACACGTATCACAGTGCTTTAGAAAGAATATCACCACCATTTGACTGATGAGAAACTATAATGAAGGAAATTTACCTAGCTCACTCAAGATCATGCAGCATACCAATGACAAGCAGATAATGGAATCCATGTTTCTGGATCACCATTTCCACATCCTGTGCAGTGGATTCGTTGCCTTCTGTAGCTCAAGTGTACCTTGTGGATTAGGAAAAACCCACTCCTCTACCCAGAAAATCTTAAACTGCTCCCATATGGAGTAGTTGCCATATTCAAGACTTTACATTCCTTGTAAGAAATGTGTCGTTCAGATGCAAGGAATTCATCCCTTATACAGAAGCATAACAAAAACTGGAGCAAAAGCTCATGAACCCCATTGAACTCAAATCATTGAGATCTCGCTATATAGGGCACTGTAGGGCAGGCATTTTACCTTTTAATTTGGATATTAACTAAAACAAATTACTTCCCATATTAGCAAAAATCAGTATTACCTCTTGAGAAAAAAATTTTTCCTTTATCTTTCAGGTTTTTTTTTTTTTTTTTTTTTTTTTTTTTAAACACATTTGCTTCCCCCATCATTGGCATTTCTTTGGCAGTGTTATGTGACAGCTACGCTTTGGGAGAAGATCAGCTATTTGATGATGGCTTAAAGAGGACTTCAAACCAAATATCACATCAATTTAAAACAATTTCTTGATCAGCAAGTACAATCTAAACTCTGGTTTGCAACTGATTTTGGCCAACAATTGTCAGAATGTGTAATATCGTTCATGTGAGATCTGCTCAGCTCGGCCAAGAAAAGGGCAGTCAGAGTACCCTACTGTGAATTTCCTAAGCAGCCTTTGCAAGCAGGGTTCATAGAGAGCTCCAGCTGGACTGTAAGACTGGTCTGCCCAGGCGGAACCCCCGGGGCAGAGTAGTGGAATTCTGTCACCTGCCCATCTATGGGGGTCCATTCCCTGGCACAGGTGAGTGAAACTGGCATCCCCTGATGTTTTTACCTACTTACAATACTTTTACCTACTTACCTTCTGACACCACAGGTTTAGCCAAAGACCAATAGCATTTATGTATTCAGTTCATTTTTAATGATTTTTCTTTTTAGAATTCTCTCTCTTCCTTTAATAGTAGAGGGTTCATCAGTTTGATCACCTACAGGTCTGTCTTAGCTCAGTTTAGATAAAGCTTTATTACTAACGCTGACTTTCACTAGCCTTGTGGCAATTTCTCCTAGTTAGAAGGGAATCAGCTGCTGGGAGAGGATTAGGCCTAACACTATCTGCCCTCAGATAACATAGTGCTTTTATAGTCAATAACCATAGACTAAAACATCAGCCTCAACAAATTCATGTCACAGTATGACAGTTAGCTTTTCAATTCCTCAGTCAGTTTTTGACAAGGAAATAGTTCTGGACACAACCTCAACTACAGTGTGCAAGAACCAGTTATGGCTCAGTAAAACAGCTATTCAACATAAATTACTTGATGGGATATATTGAACCCTCTCAGCCTCCCAACTGTCATATTGAAATTGCTGCCAAAGGTTAAGCAAAGGAAGTTTGATACTAGGCCATTCTCATATATGTAATATGATGTGAGACTTATGAGAAAGAATCTCTCACACATTGTCCTTGACACGTGGAAGTGATCTGTCAAGATAATTGGGACGAGGATGTCTTACTTCTGGCTCTGGGTATCATCAACCCTCTTCAAAATCATAGCATATGGAACAGAAAATGGCTCCCAAGAATGATGCCAACAACCAAAAAAGTAGTTATTTAATTGGAAGAGCAAGACCAAGACATGCATCAATTCATGAATCTCTTGGTGCATTTTTAGACATGACTCACTGTGTAGAAAAAAGGACCTTCTTAATTTTAACAAGTAAAGGGACCTTTGGGTACAATCTTGCACTCTTTAGCCAACCAGAAGTCCCACTATCATCAGTGGGAATTCTGTCTGGGTAAGGCCCGGCCCTATTTGGAAATACTTTCTAGAGTTCAAGAGCTTGACATCTAGGATGGCTCTACCCCTTTCTACCATTGCTATTAAATATGGTAGTTATTTACATGCTCATACTATTACAATCCTAATTATTTTACTCATATATTTATACTTTGTTTGAAACCATCAAGTTTTAAATGATATAGCAGATGAGGAAGGAAGTTATAGAAATTCTAGTAAGGACAGCTGGCTGTTGGATAACAGAACACATTAGTGGGCTGAGAAATCTTAAGGTCATTAATATTCAAAGAGCAGTATATTTGAATCTTTTTAGTATCAGGACAGGTGACTAAGAGTTCTGGATACTCTAAGCTTGCTTTTCTTTAGAGGCAGCTATGGCCAAATGTAATTTGTGGACCACAATGCAGCTGCTATATCATGTCCTATAAAATAAAAACCTATAATCACAGGAATGTTTGAGAGAAAACAACTGGGCGAGCTTTGTCATGTTAATGCACTGGACTTAAATGCTTTATGGAGAGATTCAGCAGGGAAGAAAGACATTTTTACTTTAAAATAACAGAATCAATATTCCTCAATGACAACAGTTTGCGTGCATGCATGGGCATTTGGGTTGCACTTCTCTCAACCTGGTATTGACCAGTTCTAAAAAATGTCAATTTAATGCAAAAAACAAAACTACTGTAATGTTTCATAAATATAGTGATCACACAAATCAATAAATTCATAATGTTCCCATAGAAACCTTAACTCCACCCCTAGCAAACTCATTAGGCACCTCTCATTTGTGCTTTTGAAAATCTTCCCCATAATGAGGATACCAAATTAAAAGATTCGTGTCCTTCAATAATTAAAACTGATTTTTTCCAGTTTGCTTTCTTGCCGCTGGAGTTTTTATTTCACTTTTGCTTTCCCTTAGCCTAATAAACAAAAACTGGCTACTGCTTTTGCCCTTTTTTCCTTTTTTTTTTTTTTTTTAAATCAGTTTCACTTTCTGGTTTTCAGAACAGAGCAAAGCTGCCAACACACAGTAAAGGAATGAATGTTAGTATCCAAAAAGAAAAAAAAAAAAAATCTATTTGTGTTAGGCTTTCTATACATATAAAAAAACAAAACCTAAAATCCTATCATAAATTGACCATAGTATCTCTGTAAACCTTAAGTGTCAAATTTCTTTATTTGACTTGTGATTCAAACTTAACATTACATACATCTATAATTAAAAGATAAGCATGTTGCTACTATAAACAAACACTATTCCTTTTATTTTGGTGAGGCTGTATAGGATTGACCAGAGAGATCCTATATGCTTCTTGTATACGTGATACAAATAAAATGGCATATTGGTTTGCTAGTTTCTGCCACCAGAGAAAAATACTAAAAAACATTTGCAGTATTTACTTGTAGATCAGAAGATTGCCAAAAGTGGTCTTTTTAATCTTTGCAGTGTGGAAAAGGGACTACGGGTAAAAAGAAAACGGTCTAAATCTAAAAGACACTTCAAAAGCAAAAGAAAAAGGTCCTGAATAGAGGCCAAAGCAAAAAACAAAAAAAGGAAATGGCCCCACAAGATGCACCTAACCCTCCAACACGATTATGAAAACAGTCTAACTAAAAGTTCACAAGAGCTGAAATTAGAGAAAAACAGCTTTGGCTGTCTTGTACTAAAATAGTAATTTATGAGAAATTATGCCAGAACATACATATACTGAAACCTGAAGAACAATATCACTAACCACATTAACTAACTATCAGGAGCAAATCTCCCTCTTGTCTCAGCCCCTCCTGTCTTCCTAAGGAATGTAAGACATTTTAAACTAGTCCAATAATGAGGACCCTGATCACTAAATAGCCTTCCAGATGTGTGGGAAGAACTATCTTTAATGGGCATGTTTACTTTTGCAATTAGCACAGCTTCTATTTTTCAAAGAAAAACATTGTAGGGAAAGATGGGAAATTACACGTCAGAGAAGAAGCCTTTTCATTATATCCCTGACTTTGCTAAACACAATGTGCTAAGCAATACAATTGTTGTGGTGGACCTCCTAGCTCCAACTTGTCTCAGACTTAAGGTAAAGGGCCATTTTGGAGGATAAAGCAACAACAGCTAGAGCAGCTTAACTTTCTGTGGGAACCACAGGCATGCACAGCACACCCTCAATTGGGTGCACACTTAACAAGATTACCAAATAACCAGGGCCGGCTCTGGCTTTTTGGCCACCCCAAGCAAAAAAAAAAAAAAAAAAAAGCGGCGGCGCGGCCGGAGCGTGGGTGCAGGGGGACCGGCTGGGGGAGGGAGCGGGCGGGAGAGAGAGGAGGGAGCGGGCGGGGCTACAGCAGGGGCGCTGCCACGCAGCCCCTCCCACTGCGCCGCCTCCTGGCGCCTGCCGCGAGGGCTCCGCTCCGGTCGGCGGGGAGGGAAGGAAGAGGACTGCCCTGCAGGGCGCTCTGGTTCTCCGCGCCGCCGCCCCCTACAGGGCGGCCGGAGTGGAACAAAAAAAAAAAAAGGGGGCCGTGCCGCCCTAGGATTGGGCAGAATGCCGCCTCGAACAATCTGCCGCCCCAACACCAGCTTGCTCAGCTGGTGCCTGGAGCCGGCCCTGCAAATACTTATTGCAACCGGGCAGTACCTCACTTTCAAACACTTGTACCTTGGGTCAAATCAAAGCTACTTTCCTCCATAGAAAGGCCATGCATAGCTTTTCAGCAAGAACTATATCCACAGCTAATTGCAACTTTCAAGACTCTGTCATTTCAGCTCTACTGCTGTTCACAAAAGATGTCACAATATATTTTCCCACTTAAAAATTATTTTTGCTAAAAAGTAAAAAACCACCCACACACCCTCCTCCCACCCCTCCAGCTTAGGCAAAATGAAGTCTAGAAAATTTCAGTCCAAACTGTGAATGTTTTTCAGAATTCTGACCCTCTGAAACAGAACCAAGTTTTGTAACAAAAAACATGTTGCCACCTGTAATGTGGTAGCTCTTGTTTCTGCTAAAATTTAAGAACACTAACAAAATCATACTTTCCTGCCACAGAAGTGAGGAAGTGTTATTGTAATAATGAACACCGCAAGCATACAAAGAAGTGGCTAGCGTCAATCATATTTTGCTTTCCAACTCTTTCCCAAATACACCATAGAAATGTCTTTCAGTTTTAGGTTTGATTTTAGAAAAAATTGATCAAAGGTCTCTGCTTCCAAACTGGTCCTAGGTATCTAAGCAAATGTGCAGCCATGAAATATACCATTAATTTCTACCTTAAAAATAGAGGGCTGGTTTTTCAACAGAAAGCATACAGTGCAGTAAAGCAACACTCCTGAAGCCAGACGTATCAGCAGCACAACAGATGAAAATTAACAAGTTCTTCTTTATTAGATGGGGGGGGAGGGAAATCAACACAGGCCAATCTGATTCTTTTAAAATTTTATTTCTGCTTTATGTAAGTTGTTTGTTTACCTGCTAATGGCTTGTTCCTCATCTGTTATTCCAGTCTCCCTGAATGCCCTGTTTGATTCCTCCAAACTCAAGGCAATTGCCCTCTGAAGATCATCTTTATCATCTCCAGTGAGATCAATCACATCTGAAAAGCAAAACTATCTTTCTCAAAATTAAAAGTGAAACAGAATGAAAAATAAATCTTACTGTAGAGGACACAAAACCAGCATGGACTGCTAAACCACATTCAAATTCCTCCTCAAAATTAACTTCTTTTGTTTTGCTTCCCACCACTAATCTTAACGTCTTCACTACTCCCTCTCCTACCTGATAATTAAAATAAAGAAAAAGAAAAACACAACACTTGCTCCTTTGTAACTAATGCTCTACAAAGAGCATTTTTCCCTTTTCCAAAGTCTTCCTGTTTCCCAAGTGGTCTCCATCAAGTTACCCATCAATGTAGGACTGGTTCTGCAAACCTATAGCTTCCTGCAAAGTCCCTTCTCTACTACTGCTTTTAAGTTCAGTGGTGTAACGGTCTTTATCAAGGCCAAGATACTGCTTTTTCCAAATTACATTTGATGAAAACAGAATTTCCTTAAAGGATATCTTCAAAGAGAATAGTCACGACTATGATCTCATATGGAGCAACGTGTGCTGAATGTCCCCAAAACACAGACAAAAGCACAATCCTGAAAATGCTTGTGTGTATATTGTATACACACACAGTCAATGAGATTAGTGATGTAGGTAAGGTAATTACATACATAGGCATTTGCAGGATTAAGACCTAAGGGAGGAGTCAGCACATTATTAAGCTAAATCTTCCCTTCCCTCTCTTTTTCCTCCCATTCTCCCTCTCACACTTGTTTAGTTTCCAACTAAACATGTTGAATTTCCTTCAGTCGGATTAGTGAAAGCAACCAGCACAACATTCAATTACCAAAAACATCAAAGAAAAATGATCAGATATTGAAGTTCAAATAAGAGCCCCCACGTTGGCAATCCATCCAGCCTTTTTTCTTTTCCCAAATGAATAAAAATGTAAGGGGCCTATTTCTTACTTTCCCTATAATCGCAGTCACCACAAAAAAAATAATTTTATCAGCTGCCAGCAAACATAACTTATGTAAGCTTCCCAACCTACTGTATGTAGCAGTAGAAACTCTTCTTTACTCAGGAGAGGAAGTATATTCTCTCTAGCAGCCTCCCACTGCTAAATTATGCATTCCAGTGAAGCAGAGAAACTCTTCCCAGAGCAGTCAGGCTAATGGGAATGACGGCCAGCTGTGCAAGACTGCTAGAAGGACAGAGGACTGAATGTATCGTACTTTCCATGGCTGAAAATCCCACTTTGCAAGTCAGCGGGAGGGAAGGAGAGAAGGAATTACATTGTACAAAGATGACCCTCAGGTGTACCTGTATGATGTCAAACCCAGAGTCAGTGCAGTGCCATTTTCACTTTCTTTCCTGTTCTTAAGGGCCAGAGCAAAGTCAAACAAAGCAGCTATGCCAGGGGTTACTCCAGCCTAAAAGCAATGTTAAAAGCAGATGGGAGGCGGGTGACAGAATGGAGAGCTACAAACTTGGGAGTTATAGAGGAAAGGAGGTGAGGCAATTTGTTTACATTTCCCCTTTCACTGCCGAGCCTTTGTAACTCATTCCCAAGAACTTCTCTTTTTAGCCTTCCCCTGATAGATTGGCCTGCGGTAGAGTCAGTATCCATTATTTTCCCAGTCTTTTATATAGCTGTGGATACTTTCTGTTGAATCAAAATAATACACTGAAAGTGTGATGTTACAATCATTTCCATAGCTACACACCAATCGCAAATAGAAGCTGCAGCTAAGGAAGGATTGTAGATATCAAAATGACAGTTCTTTTCTCACATCTTCAGAAATTAGACATAGCACTGGCCCTTCTCCCACTGCATTCCTCCTCACCAGCTTCCCCAAGGTCTGTGTTATTTGGTTGAAATTCAATTTAATTTAGATATTAAGCCCTTCGGGGCAGCAACCATGTCTTCTTACCTGTAAAGCAATATACACAACTATAGCACTCTAGTAATAAACAATAGCAAGAATAACAGCAAAGTAACTTGTTTTACTTTAAGTATCTGTGTGATGCTTGGAAACAGTTCCTGAATTGATTTTTTTATTTTTTAAAACAACATTTAGAGTCTCAGGCTTGCAAATCTCACTCCAGAGGGGGCTAAATCCATTATGAAATGATACACTCAGCTGATAAGGAAGCTAACACCTGATGCATTATGGATTTTAGTATTCTGTACATGCCAATTCAGACAAAAAGCCTTGCAATTTACAAATATGGCACCACACCTGCAAACTGAGAGACTTGGTCATTCAAAACTGGAGTACGAACACTTCACTGATGGCAGATAAAAAAAAAATACATTAATAAAAATTGCATAGAAAAGAGGCCAGCAGTGAAGCAGTTGGGAGTGTTATCCAGTGGGCAGCATATTGATTTAGGGTTCTGGTCCACTTGTTATTCAAAAAAATTTTTTAAAGTAACAAAATTTCAGTTTCTGTCATCGCCAAAACCATTTAATGGAGTTACAGCTCCACAATTTATAATTATCTGTCATTCTGCATTTCTCACCCATTTGTTGGTAGTCACTTAGCAACCCTGCAGTCTCACTGGAAGTTTCCTATATTTCCAGTTGCAGAGTGCTGGTAGTGATCACAACTAATAAAGGATGAACGTAAGAACGGCCATACTGGGTCCATCAAGCCCAGTATCCTGTCCTCTGACAGTGGCCAATGGCAGGTGCCCCAAAGAGAATGAACAGACAGGTTATCATCAAGTGATCCACGATGGTGAAAGGTTAGTTTGGGGTATATTGGGGGAAAGCAGGTTGGAATAAATGGGCATCCCCATTAATTAGGTGAATCTAGGATTACATTAGTCACTTCTTTGGAAAGGTGGAGACTTCTGCAGCCATTCCTTTTTCACTGAGGTTGATAAGAAATCTTTGAGTTATCCGCATCTTATACAAAAATTAAAAGGAAGAGTCAATATTTAAGTGAAAAATAAAAACTTGAAAAATCTCATTTTCTTTACACACAGACACACAGACACACAGACACACAGACACACGACAAAACACACAGTAGTTTTATCACTGCAAACTACCCTCCATCGAGCCCAGACATAAATTCCCATTGCTAAAAAAGCAAAGGCTGCCAAAATATTTCAAGGTCAAAGTCAACTGACACTTTGCCAAAATTGTATTTTTTTCCTTTTTCTGGCTAATGGACAACATATTTTTAATATTTTAAATGTTTATTAACATGTACTATTAGCCTAAATATTAAGAACATCACAAAAATGTACTGTTAATTGGTGTACTAAGAACAGAAGTTGATCATATAGTATGAAAACAAAAAGGAGAATCCCCATCTACACTTTGTTTCTAAAAATTTTGCTAATGAAAAGTATTTTTAAAGATGACATGTAATTACACATCACCAAACAGCTTTAGTTTATATGGTGCCTGATCCCAAGCCCACTGATGTCAACAGAAATGCTCCAATTGGTTTCAAAAGGCTTTAGCTCAAGGACTATATGATTTTTTTATAAATTGTACTTCACTTCTCATGTGTTCATATGCATTTTTCTCTAAACAAACAGTTACTACCTATTACTTATCCCTTTCATCATATACACATTCACTGTAATTAATTTGTGCCACTGAATAGGGGATAACAGAACCCATAGATGAAAACTGATGTTATCTAAACTTCCTTTTCTAATGTACTTCGAGGACATCTGTTCTGATTGTTCTCTATATACTGATTCCTGATTCTCCAAGCATACATGGTGTCCCCCCAAGAAAAATATTTTGTAGCTTGTTTACTCTTAAGTGTACTGAAGTCTTTTGGTGCAATACCTTGAAAATGAAAGAGCCCAAGGTATCTAACTTTGAATTTTGCATATTCATTGGTTACTTTGGCTGATTGTTCATTTGATTTATGATGTTCCTTTGATTTATGAGTTTACAGAGTGCTGCAACACTGAACTAGTGGCTTGTGGTTATTGAATAGCGACTTCTACTGGAACATGATGAACCCACTCATTTTTAAAGTTTATCCTTTGACTGATTAAGTAGGAATTTAGATTTTGGAGCGAAAGGTTCTGAACTGAAATACCTATAGCGAGGCTGGTGTCTGGATAACTATTGATTCATAGATTTTAAAGTAGAAGAGACCATTAGATCATCTGATCTGACCCATATAACACAGGCCATATGTAGAATTTCACCCAGTTACTCCAGATTTGGCCCTACTAACTTGTGTTTGACTAAAGCACATCTTCCAGAATGGCATCCAGTCTTGATCTGAACATTTCAAGAGATAAAGAATCCAACACTTCCCTTAGTAGTTTGTTCCAATAGTTATTCACCCTCACTGTGAAAAATATGTTTTCTTTCTTATTTCAATTTGTCTGGCTTTAAATTCCAGCCATTGGTTCTGGATATACCTTTCTCTGCTGGATTAAAGAACCCTTTAGGACACAGTGTTTTCTCCCCATGAAGGTATTTATACACCATAATCAAGTCACCTTTGGACCAAGCCCTTACAAATAAGCCTGTAAGAGGCACAGAATTTATTCTCAAACTTCGCAGCCAAATATGATTATTGTTGGATAAAACAACCACCTCTTAATTTTGTTAATAAGCAAAGCAGCTCCTCAGAGTTATGCCAATGGCATTGAAAAATTAGTTTCAGTCAAAGACTCAAGAATGCTACATCTGCTGTTCAGAAAGATTAGTTTTGAATAGGCAAGAAGGTGACATGATCTTCAAAAGGTCTAGCTGGGTACACTAGTGACCTTTACTCACAAACAATTAGTGTACAGAGATGAATAGTGTAACTACTATCGGAACTGGCTCTTGCTTTTGATAGTTTTTGGTTTGGTTTTGTTTTCTAATCTATGCAGCAGTGTGTATTTGTGGTACATAAGGTCCAGTGTTTGAAATCCTCCCTACGCATTGTGTATTGCCACAAATGGGTTTAATAAGTGAAAACATTTCAAGTATGCCAATATACAGTCACCACTGGTCCATTTTTTTCTAACTCAATACTCAGTTTGCTTACTCAGGAAGTTCCCATCAGATTATTTAAAATAAACTATTCATACTCAAGTTTAACGAGTTGTGTTTTTAAGAGACAATTATTGCGTTATTTGAGTGCTTAATGTCAAAGATTTTACCAGAGTGAAATCAATGGCACTAAAAGGAAAAAGCAAATGGGAGGAACCTGGAAGAGTGAGCAGGCTACGAAACTCACCAGGAGACACAGACAGTGAGTGGCAACTGAACCTGGAGGCATGCAGTAACAACCATGGTCACACAACTGCTGGCACAGGAGAAGGAAAATGAAGGTGTTGGCCTGTTGAATGAAAAGCTGCTGAGTCTGGGAAGACCAAGATTTTCAAACTGTTGCCATTTTGAGATTAAAGAGTTAAGATTACATAAAATGTATTTATTACTGCCTAAGCAAAGTGAGATCCTAGACCGGGATGGGCAAACTTTTTGGCCCAAGAGCCACATCTGTGTATGGAAATTGTATGGCAGGCCATGAATGTTCACAAAATTGGGGGTTGGGGGCGGGAGGGGGTGTGAGCTGGGGATGAGGAGTTGAGGGTGCTCTGGGCTGGAACAGAGGGGTTCAAGGGCAGGAGGGGGATCAGGGCTGGGGCAGGGGAGGGAGTCAGGGTGCAGGCTCCAGGCGGCGCTTACCTCAAGCAGCTCCCAGAAGCAGCGGCATGTCCCATCCGCAGTCACCGCCCCTGCAGCTCCCATTGACCACAGTTCCCGGCCAATGGGAGCTGCGGGGGCAGTGCTGGGGAGCATGCAGAGCCCCCTGGCTGCCCCTACGCATAGGAGCCAGAGGGGGGACACGCCGCTGCTTCCAGGAGCTGAGCGGAATGGGGGAAGCCCCAGACCCTGCTCTCCGGCAGGAGCTCGAGGGCTGGATTAAAACGTCTGCAGGACCGGATGCTGCCCCTGGGCCATAGTTTGCCCACCACTGTCCTAGACTCAACTTCATGGAATTTCTTTGTTCTTAAAGTGTTACCTTTTGTATGTCGCATCCAATCAATTCCAAGGAATGTTGTGAGCACCAATGGGCAGAACCCTATTGATTTTGATAAAAATCAGAAAACCAGAAGAGGGAAATGGGCGAATGCGGAGCCTCTGGGATCCAGTTTGCAGACTCAGCATCTTCTAACAGCTTTCCTATTGTCCACAGATCAAAGAACCAATTTATGGCAACCACAAACAAACATCAATCCTCATCTCAGTCCAGCCCATCAATCCCAATATAGTTTAAATTTTGACATCCAGAATGACTCATCTTCCAAACAGAAAGAAAATAAGAAAGAATGGTGGAGGGACAGGGGTAAATGGGGGTGAACACTGAGCCCAACACAGGCAGAGAATGGGGGCAATGGTATTGGGTGGGGTACACAGAGCCCGTGGCATGTGCCATAGGGAAGAATCAAGGGACATACAGCCTTTGGCATGACAACAAAAGCAGTAGAGTTGCAGGGGGTCCCTGAAATAGAGAGGGAGAGGAGTTTGGCACACAAGAAGCTTATGGGGAAAAAGAGAAATGCAAGGAGCCCCTAAGTGTGTGCAACAAGCTCAGCCTACAGAAGCAACAAAGCCTGTGACCCTCTAGTTAATATATCTCCCTAGATGTGCAAGGGACTTTTACACTCATAAGATTTAAGCTCCTCTGGCAGAGACAGAGTTACACAGAAGAATAATTTCTATACATGAAATATTTCAGGACTTGAATTTGATAAAATTTTAGTGGCATGAGGGAGAGAAATTCCTGTACTTTAGAACAGAGGGGCGTGTGGTTATTTCTGCAAGGCTTGGCTGAAGTTTGACCCAAAGACAATATTTTTCTAAAATGAATTTCTCCCCTTTCGCGGCTTCTTCCTCCCCAACCCTGGATTCTTCAAGTTTCTCAAATAAAAAGGAGAAAATAAATACTATGTTTAACAATGTAACAGTTCTGACTAACATCCCCAGACAAAAATAAATTGAGGTGAGTTGTTTTAAATCATGGTACTAAAAGCACTGAACTTCAGGAAGAACGTGCTTCAAGTGCTCTATAATGGCACAGCATTATTAAACACTACTGTACTTCTCTGGTTTTGTGTGTTGCTATAGGCACAGTGGTCTTTCTGCAAAAAACTGCAAGGTCTCTTTTGTAATGCCTGGGATCCACATGACACAGCAAAAACTCTAGATCAGAATTTTTGTACAGGTATATTGCAACACCCCCAACATTTAACAAGTTTTCATGTTATGGTTTCTATTTGCATACACACAAACTGACAACTACCACTTGCACATAGAGTTGATCAAAGCAACTATATATGCAGCTGTTGGTGCTAGAAAACTGCACATGCAGGTGTTGGGACATGCAAAGTTTGGCATGCACAAGTGAAGGCTGTATTAATATTAATATTAATGCGGCCTTTGTGTTTAATACTGAATTAATTTCTGATAAGTAGTAAATTATCAAATTTATGAAATATAAAGCATTGTTGAAGGAAGGAGTAGAAAGGTTCTTTGTTTTCATTAACCAGTCATGTTTTTAAAATCGTAACAATTGAACATTCAATTAATAGCTTTTCCAACTGCTGACAAGCCAATAATTTGCTATAAACAGGGTCTGGGCAGAAAGCCTACTACTCTTGAGGAACTTCAGTTTCCTAACACTTCCTTCTATGTTGGATAATGTACTTGGTGGCTCAACCAGATATTTTATTCTTTACTAAGTAAGCATCTTTCAATAGTATAGAGCCAGTTAAGCCAATAACCTCAAGAATAAGCCAACTATGCCTTTTTGCTTGGCATACACTCAAAAGCCTCAATAAACAGATATTTTTTGTTCCCTGGTAAGGGACTGGGTTTCCGGTATTTATCTGGTGCCCTTTTATCCCCAGTCTAGATGACTCAAGACATCTTAAATTTCAAATGAATGTGGATGATTAAGTAATAAGGCATGATGTGATGAGTTTATCTTGAGATAATTACACCTTGGTGGGGCATTTAATGGGGTTCAACAAATTTAAATGGCAAAACAATGTCATCAGTTTTACAGTGTTACAGATATAAGTGGCATCAACATCCCTCTACATTGAAGGGAATGATGAAGGTTAAAATAATCATGTTATCGTGGTTTAATATTTTGTCTTAACCCACGTTTGCTTCCATTCTCCTCTCAAATCAACCATTGTCCTATTCTCTCCCCTCCTCCCCCCTTCATACTCTGATTGCAAGAGTGTCCTGGTGATTTGTTTTGAGCTTTTTCTATTTATAAAAAAATTGTGAACAAATGTAGTGGATGCGATAAAGGTACTTATGAGCAGAGAATGGATTGAGCAGAGAATAGTGTAATTTACAAAGTTTCCCAAAGTTCTGCAAAGTCTCCTCTCTTCTGATATGCAAAAGTTCTGTTATCCCAGTCAGGGATTTCTCTTCATCAGAGACAGCCAAAGTTCAGTGGTTTTCTCATGTACAGAAATAAACTAGGATGAGACTCCCAAATACATTAATTTTGTAACCTAAAGCTAGCCTGCAAGGAATTAAGGGCTCTCTAGCTTTGATGCCAATGAACTTGAACAGTCAGCAGCAGATAACATAAGGGATGTCAGTCTCCAAAATGTCAGTGTTTTTACTCCACAATGGTTGCTACTTTCTTGATTATCTTTCAATATTTAATCAGTTTCAGAGCCATAAAGATTTACTTTTTCTAATGACCAGTGCTGCAAATGAAGCATGGATTTCAAAGTCACCATGTGCTCTATTTCGTGCATTCTGTGGGCCAGATTATACCCTCTGTTACATCCTATAAACCCTCTTGTTTCCAGTAAGGTTACATGGGGTATAAGTGAGGGCAGAATGTGACTCTGCAACTGGACTTTTTTCATCAATAGAGTAGTTAATGAAACATAAGCGACAACAGAATCCAACTCCTTATCCCATAGCTGTACTTGCTCTGGAATAATAGCCGTAAATATTGCAGTAGCAAACTCCTGTATCTCAGAAAAGTATGCAGATGTGATTCTGGATCCACAGAGGAAGCTGATATGTTAAGTATACACCATTTTGGTACAGAAGCTTTTCTGACTTTACCCAGTCCTAAATTACTTTAGTTACATGTTTTGATTTTAAATTTATTCTTGGGAAATTCTAATTTTCCATAATGTACCTGATAAATTTTATGAAGGGATACCAGAAACACAGAAGGTTATCACTTTTCTACGCTGTACTGCTGAAAACCTGAACTAGCTCAGCTATTCCAAAACATAAGCAAGCTTTAAAATGATACAAATCTACTCTTTCAACTCCAAGTAGTTGGAGGCAAAACTAGATTTGATAATGGATAATGTCTGCTTAAAATAATATGAAACCCTAACCCTGAAAAAAATGTCTTTACTTATGTTACCACCACCTCCTGAAATAAAAACTAAGAGCAAGAGCCCATGCTCTTTTAAAGCAGAATTTCATTGACTTCAATGAAGGCATGCAGATTTACACCGCTTGGGGGTCTGGTGGAAAGAACTTGAAAAATTCAATGTTAGGTTTTGTGTTTAAAAGAGATTAGAAACACAAACAATATTAACAGAAAATTCAGAAGTTACTATAGAACTCAAATCCATTGTACACACCCTTCAATACACTCTGTTTCTTCCACATTATTTCTCTTATCTCTTTAGGGAATAATTTCTACTTTAGGTAACAAATGCTGAAACATGTGAACATAAAGCATTTATATGGGGTCAAGATGAGTGTCCTCTCCAGGACTGAAAAAAATACTGTACACTCTTAACATAAGAAAAAGGTCAACACAATAAAGGAATAATCAGAAAATAATGCCTCCCATATGAAACAATCTTAACCATTTTTAATGGTTTTTCTTTTTCATGGGACAACTGCCAGCTTCTTAAACTTGGGAGTTAATCCTGAGAGGCAGAAAGCATGCTGAACACCTGCTGTTATCAGTTTAGCTCGTGGACACCACTGACTATCAATATAAGGTCCTTAAAATGCATATGTGGTAATGTTACTTCTATAATATTGTATTTCTGGCTTTAATATTTATTTTTATTCAGGTTTTGAAGTACTCCTATGTTTGTGGACTTTTGCCTCTCTTTAAAGCTACTTGCCCTTCTTGAACTGGCATGCCCCAACCAGGAACCCCACAATGGGCAAAAATATGTTGTAGGTCCAGTTCAATTTCTAACTAATAGCAAAAATGAACATGTTAAAAAAAAAATCGAGAGGTAGCTGAAGAAAGTAAAATTTATGCTGAAAGAAACGAGCAACTGAAAACCTAGGAAATGTGAAGTTAGGGAATTTACAAGCAGAACTGATGGTAAATCTCTTACAGCCAAGTTCTTAGTTTCTTTGCTTTTAAAATAGTTTATACAGAGAAAGAAATACCTACTTGTGTCTGCCTGGCTGCCCACACTGATGTATCTGTCATTGCCAGGAAGGGCTGTTTGATAGTAAGTTGCTTCCTCCTGCTGAGGAACCTTGGCATTCTTTGCAGTAAGGAAAGTCACCGCTAATTCCAAGTTCCCATTGCTGTCCTTTAAATGTCAACAGAAAAAGAGACTCACTTTTTTTTTTTATTTAAATGGTAGGCCAGAATGAGTTTGTTATGATCAACTTCAACTGTCATACAACCAACTGCACTTCATTTTTTCCATGTTAAATTCTGGTTAGAAAGCCACAACCTAAAACCATTTTAACTCTTCAAACTCTTATTTTATATACTTGGCTAGTTTCTAATCAAATAATGTTGTGGGCATAATGTCTACTTCCAATTATAAGACAGAGCAGTCAACAGTTTTCTTCTGTAATTACTCTTCATTAGAGTTGTACCAATCAAAGGAGAAATTAGTTAAAAACGCACTGTAAATTATAAATTTCAGGTGGCACTCATCTTGTGTAATTTGGCACAGCTTCATTGACTTCAACAGAACTAAGCCAAATTATGCTACCTTAGGATCTGGCCTTTCATTTTTAAGGCTTCGGGTATTCGGTTGTTGACATTTCCTCTAGTCTAAATTTAACCAGGAGTAACAGACATACACATACAGATGTTAAAAATACAGCCCCCCCACACACACTTCTTTCTTCTTTTGTTTTTTTCTTGGGGAAGGAGGGAAAAGATTGTGTGTGTGTTTTTTTATAATGGATTGAAAAGTAAGCTTGAGGGGAGGGAATTTTATTTAGTTTTATGGGAAAGAAAAGTGTGGAGGTTTATACTCCTTCCGTGCCTCTCCCTCTCAGGTCTTGTTTGCTCTGCAAGAATTTATGACAACTGAAGAACTAGTGAAATTATGTTATCACAAGAGTCAAGAGAGAGCAAATGAGGACAAATTAAGACAGGAAGAGATCCTTATTCAATCTGCTGAAGGGTCTTGTCTACATTAGAAAAGTTGTACTGCTTTAACTAAACCAATGCATTTAACCCACCCTGAGGATGCAGTTATATTAGCATAAAGGTATCTTATATCAGTACAGCTGTTCCAGTATGGAAAGGGGAATACAATATATAAATTATAAGGGCTATAACTGTTTTGACTCTACAGTGGGACAGTAGAGTAACTAATTACATAGCTTAAACAAAAAGCCAACACCTAAAACACCCTTAACCAACAGTTAGACTGTGCACAAACTGTGCGGATGAGGCCTGAGATCCTTCAGTTTTTGTTGTCTTCAACTTCAGTGCCTAATTAACATTTTGGTTGAATGAATATTTTGTTTAAGATTCATTCCCTGAAAACCTGCCCAGATAACTAACAGGTCCTCCAACACATAACCAGGGAAGACCACACTTCATACTCCTGATATTTCTAAGGTAAAAAACACCAGGGGGAAATCAATCCTCTCAGGACTTTTTTGTTTTTGTGTGCATCATAAAATAGCAGGGAAGTTAGTGATATGAGAAATGGCTAGAGAATATTTTCCTTCTTTTTAAACACAACCCACCCACCACATCAATTGATATTAATATCTAACCAGATATCAATTTTGTGCTTTCAAATTACGCAAGAAGCCATTAATAGGTATTGTGCCATTGTTCCACTAAAAGGGAAATGCCATAGGAAAGAATCCATATGCTACCTTTAATGCTCTTTTCTGATTGATAGATAGATAGATAAATGCAACATCCAAGCACTACCCCCTCTGCCTGACCACCCTCTTCCCCCCTCCCCCCAACTTATTTTTCACATAAGGAATATCAGGCCTTGTTGTTAAAATCCTTAGTAGAGCTAGACAGTGACATCACAGGAGGTTAATTCACAGTATATGCACATTCTGCTTCCCGTCAGTTAGATATTCATTAAAAATCCACCATACCTTCAAGGCCTGTTGCAGTACTTGGATGTCATTGATACCAGTGATCTCCCTCAGCTGATTCAAAAATGTTTGCTGGTGCTGTAAACAAATAAATAAATGGTCAGAATAATGTCTACATAATGACAAAATAATTGTGTTACTTTAATTTGGTCTAAAAATAGTGTACCCTTGTAAATTACAGAAAGATATATATTGTGTACATATCCAGAAGGTAGGAGAGTTAGCATGGGGCATCATGTATTTTAGTTTCCCCCATGATTTATGCACCTTAATTCTTACCCTTAATACATCAGTAAAAAGTTGTGTGTATTTATCTGTATTTCTTTTAGAGATACAAAAGGATATTTTTATGCACAAAGACAGATTGCACATTCCTTTACGCATTTTCCTGCTCTCAGGCTATGCACTCAAGAAAGCCGGGAAGCATGTGCGAAATTTCAGATTGCATCCACTCGCGCCTGACAGAAAACCACTGGCCCTTCCTATACTGCTTTTAAGGTGCTGAGGAGTAAGTAGGTTATGTAACAGAGGGAATGACTGGCTGGGTAGCTGAAAATGGTATCAGCAATGATAACCTAAACATTAGCTTAGGAGACCCAATTATCTACTCTGTGTGTTCACTGTAACTGTCCTCCCTGCCAATCCTGCAACTGGATCCATGTGAGCAGACCTTTGCACCTGTATTAAGCCTCACTGGCTTCAAAGGTGCTCCATAAGGCTGCCATGGTCCTCCTGTATAGAGCCAATTGCATGACTGGGGCTTTAAAGTATGTAAGGAAAACAGTCAATTGAACATGCTCAGAAAGTCATTTTAACTAAATAACTTCATTTCGTAAATAATTTCTTCAGACATCACAAATGCGCTCCTCCCTCAAGAATTTACTTTGCATATGCAACAAGTTTTAAATCCTAACCATTTGAATGGACAGAGCTCAGAAATTCACCTCACTATTTTTCTCCAAGTGTGGAATTTATTTTAATTTTATTTTAATTTTTGCACCACTGCACTGATAAACGCAGCTATATGGGGTTTTTTTCCCCTAGTTAAAAAAAAAAAAAGTATTCCTGTGGAATAAGACAAAGCATCTGAAATCAGCAGTCTCTCCCATTTTCCCTTCTAAGTTTTACTCTGGCTCTTAAACTAATAATATCAATTCCCCTTCTAGCAACAAACATCATAACATGCAAACATCTGGTGCACTTTATATCTGCCAATATGATCTGATAATCTAAAAAAAGCTAACGAAAACAAGTATTAATAACTAAGTTAAAGAAAATATGGCTTAACCTTCCCTCAAGTATGGCTACACTCATGAAGAAACTTTTAAAAACGTAGTATTTTTAGTTTCATGATAGCACAAACATGTACATTTTAAAATGGGTTTTTTCATAGCTTTCAAAATAAAAAACAAAACAGTTTTTTTTCTCCATTCATCCCAAAAAAGTATACCTTAATTCTGACAGTGTGAAAAACAGGGATCATAATAGCTCTTGAAGTTTCACTAAATCATCACAACAAAACTTTTAAAATTATCGGCCACTGCTCTAAACTAACAAATTACATTTCTGATCTGGGAGAGGGAAAAGGAAGGAAATATTTACTGGCATTTGCAAGACATTTTTTCTTCCTAATGTTGTTGACCACATCCTGGAATCAAAACAGTGATTATATGTGTAAGAGAAGGTCTAGTAAAGTATAGGGTTTGAAAAAAAATGCACTTCCTATTAATGAAAATTAAATGCAGTCATTTTCAAAATGTAACAATACACGAACAGTGAGTGTCTTGCCAAGTAATTCCAAAATACTTTTCTGTAACAATAAATATTGGGGATACGGTTAAATGTTCCCTTTTCAAGTTAACTTTTTAGTAGAGTTTGTTTTTAAAATTTCACAAGATGTAGACACATTATAAAACCCATCCAAGTATTTCATTCATGCAGTACAAATCTGTACATGCAGTACGCACATTGATACAAGGGTGTACATATCATTATCTCATCTTTGTAACTAGCTGTATCCAGAAAATCAAACACCATTTGGATAGATAATTCTAAACTACTGAATACCCAAAGTAACACTACACTGAAAGGCATGATTTCATGCCCAAATAAGCGGAGATAGAAGGCCAGTTGTTCAGTATAAGAACATAAGAATACCTATACTGGGTCTGACCAATGGTCCATCTAGCGTAGGATGCTGTCTTCCAACAGTGGCTGGTGCCAGATGCTTCAGATGGAATTGACAGAACACTGCAATTTTTGAGTGATTCATCCCCTATTGTCCAGTCCCACTTTTGGCAGTCAGAGACCTAGGGACACCCAGAGCATGGGGTTGCGTCCCTGACCATCTTGGCTAATAGCCATTGATGGACCTATCTTCCATCAACTTGTCTAATTCTTTTTTGAACCCTGTTATTAGTTTGGCCTTCCCAACATCCCCTGGCAAAGAGTTCCACAGGTTGACTGCACTGTGAGAAGAAATACTTCCTTTTGTTTGTTTAAATCTTGCTGCCTATTCATTTCATTTGGGTGACCCATGGTTTGTATGTTATGTGAAGGGGTAAATAAAGCTTCCTTATTCACTTTCTCCACACCATTCAGGATTTTACAGACCTCTATCATATCTCCCTTAGTCATCTCTTTTCTAAATTGTACAGTCCCAGTCTTTTTAATCTCTCCTCATATGGAAGCTGTTCCATTCCCTTAATCATTTTTGTTGCCCTTCTCTGTACTTTTTCCAATTCTCATACATCTTTTTTTGAGACAGGGCGACCAGAATTGTATAGTGGCATTATGATTATTATGTCTTATTAGCTATCCCTTTCCTAATGGTTCCTTTAAAAAAAAAAAAAAGCGCTAACGAACACTGCCACTGCATACTGAGAACAATGCATGACGACTCCAAAATGTGAGTGATAATAGCTGGTTTAGACCCCGTCATTTTGCCCAGATACTTGGGATTATGTTTTCTACTCTGCATTGCTTTGCATTTATCAACATTGAAATTTTATCTGCCTCTTTGTTGCCTAGTCACCCAGTTTTGGGAGATCCCTTTGTAACTCTTCACAGTCAGCTTTGGAATTAACTATCTTGAGTAGTTTTATACCATCTGCAAACTTTGCCACCTCACTGATAAGCTCTTTTTTTTTTTTTTTTTCAGATCATTTATGAATACGTTGAACAGCACTGGTCCCAGTACAGATCTTTGGGGGGCCTGCTATTTATCTTGCTCCAATGTGATAACTGACCATTTATTCCTGCCCTTTGTTTCTTATCTTTTAATCAGTTGCTGATTCACAAGAGAACCTTCTCTCTTATCCCATGAATGCTTACTTTGCTTACGAGCCTTTGGTGAGGGACCTTGTCAAAGGCTTTCTGAAAGTTCAAGTACACTATGGCCTTGGCTACACTTGCAGATGTACAGCGCTGTGAGTTAAACCTGACTTCGTGCAGCTGAGTAAGGAAAGTGCTGCAGTCTGTCCACACTGACAGCTGCCCAGCGCACTGTCATGGCCACATTTGCGGCAATTGCAGCGCTATTGGGAGCGGTGCATTATGGGCAGCTATCCCACAGAGCACCTTTTCCCATTCTGGCGCTGTGGGAAGGGGGCGTGGGTGTGGGGGATTCTGGGTCCTGTCCCAATGCCCCGTGATGCATCACTTCGCATCCCAGAAATCCCTTTGTTTCCGTCCACCTTTGGCGCCATCTTTCAACGGTTTCTGTGCAGCGCGATCTATCTGCGGGAAATGGAGTCCGAACTGCTGAGGCGTATGCTGACGAGTCTCGCCAGCACATCACGTTTGGCTGTCAAACTATTCCTTAAGATCCAAAGTGACAGTGAGAGTGAGGGTGCTGAGTCCGACGATGCTATCGAGCCGCGTAACGCGTACGACACGAAATTGCTTGTGGCATTCACGGACATGCTCAGCACCGTGGAACGCCGCTTTTGGGCTCGGGAAAAAAGCACCGAGTGGTGGGATCACATCGTCATGGAAGTCTGGAATGACGAGCAGTGGCTGCAGAACTTTCGGATGAGAAAAGCCACTTTCATGGGACTGTGTGAGGAGCTCGCCCCCACCCTGCGGCGCAAGGACACGAGATTGAGAGCTGCCCTGCCAGTGGAGAAACGGGTGGCTATTGCAATCTGGAAGCTGGTAACTCCAGACAGCTACCGGTCGGTCGCAAACCAGTTTGGAGTGGGAAAGTCGACCGTTGGAATTGTGTTGATGCAAGTTTGAAAGGCCATTAATCGCATCCTACTCAGAAGAACCGTGACTCTGGGTAGCGTGCAGGAAATAGTGGATGGCTTTGCACAAATGGGGTTCCTTAACTGTGGAGGGGCGATAGATGGGACGCACATTCCTATTCTGGCACCACCCCACCTAGGATCTGAATACGTTAATCGGAAGGGGTATTTCTCTATGGTTCTCCAGGCGCTTGTGGATCACCGTGGGCGTTTCATTGACATTAACACAGGCTGGCCCGGAAAGGTGCATGACGCACGCATCTTTCGGAACACTTGGCTGTTCAGGAAGATGCAGGCCAGGACTTTTTTCCCAGAGCGGAAGATCACGGTACGGGAAGTTGAAATCCCCATTGTGATCCTTGGAGATCCCGCTTCCCCGTTAATGCCGTGGGTCATGAAACCCTACACCGGGAGCCTTGACAGCAGCAAGGAACGGTTCAACTACAGGCTAAGCCGGTGCCGAATGACTGTGGAGTGTGCCTTTGGCCGTTGTGATACAGGAGGGCCAGGGAGCAGTGGGAAGTAGTAGAAGGGAAGTATATAAACCCTAGGTTAATTAAGGCGTGGTTCTCTGTAGACTAGGGAGGGTTGCTACAGGTTAATTGGAACACCTGTAATCAATTAAGGCCCTGTTAGAAACCTAATAAAACCCCCTGCTTCAGGCAGTCAGGAAAAAGGAGGAAGGAGAGAGGACTGGAGCTTGGAGGTGTGCTGTGAGACCTGGAGGAATAGAAAACCAGAATAAGGGAGACCCTGCCCCAGCAGGGGAGGGACATTCCCTCCCCCAGCGTTTAAGGACTGAAGGTACCCCACCCAAGGGGGAAGAGGGTAAGAAACTGCAGGGGTTGAGAGGGGCTGGGACTCAGAGTGAGGAGCAAACCCAGACCCCTCCCCCACTTCCCTCCTTTACCACCTTCCTGGGCCACTAGTGGGGCCCTCGGTGCCCCAAGAGCAGGGGTAAGGGGTGGTATTTTAGGCCCCCCCACCACCAAGAAAAGCGCAGGACCCACCATACTATATCGACCATCTTGTCACACCGTTTAAAGGGCCGCTGGCGATCTCTGTATGGGAAGCTGGACTTGGCCGAAAACAGCATCCCTGCGGTTATATCCGCGTGCTGTGCCCTCCATAATATTTGTGAAGGGAAGGGTGAAAGCTTCACTCAGGCATGGACCTCCGAGGTTCAACACCTGGAGGCTGAATTTGCACAGCCAGAGAACAGGGCTATTACAGGGGCCCAGCGCGGGGCTGCAAGGATTAGGGATGCCTTGAGGGAGCAATTTGAGGCTGACAACCAGCAGTGATATCTGGTGCCCTGCACGGGAGTGAAGTGCAGTAGTTCCAATCTTTAGGAATGAGTGTCTGCTAAGCAGACAAGCAGACTTGCAGTGCCTGTTTATTTCCTGGGCTAAGGAGTCTTTTACTTTATGCAATAATAAAGAATGTTTTCAAAGCCAAAGAATCCATTTATTGAAAAGAAAAAAAAATATTTATTGAAAAGAAACAAGGGGGTGGATTGGGGAACAGTAAGTACAATCACAGATTCGCGTATGTCCTGTCTGGTGTGCTGTGCAGTGAGTGCTGCACTTTAGGACAGCTATACAGCATGGTGATGGGGGTTGAGTGCAGAGGGTAAGGGTCGTGGTTTTCAGGGCTGGGTGGTGAAGATAGTGGTGTTGGAGGCAGCGGGTGGTGTGAAGAACACGGAAGTTGGGGAAAGTGGGTTGGAGGTGACAGTGGGGCACAACGGAAAGAGTTTTGGGACAAGGGCTGTGGGGTGGGTGGCGTTTGCGGTACTGCTCCTCTTTCTGCATGGCTACCAGCTCCTGGATAGCGTCTGCTTGGCGCTCCAGGATGCTTATGAGCCTCAGTGCTTTGCTGCTGGTGCGCGGTGCTTTGCCGCCAGTGTGCTGCATTTTCCTGGCGGATCCTGCTTTCTCTCTCCCTCCACTTCTGTGCTTTCTCATTCTCTTTAATAGATTGCCGTATCACTTCTTGCAGCATGTCTTCTTTGCTTTTTCGCGGTCTCTTCCTGAGTCTTTGCAGTCTCTGAGCAGGCGATAAGAGGGATGGCTGAGGTCTCAAGGTTGATGCAGCTGTATAGGCAAAATGCAACATTTAACAGAGGCGGCATTGTTTATACCAGACAGAGTAATGATTCCCCCCGCACTTAAGGAGTAGAAAACACACAGGGTCTACACAATAGCATAATTTTCCCGTCCAAAACAGAGCACACATATCCCACGGGAGCCTCAAAATGGTGAGTAAGGGGGACTGATTGTTTCAGGGCTGCACTATCCTCTGGGTTTCTGTGCCTTGGGGAGAGCCAACAGCTTCAGGGGGCACCTACACTGAACACTGTCCCAACATTTTCCACAGGAGTTCGTCCTGAACGATATCTTGCTGCTGAGGGTGACCTGGGAAGCAAGGGAGGGTCTTCTACTGCAATGCGGCTTCCGCCCTGGCCCATATGCAGCTTGCCTGTGTGCAGCAATGGTCCCCCCGCCCCTCATGGCACAGTGGCACGGACACGTTAGCCTGGCTGGGACAAGGACCACGGTGGCTCTCCCGTTAACCTGCGCAAGCGCATTGCGCACGTTCTGGATGAGACATTCAAGGAGATTACCGAGGCCGATTACCGCGATGTGATAAACCACATCAATGCACTATTCCGCATCTAGGCATGCATGCCTAACCGTCCTCTCCCAAAGAGCCGGCACCGAAAAAATTCTTTCCTGGAAAAAAAAAAAAAAAAAAAAAACGCTTACCGGGAACCTGCTCTTCTGTTTGTCCTCCACCAAGTACCGGCCGCTGCGACTGGCTACCTTCCTCCTGGCTGCATGGCTCCAGGGATTCCGGAGTGTCTCCATCCAGCCCACCACCATCACTCCCGTTTTCCTCCTCCTCTTCCTTCTCCCCCCCCCCACACCGGCTCTGAAGTGTCCATGCTGGTGCTTGGAGTGGAGGTGGGGTTAACCCCTAGTATTGCATCCAGCTCTTTGTAGAATCAGCAGGTCGCGGGGGAAGCACCCAAGCGGCCGTTTGCGTCACGGGCTTTGCGGTAGGCACTCCACAGCTCCTTCACTTTAATCCTGCACTGCAGGGCGTCCCGGTCATGGCCCCTTTCCATCATGTCCTTTGATACCCTCCCGAAGGTATCGTAATTCCTACGGCTGGAGCGCAGCTGGGACTGGACAGCTTCCTCCCCCCAAACACTGATGAGGTCCAGCAACTCGCCATTGCTCCATGATGGGGTTCGCTTGGCGCGTGGAGGCATGGTCACCTGGAAAGATTCGCTGAGAGCACTCCACGCCACGCTGGGCTGAGCAAACAGGAAGGGGATTTTTACAATTCCTGGGGAATGTAAAGGGTCGGTCACACGGTTGGTTACCTGAGGCCAGGGCAGTAGAGTTTGAACTGATGACCAGAGTGGCTAGAACAGGCATTGTGGGATACTGCCGAATAATTCTGGAGGCCATTCACAGCGCATTGGGCGGCCACACTGGCGCTGCAGCGGCAGCGCAATACTCGCTATTCCTCTCAGAGAGGTGGAGTACATGCAGCGCTGCAACCACAGAGATACAGTGCTGCAAATGCCTTGCCAGTGTGGACGGGGAGTGAGTTACAGCGCTGGGGGAGCCTTTACAGCGCTGCAACTCGCAAGCGTAGCCAAGGCCTTAATCCACTGAATCACCCTGGTCCACACATTTGTTGACCCCCTCAAAGAATACTAAGATTGCTGAGGCACGAGTTCCCTTTTCAAAAGCCATGTTTACATTTCCCCAACATAGTGTGTTCATTTAGGGGTCAGATAATTCTGTTCTTTACTACAGTTTAAAAAAAATTGTCTGGTACTGAAGTTAGGCTTACCAGCCTGCCAGGATCACCTCTGAATCCTTTTTTAAAAAACAGCTATCCTCTGGTTCTCTGGTATAGAAGCTGATTTAAGCGATAGGTTACATACCACAGTTAGTAGTTCTGCAATTTCATATCTGAATTCCTTCAGAACGCTTGGGTGAATACTATCTGGTCCTGCGACTTTGATAAATTAAACAGTACTATCTGTTTCAAAGCCACCTCTACTGACACCTCAATCTGGAACAGTTCTTCACATATGTCACCTAAAAAAAAAAAAAAGGCTCAGGTGTGGGAATCTCCCTCACATTCTCTGCAATGAAGACTGATGCAAATAATTCATTTAGCTTCTCCGCAATGGTCGTGTCTTCGAGTGTTCCTTTAGCACCTCAATCATTCAGTGGCCCCACTAATTATTTGTCAAGCTATCTGATTCTGATGTATTTAACAAACCAAAAATAAAAATTGTTAGTTTGTGTCTTTTGCTCGCTGCTCTTCAAATTCTATTCTGGCCTGCCTAATTCTACTTTTACACTGAAATTTCCAGAGTTGATGTATTATATACAGTGAAAGTTTGTGTTACGATAGCAAGCCAGGAGCAGTTGCAAGTGCTTTGGAGAATACGATTAAAATTCAAAACGATCTGAACAAACTGGGATGTATTAGCACGAGTGTTAAAAGCAAGACACAAGAAGCAATTCTTCTGCTCTACTCTGTGTTGATTAGGCCTCAGTTGGAGTATTGTGTCTAGTTCTGGGTTGTACATTTCAGGAAAGATGTGGACAAATTGGAGGAAGTCCAGAGAAGAGCAACAAAAATTATTAAAGGTCTAGAAAACCTGACCTATGAGGAAAGATTAAACAAACCCAGTTTTTTTCAGTCTGGAAAAGAGAAGACTGAAAGGGGGACATGATAAAAGTCTTCAGGTACATAAAAAGTTGTTACAAGAAGGAGGGTAAAAAAATTATTTTGTTAGCCTCTGAGGATAGGAGAAGCAGCAATGGGCTTAAATTACATCAAGGGAGGTTTAGGTTGGACATTAAGAAAAACTTCCTAACTGTTAGGGTGGTTAAGCACTGGAATAAATTGCCTAGGGAGGTGGTGGAATCTCCATAATGGAGATTTTTAAGAGCAAGTTAGACAAACACCTGTCAAGGATGGTCTAGATAATACTTATCCTGCCATGAGTCCAGGGGACTGGACTAGATGACCTCTCGAGGTCCCTTCCAGTCCTACGATTCTATGACAGCCCCATGTATTTTGCAAACGTGAGGCAACACAAAACAAAAGAACATAAAAACGGCTCCTATCTCATAGAGCAGGGCCCAACTCCCTGCTCCATGTGTTGGGACCTAGCATAAGATGTGTCCGCACCACTCACTCAAATTTGGAGTGGCCACACCTCTGTCAGCAGGGAGGGGCTGTCAGGCTACACCTTAACAGCACTGTAAACCCCTGCACCAGGTCACAACACCCAGAGCAGGGAGCTGGGGTCAACCCCCCAGGACAGGAGCTATTGCTGCAGGGCGAAAGCAGTGAGGGCTCACACCATAACCTCCCTGAGGGACTTCCCAACTCCCCAAGCAAAGGACAATATATAAAAAGGGTTAGGGGAGGGATGCCTCACACCAAGGCTACGTCTACACTACCTGCCTGAATCGGCGGGTAGAAATCCATCTCTCGGGGACCGAATTATCGCGTCTCGTCGGGACGCAACATTCGATCCCCAAATCGACGCTTGTACTCCACCAGCAGAGGTAGGAGTAAGCGCCGTCGACGGGGGAGCCGCGGAGGTCAATTTGCCGCCGTCTTCACAAAGGGGTAAGTCGGCTCCGATACATCAAATTCAGCTACGCTATTCGCGTAGCTGAATTTGCGTATCTTAAATCGACACCTCCCTTCCCCCCCCCCATAGTGAGGACGTAGCCTACGATAGGAGAAATATAGGAAGCAATAGAGGCTGGGACCACTAAATTGGGATGGAGAGATGAGGCTTATTTGGGGGCTGCAGTATGGAGTAAATTTCAAGTAGGGAACCCTAAATGAGCTAGTCAGGGTATTTTGGGACAGCTAACTGTGGCAGTGGTTGGTGAGTGTCTCAAGGCAGGTTTGCACCTGTGCAAATGTATTTATAGCGAGAGCTGTTCAACACCTCATGGAAATTCACAGGTTTTGCCCTCCGAGATGTTGTGTTTTAAAATCCTAAACCACCTGTCATAATTAAACATAGCAAAAAATTTAAGCATAAAGGGACATATGTTGCTGATAGTGACACGATATGCAGATTTTCTAACTGTCAACTGGAATGGGAGTAAAAAGACAGGCTCGTTACAGATTGTTGATCTGTCAGTCACGTGAGAAAAAAATAATGCAGTCACTGATCTAAGCAAAAGAACCTGCCAAGGTACAAATGGTGAAACATTGCAAAGTGCCAAGAAAGCCAAAGAAGAAAAAAATGCATTAGCAGACGATGCAGTTCAAATGTGTGCTAGCAATAACACCCACTAGAGAAGCTTGATCATCCTTCAGTCCAAGAGTACTTAACTCACCCGATGCATGATTCAACTTTACAGCATTTTTTTCCCCTGAAACCATTTAACTAATTATTAAACTAATATAAAGACAACTGGAAATGATGTTGACTTTTAAGTATTTTCCAACATACTGTTTCAAACTAGTGTCCTTTTATCCTATTTTAGGAGCCAGTGACTTTCCAAGTGCTGACTGCTTGAGGCTGGAATATCTTCCTATGATGCTGTCATAGGAAAGCATCTGGCTGAGATTTGTGACGAAACGTCAGACAGTGCAGGAAGATGTGTCTCTGTAGTTTTGTTTAAGACATTTGGTGCTACAGAGTCAGAAAACATTCACCAGACTACAGTCTTATTTCTTGAAACTGCCAATGCAACCACATGTTCCCAGGCATTTATGGATATGTTGAACAGCTACAACATGTAGCATTCTGATATGCTTGCCACTGAGTGACTCAGCAGTGTATATAATAAAGTGTTTCAGTGCTCTTGAAGTTTTGCATATGAGATGTTGGGCACACAAACTCCATTTAGCTGGAAATGGATTTGTCGATCAGTTAACTGACAAATTCAACAGTGGCAAGATATAAGAGAGAGTTTTCATTCTCAAGACACTGAAGTCTGCCTATCTGCAATTCCTAAAAGTAAACTACCCTGAGCTGTTTTCTTTCTTATATATCCAGCAAGCAATAACCAGGTGGAACTCCTGGTTCCGTTCTGTGCTTTGTTAGCTTTCTTTGATCTGAAGAAGCCAACCATTATGAAAGCCCTCCTAACGATCGTGGAAGATGTAAGTTTCTATTCAGTCGTAAAGTTTCAGTTTAGCTTCGTAAAGGCACATTGTGCACAAATACAAGATTTAATTACACAATTAGATTAAACCAAAAAGCCTTGGGCACTCTTGCTAACCATAAAGTACTGATGCTCATGTGAAGTGTTGTGCTATTAAGAATCAATGTAGAGGCCCCAGATGAAAATAGTGTTGCTGCTATGGAGCCAGACATAGAAGACCAAGCATCCGACAGGAAAAAGTGGCCATTCAAAACTCACTTGATAAGATGGTCAAACAAATATCAGAAAATGCAGCAATTAAATTACTGGCGTCATTTAGCTTATTGTGTAATCCACTGGAGACAGCCACGTGACCAACCTAAATAAAAGTATCATCAAAGACTATTAAAAATGTGTCACTGCTAACAGATATCAAAAAGGAGTGTGTGTTATTATGGTACCTGAAACTGAGCAAAAACTTTATCAGTTATACTTAAGAACAATTTTGATGGATCTAGATGCTACTGACGTACTGTTTGTGCTCATGTGCCAAAACGCCAGTTTACCCAGTATCACTATTTAGTGTCTCATGCACCCTATAGTTAGTGTAGACTGTGAACTTCCCCCCTCCCGCCGCCAAAGTATACACTGATTGTAAGCAACAGATCACAAACCATGAAAAAAGAAAATGCGGAGTACTGTTCTGTGCTTGTTTTTAATTCCTAAAACCTTTCACTACCCTGGAACATTGATTAATAATACAATGGTAGTATAGCTAAACTAGGATTTATACACTGTTTTTATTTATATATAGTCATCTGAGGTATTAATGTAAATGTAATAAAGAGAAATAAAACATTTGAATGGATAAAACAAAACAAATTCCTGAAAAATAAAATGAAAAAGTATATAAAAAAAAATTTCATGGGGCTCTAGGTATTAAGATTAAGGGACACATCAAATTTGTTTGAACTTTTTTTTTTTAAAACCTTCTGTTATCACAAGGCCTATTATTAATTTAAATATTGGCGGGAAAAATTTTTCTCTTTTAAAAAAACAAAAAAAAACAAAAAACACTTGGGGCATTTGACAGTACTGTGTATACAGTGGATTTAGTTGTTTTCCCCTGAATAGTTTCCCCTATTTGTGTGCCGCTCACACAGCAACAAAGGACAGAAAAAAATAAAAATAATTTGAAAATGTGATTATAAAGCCACTCAAATTGGCTAGGGGTTTCCAGGACAGTTTTGTTACCTAACAAGGTGTGGGATCAAAAACATGGGAAATAATTACAACATAAACCATTCCTCAGCGTCATTGCTACATTAAATAGGGGAAGTTTGCAAAGGACAGCTGGAGTAGCAGGACTGGGTCCTATAGTCACTGAGATTTTTGGATGGATATGATATTACTTGTTCTAGCTGCACTGCCTACTATAAGTAAAAGCGTTTAAAAAAAACAAACATGGATTCCTACAGCTCCTCTTAAATCCGTATTTATTCACCTAAATAAAATTTAAAAAAAACAAACACTGATTGTTTTCAAAGTTACTGAATGCTCACAAATCCTGTGGAAAGCAATTGAAGCTAGAGGTGTTTAGCACTGTTTGTTTTGGGGTCTGGGGGGGGGGAGGGATCACTTAAGTTCCTATATCTGGATTTAAGAACCTCAGTTTAGGTACTTCGGTTTAAATGTTTTGGCCTTTACTTATAATTAGGGCTCCATGTGTGTCACGGAGATTCTGCAACTTTCAGCGACTTCTGCAGGGGCCAGGGGGCTGACCCCAGGGCCGCCCAAGCAGCTGGCTCCAGGGTCCACTGGCTCTGGGCAGCGGGCCCTGGGCAGTTGGCCGCAGCAGCCCATGATTCACTGGCCCCAGGCAGCTGGTGCCACTGGCCCCGGGCACCCCCCACCTCACGCACCCCCACCCCAAGATATAATCACAGGCCTTTTTAGTATATATCATGGACAGGTCAAGGGCAGTGACTTTGTTTATTGCCCGTGACCTGTCCATGAGTTTTACTAAAAATACCCGGGACTAAATCATAGCCTTACTTATAATGGACAACACAGCTAGAACCAGTAACATCCTACCTACTGATAAAAAGATAAAATCCTTAACAATATCCTCTGTACCTATGACTAGGGCCCTATCAAATTCACTGACCATGAAATCTGCATCACAGACCGTGAAATCTGATCTCCCCGTGAAATTTGGATATTGTCAGGGAGGGGCAGGGCTGGGAATGCTTCAGCTGGTGGGTCCTACGTGCACCGGGCTCCAGCTGCTAGTCCCGGCCCAGGCTGAGTTGGGACGGGACTTCCTCTTCCCCTGCATAGGCGGCTCCCAGAGCTGGGTCAGACTCACCTCTGGGAACCTCCATTGGGTGCATGAAGCTCTGCAGCTGCTGGCTGGGAGCCCAGTTCTGAAGGCAGCACAGAAGTGAGGGAGCCGGTCAGCCCCCAACCCAGGCAGGAAGCTTCTGGGAAAACTGGGACATATGGTAACACCCCCACATCCTGTGACCCTCACTTCTACGCTACTACTGGAGGTGGCGCTGGCTTTACAGCTGGGCACCCAGCCAGCAGTCGCTGCTCTCCAGCTGCCCAGCTCCGAAAGCAGCACCCCTGCCAGCAGCAGCACAAAAGTAAGGGGGGCAACACAATCCCCCTACAACAGCCTTGCGACACCCTCTCCACGACCCACTTTTGGGTCAGGACCCCCACCGTTACAATACCATGAAATTTCAGATATAAACATCTGAAACCATGAAATTGACTATTTTAAAAATTCTATGACCGTGAAATTGACCAAAATGGACCGTGAATTTGGTAGGGCCCTATTTATTTACCTCCCCCCACTTTACATATCCATGATGTATACACATTGATAACTTTTAGAACAACGGGTTCTCATATAAATGGTGAGAATTTGGCAACTATTTGTACTTTAAATACATTGTTTCCTCAAAGTTCATAGTGTTCTTACTATTTAACCACAAATTTACACAGCACTTCCTGGGATGAGAAACGTCTGTTTCAGTGGCAGCTGAGAGGACAGAATGCTCATTCACCTTCAAAACTGATAGGGCTTGTCAGACAGCCTCAAAACTGGACAAGACAATAGCATGGAGGGTGGCAAAGGGGGAAATTCTCGTCTCAAAACAATTTGGCATTATTATACTTCTTACATCCTCATGTTCAATTCCATCTGGGGAGTTGGGGAGTAAACTAGACAAAATTAAAACTTTAAAAATCATTTTCCTTTTTAACCTCAAAAAAATTACTATTTTTGACAAACACCTCAAAAAGGTTTTATAAAACACCACAACATATTCAGCAATTACTACATTAAACAGCCTTTTGTTTCATCCACTAGAATTTACTACAGGAAATTCATCCCATTCACACTCAAATGGGGGGAGGGGAGGAGTTTCCCCTGAACTGCTTGTATGGATTCACTTATTATTTTTCCATAGTTGCTTTACTATAGATTTGCTCTCCCCTACGTAAAGTAGTAAAATCACCTGTGTTCATATGCTTTTCACTACAAATATGAAGCCTGTCTTCTCTTTCTCTATCATATCCAAATAATAGTTGTGCTTCTCCATCAAATATCTCAGAGAGATCTTTTACTTAGGTAGTTTTGCTCCATTTCCTTTAATGCAAATTAGAAATCTGAACAAACACTTTGCTGGATTTTTTTTTCTTTTATTTGCTAAACTGCATGAGACAATAAGATACAACCTTACCTACATCCACATTCCCCTTGGTCTCAATATAGCTTTCCATTCTAGTATTAATCCTTTGTCACCATTAAAATGAGGAAATTCCATTTGTTCTTGAATTTCAGTGCTTTTGAGTACTCCACCAACATATATAAAGTACGGTTACAAAAAGCAACACTACACTAGAGAAACAATGGAAAAATAACAGACAAATCCTTCGTGTGGGCTTTTGTTAATCACCTGAGATATGCTGCCCCAGTATTACTTTTCTCCGTCGACCTCAAAAAATGAATTTCCAGATTGATTTGATTACTAACAGCTCCATCAGAACGCCTAGTTTGCACAACTGTGTTAACATTTTCAGTACAACTTATTAAATACTTTGAAATATGTCCACTGAAGCTATGCATGAATGTTAAGTACTACCCCAACTGTGCCCTTCCATTTTTACTCATATTGATGCTCCCTTTGGGCATGTCTAAACTAGAGTTTTTGGTCATGCACACATCATTGCATATTTTAGTGCAGACACTCAAACACGTGTAAATGCTACTACAGACACTCACCAATGTTTGCGCCTGGTCCCAGTTCACTGACAGAAAAAGATGGCACTCAGAGTAGAGTAATTAATGATCTGGAACCAAGACTGGCAAGTGTCTGTATTAGGGCTGGTCTACACTGGGAACTTACATTGGCACAGCCATGTCTCCCAGAAGTGTGAAAAATCCCACACCCCTGAATGACGTAGTTTAGTTGACCTAACCCCCGGTATAGACAGCACTAGGTCAATGAAAGACTTGATTGTGCCTCACGAGAAGCTGGACTACCTCCACCGATGGAAGAACCCCTCCCACTGATGTAGGTAATGTCTATGCAGAAGCTGTGCTGCTGTAGCATTTCAGGTATAGACAAACCCTTAGCATTCACACATTTGAGGAGTATCTACACTAAAATAACTGATTCAGTTAAGTTGAGTTACAAATATATCTAAAAATGCTAGCACAAACAAGCTATGTATCGCCTCCTCCCACAAAGCAATCTGTCTCTTTCCTCCCTGATTCCTGCACACTACAAGACTCATTTTAATCCTTCAAAACTCTGCTCAAAATTCACTTTGTTTTTATTAGCCTTTCATGACTGACCTCTGTCCTGGACACCACCCTCATACAGATGTTATTAATTTGGAACCAGTGGTAAGTATAGGCCTACTCAATTTCTTATCTAAGTTTCACATCTGCCCATATTCACACCCCACTCCACGTGTTTGTCACCCCATGCTGTATTATGTCAAATTTATGTCACTTATTCAGAGCCTGTAATTGTATCTATTGGTAGAGCACCACGTATACCTATAGTGCAGCATATACAACTGTTGAGTGTGACTACCTAGTTTAAAGTTACTGCTGTTAACTCAGAAGTTTTCTATTTTTCTGGCTTAATGCCAATCCTTTCCTTTATAATTCTGTGTGTCCATATTCCCCATCTTTGCCCTTTCCAGCCAGTCTGTGGATAAATCTCTGATAATTTTCATATGACTTTACATTGTGCCTTTTCATATAACCTTGTAGTGGGTTTACCCACGTGTGACCTCTGTTTTCATGGGACTTTGTATCAAAGCCTCATATAGAAACTTTGCATTGAACCCTGGTATAATGTTATAGCCCCTAAGGATAGAATAAGATCGAAGAAAAATGTCTTTTTCCTAGCAGTAGAACAAGATCTTCCCCCTCCCCCCCCCCCCACTCTTAATCAATTGCCCTGTTGAATGAATGAGGTGTAGATGAGCAAGGCATGGAAGGCAGCACCTCCAGACAGCCTCAACTATTGGAGAGGGGCTGGGAGCCAGACCCAAGAACAATAAAACGTGTCAAGTGGGCTCATTAAAGACAAGCAGTCATACTGATGGCATCGGGGGTTAGAAGCAAGCACCTTCTTTTGGAAACACCCTCTTTGCAGCATTGGGACAACACCCAGAAGAAAGCAGCACAAAGGACCAATGGACACAGACACAGATTTTGAATCTGGTACAAATTTGCATGAGAGGGAAGCTGCTATAAAAGTAAGGTGTCTCGCAGAGGACCCCGGGTCTCGTCTTGTCAACATGGGAGCATCGATCTGGATCAGCAGAAGCCCGGCTCCACCCCCTCCCCCATCTAATTCACCTGGCCAGTGCAGTGAAGGGGAGCAACTATTTGGTAACAACAAGACAGTGTGCTTGTGTGTGTGTGTGTGTGTGTAATATATATCATATGCATATGATACCGTGTTAGTAAATACATGCATTACTAATAAATGTGGCGTTTTGCCTTATTCCCCCTAAAAAAATCCTGTGCAGTACTTTAAGTACAACAAGTCATCCCTCCACGTAAGGAAATGTCTAACATTATCTGGGATATACAGTCCTACTGGCTGAGCCTGGACAAGTAAAGCAGGACAGGATCTGCACTACACTTAGTTTCACACAGATGAGGAAGAAACTAAAAACTACTGTGCAGAAGTTAATCCCAAACAGTGCTCTAAACTCAGATAACTTAACCACTATCTGGTGCCAAAGTTCAACTGTAATTTACACCACTATATTTCATGATAAATCCTGTCTGTATGCTTCCATTATGAGGTACTGTACTGGTTCACAGGAAAAAAATAAATTTTAGCCATGCTTTTTTTTTGCAGTTGCATCTCCAAATCTCTCATATATTCCTAAAGAGTTATATCCCAGCTCTACTCATGACACTTCTAATTTTAAAATTTTCATATTGCAAGTGCACACTGGTTATTTAAGACACTTCATGTGCCTTTGTTTCAAAGGCCCACAAAGACAGTTATATTCCTGGTGATGAACCAGATGGCCTCAAACATTAGTAATGAGAAGTAGGGCCTAACATAAAATATCACATTCAGCACTTTTGGATTCAAGATGTCATTCAAAGTAAAGTAAGTGTTCAAAACTGATTAGGATAATTTCTTCCCTCTTACGGGACAAATACTTGAGCATTTATCGGTGCTAGGGATATTTTTCTAAGTCACGTAAAATAACAAAATACCATTCTTGAGCATGTTTTTTATCTCAAATTCCTTCAAACAATACAGAAACCAAACCCTGCTTACTTGACTCACAAGTACAGCACTATTGACTTAAATAGGAAAAATTATCAGAATAAAGAATGCAGGACTTGGCCCCCTACATTTATTCTAAATTAGAATTTGTTTTACTCCAATAGGAATTGATTTTAAATGCAGCTGTTACTGGAACTGCCCCCAGCCAATTAGCTCATAAACTGGTCTCATCATGTGATGCTGTTGCTGTAATGGGAAAAATACTGAGGGATTAGAGGATTACATTCTTCTAATCTATAAAGGGGCTTTTAGTTTCTACTATAAACAAATAATTAAACAAAGATATAGGGAAATTATGCAGAATGGACACACAAAAGACCCTCAATTACCACAGAGAATGTAATCTCTGCAACGTTAATTATTTCTCCTGGGAACAGTTAAGAACAAGCCTACATCTCTGTTCTCTCTGCTTTCCAACAAAATAGTAAACTTTTGTTTACTGGTCAGGTTCAAAACAGGTAGCTTGCTTACATGACTGATAAATGAAGCCTATCCATGAAGATACTAGGTAAAACAACATGTTAATAAGCAATAGATATTTGGGCAGATCAAAATGCTTTGTTGCTGCCACCACTTGCTTTATTACCACTCGTGTTTTAAGTGGTAAGACTACTACTTATATCAAAAACACAGTACTTGTGATGGCAGGAAGCCAAGTTTTTTTTGTTTGTTTGTTTGTTTTTAAAATGCCTTCCATACTCTAGAAAGGTACTGGACTGAGAGCCCTCACAACACAAGGCATCCAACCCCTGCTTTAAGAGAAACCCCTTATTTAAGGCCATAAAGTGTATCCAGTAAGGAGCTACTAAAGCAGCATTGATCAGATAAAAATAAGTTTTTACCGAATAATAATGCCATACACTCTCCCAATATGCCTCAACCTCCCCCACCCTCCCCCTTGAAAGGATCACCTATGTGGCAAAAGGGGAGTTCAGTCCTTGGCTTCTCTGCTAAGACTGACAAAAAATGCCAGTTACAGTTGTGGTTTGTGCAAGATAGACATTTATCCACTTGGAACTGGCCTGAGACCAAACTTATTTCAAAGAGGCAGCCGGAGAGTCACTGGAACTACGAGTCCACAACAGCAAGGGTTGCATTCAATTTGGAGACTTTGAGGGAAAAGAGTATTAAAATCCATTATCAATGTTTGGAGTCAACAAGTCCTTCATAAATTTTAAAGTGAAACTATCATTTAAAAAGAATTTTTTTAACATGTATTAATAAAACAGCAGATGATTAAGAACATAAGAATAGCCATACTGGGTCAGACCAAAGGTCCATCTAGCCCAGTATCCTGTCTTCCAACAGTGGCCAATGCCAGAGGGAATGAACAGACCAGGTATTCATCAAGTGATCCATCCCTTGTCACCCATTCCCAGCTTTGGCAAACAGAGGCTAGAGACACCATCCCTGCCCATCCTGGCTAATAGCCATTGATGGACCTACCCTCCATGAACTTATCTAAGTCTTTTTTGAACCCGATTATAGTCTTGGCCTGAATACTGAATTAGTTTATTTTTCCACATTTTTGCTGACCACCACACAGTCTCATTTTCCCTTTGTGAAGAACTGACTGTCCTCACTGAATTTTTGTTTTTCTATTTCATAAATGTTTTTATATAGCATCCTAAATATTTTGAGCTTTGATTGCTTGGCATGACTTGTCATTTACTGTCTTAAAACAAAGCAAAATGTATTTTTCAATTTTGTAAATTTTAATTCAAGTTACCAGTGCATTAAAGAGCTGTAAACAATGAGATTTTTAAAAAGGACTGAATTAGTGAGCTTTCCAACTACAAATGTTTATCTAGAACAGGGGTCAGCAACGTTTGGCATGTGGCTCACCAGGGTAAGCACCCTGGCGGGCCGGGCCAGTTTATTTACCTGCTGATGCGGCAGCTTCGGCCGATCGCGGCCCCCACTCGCCGCGGTTCGCCGTCCCGGGCCAACGGGGGCGGCGAGAAGCGGCGCGGGTGAGCGATGTGCTGGCCGCGGCTTCCCGCCGCCCCCATTGGCCCGGGACGGTGAACCGCGGCCAGTGGGGGCTGCGATCGGCTGAACCTGTTGCGTCAGAAGGTAAATAAAACTGGCCCGGCCTGCCAGGGTGCTTACCCTGGCGAG
>NW_020664389.1:5100828-5157773 GCF_002925995.2 Terrapene triunguis
GGTAAGCACCCTGGCGAGCCGCGTGCCGAACGTTGCCGACCCCTGCTCTAGAAATTACATAAAACATGATGCACAAAGCAAATAATTATATAGTTATATGGGGGGAGGAGGAAATCAACTGTTACCTAAATATTGTAAGCCAAATCATTCTCTATGTGAGAAAGACCTGTTCAGGGAACAGAAAACCCTGCAAGTTCACTAACGTGGACTTTCCTCCAAACCATCCTGGCAAGGGGCAGACAGGGCGTGTTTTGTACTCACTCTGCCTCACAAATCTCCACACAAGGGGAAGGGAGTTTGAGCCCCTAAATCTGCATGATGGCCCAGGTTCTACACAGAGCTAGGGATACATGTCAGACTATCTAAGCCCCACTTTCATTACAAGATGGCTCTGTCACGCTTCCATAGCCTAGTAATTTAGGGTACATATATACTGCCAAAAGAAGCCACAGCAGCAAATCTCAGAGCCCAGGTCCACAGACTCAGGCTTGCACCATAGCACTAGAACTACCAGGGTTAGCATTCCCACATGAGCTCCGGAACCTGGCAAGGAGGGTGGGTCTCAGAGCCCTAGCTCCAGCCTGAGAGTGAACATTTACACTGCTATTTTTAGCACCCTAGCATAAGCCCAAGTCTGTAGACCAGTGGTTCTCAACCCACGGCCCAAACAGCACATAGCTGCCGCTCTGGTCTGGCCTCATGCCCAGGGCTCCCAGCTGCCCAGCCCCGCTCTGTGGAGGGGTCTCTCGGTGTGGGCGCTGGGCATAGGGAACTGGGGGGGGGAGGGGCTTTAAGGAGAAGGGGCACTATGGTTCTCAACCTGCAGCCCACAATGATAAATAGGTTGAGAACCACTGCTGTAGACCCACACTCACTGCCATGTTTGGGGTTTGTTTTGTTTTGTTTTTTGCTCTGTAGATAAACCCTTAGAGCAGGGGTCTCAAACTCAATTTACCTTAGGGCCAGTTTCAGTCCTCAAATCCTCCCAGCAGGCCAATGTCGCTCATGCCGCCCAGAACCCACCCCCCAAAAAACTCCACCCACCACCTGCCTAAAGCTCTGGGATGGAGTTTGGGTGGGGGAGGAGGTGAGAAGTTGGGCTCTGGGAGGGGATTGGGGTGCAGGCTCTGGGACGGAGTTTGGGTGGGGGAGGAGGTCTGGGGTGCAGGCTCTGGGAGGGTGTTTGGGAGCAGGGGGGTTGTGGGAAGGGGGTGCAGGCTCTGCGAGGGGGTGTGTGGAAAGGGGAAGGGGGTGCAGGCTCTGGGAGGGAGTTGGGGGGTGCACCACTTACCTGGGGGGCCTCTGCACTCTTCTGCCCCCAGGCACCACCCCCGCAGCGTCCCATTGGCTGCAGGGGCAGGACATAGGCCGCCCCTGGGCCGCAGGGAGGGGCCGGCAACAACTGGAGCGAGCAGGCAGACATTGCTCAGCTCCACTGCGCTGCCGGGACCCCTGAGGGGGGAGCAACCCAGCAGTTTTGGGGCCGGAGCCCTGCTAGCCACATTGGGGAGGCTCACGGGCTGCAGATGGCCCGCGGGCCGGGAGTTTGAGACCCCTGCCTTAGAGCTATCCCTTCAACACCCCAGGGGTGGGGAGGGAGAAAGGCTCTTACAGAGGAAAAGGGAAGAAACAGCACCCTTTTATATGTGTAACCTACAAGTATTTAGGAGATGATGAATTGGGGGAGATGCTACACACAGCAGACCTTCCCACAACCCCAGATTCACAGAGGCATCATCATGTTGTTCTCTCTTGGAGAAACTTCAGGAGTTGCTGGGGCAACAGAAGCACTTCTTTTTTTGAAGGATTTTCTGTTCTATTTTGCTCACATCTCCACAGTAGAGGCCATGAATCTAAAGTTTTTAAAAGATGAGGGACTATATATACACATAACATACGCATGAAGATTAATCTCAGCCATTTGATAGTTCTGTTACTTGTTAATATTTCTGAACGTAACCCATCACATTATTAGAAGTTATTTAATTCTTACAGGCCACTTTAGCTCGTTAAAATCAACTTCAGTGTCGCCACTAACTTTCACGGCAGCAACATTGGGCCCAGTGTCAAGAAAGTATAATAAATACTGGTTCTACCACATGATATCGTTTAACACACAAAATATGTTGGCAAAGTAAAATGATTTACCTTCAGTCTCATTTGTTCTAAAATGAATTTCCATTAGCATTTAACTGAATCAAGTGAAGCTTTGCTTCTGGGGAAGTGCCTCTGTCTTATTTGTGTTTTATATTCTTCGGTAACTTATGATTAACCATTAGTAAAAATATCTTTGTTCCATTCAAGTGCAGATGTTCTTATGAAGTCCACATGATGTTTAGGTTGATTTTATTCAAAGGATAATACAGGTTTACAGAAACACTTCCTAAATTGAGCATTAAATCTAGGCATGTAAATAATCTATACCAGAATCTAGCTGGAACGCCAGTTGCCCCATTCTGCATTCTGATTGGCTGAATGGATCTTTTTTATGCTGTCACAGTCACACACCAACACAGCTACAGTTTTATCCCTCACACAGTTCTGAGACAATTTCCAACATCTATTATACTTATTGAGTGATGGGCAAGTTTAAAGTGGGTAGGGTCAAAGATAGGTCATGTTATGGGGATTGGAGACAGACAGAGGCACTTGGGGAGTAGTGAGAGGCTGAAGGAGAAAAGGGGATATATTTTAAACTGCCCCTTCTCCTGAAGTGTCAAGCTACCTTTTCAGCAGCAGCTTGTTATCCTTCCAACCACTTTTAACTCATTTTCCAGTGTAAAGGGGTTAGTTGATTTTGTTCCTATTTTCCCCTTTTTTTAAAAAAAAAGAAAGCACGCTGAAAGCAGCTGTTAAGAAAATCTGCTTCTGAAGGTCAGCTAGGTTTCTCGAGGAGTCCAGGAAACCTTACCAAGACACAGAGAGAGTGGTAAAATAAGCATATTCAAAAAAGCTGAGTAAAGATGTTTTAGCACCTTTTCATTACTTCTGTTGTTTTTCCATAAACCCTACAATCTCTTTTAATTAAATGTAAAAGTAATAGGCCTAACAGCAATAAGCCACTCCAGAGCGTGCATTAGTAGGCTACTGGTGCACTTTTCAATGGCTGAAGACAAGACTGAACACCACACTCAAGAGTACGCCTGAAGTGGCTCCTAATGTAAACCCTGAAGTGGCTTATTGACATATTATTCTACAGCTTTTTAAATGCTGAGATCCCTTATGATATAAACACCAGTGTTACTGTCAGCAATGAGAATCTTTAAAGACACCACTGTATTGACCTCACTTCAGCTTGCTGTGCCAACCTCATATTCCTCAGGCAAGTGAAGCTCTTCTGTGAGCATGCAGGAAAATGAAATATTCCAACTTAAACAATGTTTCACAAAAGAGAATACACTAAACTCAGATTTCTGCTACAGAAAAAATCCTACATACTGTGCAGTATAAATTAAGATTTCTGCAGTTTTTTCTTTGTTGCATACAGAGGATGTCTATTACAAAGAGATCACATTTTTGTCCCCCAGTATCAGTGACGCATTTGTCTAAATGTGATTTGTTGACTGTTTCACTTGAAGCTCTCTGGTCCTTCTGTAAAAGCTTTAAAAAAGGCCCTTTTTTTGACAAAGTTAACCACTTTGTGTAATTAAACGATTATTAATCCTACTATATCCCCATGGTGTTATTTTTAACCTTTCCAGGTGTTTTTAAAAAAGGTCTGTTAATAAGAAGGCACTGACTCAAGAGAACAATTCTATACCAGAAGGGAAGAATAGACTACACTAAGTTATTTAACAAGTTGGATTGTGGGTTTTTTTTGTGCTTGTTCGTTTTAAACCAGTTCTCATTTCTATGATTTGGAAAAGAATTTACTGCCAAACTGGCTGCGGTTTGCCGCTCCAGGCCAATGGGGGCTGCGGGAAGTGGCGGCCAGCACATCCCTTGGCCCACGCCGCTTCCCGCAGCCCTCATTGACCTGGAACGGCGAACTGCGGCCAGTGGGAGCTGCAATCCACCAAACCTGCAGACGCAGCTGGTAAACAAACCGGCCTGGCCCACCAGGGGGCTTCCCCTGGTGGGCCACGGGCCGAAGGTTGCCGATCCCTAAATTAGATTTTTCATAATATAATTCAGACTGATACTTTACAGTCTCAGAGTAAACCAGAAAGACAAATTAATCCTGCTGGACTCCCTCTATTTCACAACAGCACTTATACTCATTCTCCAGCAACAAAAATATAACTAACTATTGAATATGTATGAAGGACCCACAGAAACCTATGCATAGTATCACATCACAAGGATTAATTTGCATGAACTTTGCACAAATCTAGATGACTAAAGTCAGATTCACAGGTCCTCTGACTTCAATGGGCTTTGGATCAAGCCCTTAAAGCTGTGTAGTCACTAAAGACCATCTGCCAAATGAATTATTCTGCTCTCAAAAGCAAGAACCTAATATATTTCTTGAAAATGCATAGAGGATTATTAGTTTGACACTTAAGTGTTAAAGTTAAGGAGAACATTTGAAGTATGTCAGTCTCTCTTTACTTGAAACCTGTCATACTGAGACATTTGTACATTTAAATGAGTAAGATGAAGTGCTGCTGATTTTCTATCATATTAATATAAGAAACTCTTTAAGAAATAAGTTATGCTGAATAAAATGTCTCAGTTGCCATTAATTTAGCAACCTAGCGTAAAAACAGCATTGTTTTCATCAAGGCATATGATGTCAAAAGGTTTGCATCAGAAAAAAAGAATGTCTGATGCTAATTTCCAATATTAATCTGATCACTCTGTTACTCCAATTCCAATGACTTTGTACTGTAAGATACTAGGATTCCTTATAGAATCTCTATCCTCACCCAGAGTAGCTATCATGACAAATGAGTAAATAATTCAGTGTTGCAAACTCTCACAATACTGGTATTTTTTCCCTCAAAGCTTCAACTCTTGGATTAATGTGAGAACACCAGCTTTCTTTAAACCAAGTTTCAACCCTCACCTTTTCAAAGAAAAGATTGAATATGTAACCTCAAACGTTTCAATAACCAGAAGGCAAATAAAAATAAACCAATATTTTTAATCTTATAAATTTTAAGACAACTATATCTGGGGGCCTAAATTGTGATTTCTGAATGTAGTAATACCTACGAAGAGCAGATCTGTAGTGCACAGGACAGAATTCACAATGCCTCGCACAGACATTTGTGAAATAATCACGTTCTTCTAGTCACCACACCAAACCCCTATTTATCTTTTCAACAATCTTAAGACCTTCCCCTATCGCAGTCAGCTAGAATTTTGGTATTGAATTTAACAGGAGATTTAACTTCAGGAATAGGACTTAATTGATTTGTTGCAAGCTTTGCTATACTAACAAGTTCTCCAAATGCTGGAACATGAACAAGTGCTGGGATGTGGAGTGCTCAAAAGACTGCAACAATTTAGCTAAATTTTGCTTGGCCCTGGCATGGCATGGCAGGGCACGGCACAGCTGTTTTGGAGCCCCATTTATTTTTTAGCTAAAGAAAATATGATTTAAAGCAAGTTTTAGTACAAAATGGTTCCAGCTTCCCAATGTCAAAAAAAATTATTTTGAAACATAACAAATTACCAACATTTATATGGTCAGAAACTAAGAATTTAAACTAGTATTAAGAAATCTGGGGTTTGCTGCTCAGAACGTAACTCTTCATATGGGAATATTGAAAGTGTTCACAGTTTCTATCCTACGAACAAGCATGGGGAGAAGAGAGAGAGAAGAACCAGGCCTTTTGCCCAAAAAAGGGGAGTGTACTCCCAATTACTGATTACTATTCAGTAGCTAAACATGCAACTGTATTCTTTTTTCAATTTCACAGCTATAAATCACTTCGAGACCACAGTCTTTTCTAAAAAGTCTGCAAAGGTAGTGATGAAGAAAGCTACACATTTCTTAAGCAACCGGACATGATCACTTTCACTTCTACTATATGCAAAAATCAAACACTGCAGTTAATGCTGCTATTGTATCAACAGCCTTTCATGGTTAACTCTACTTCATTCTTTTTTACCTAGCGCTTTGAAGGCTATAATAAATATGCACTAATTGAATCAGACCAAAATCTACCACACATTATTCACATAAACCTCTGAAAGATGATGTATTGTAATCAGTTGCCACAATGACCATTTTAACAAAAATTTCACTCAGAGTTCAATATTTCATACCATTAAGAAAGTGGCTGCTTTATTTTTAAGTACACCAAATAGCACTTTAACAGGAATAGTCATATTTTATAACAAATAAAGAAAAACTGTCTGGCCTGAACATTTCCAATTCATTTGGGAATTTATTACTGTTACAGTAACTTTTCTGCACTACAGACATTGGTACTACTGTAGCATCTTAATAATAACGTGGCTATTATTCACATTGTGATGCTGGAATAATACCCTTTAATATAAAGTTAGGGATAGGTTCTGCAGGATGCTGAGTGCCCTCAACTCACAGAACTAGGAAGACAGGCCCTACTCAAAGTGTCTGCTGGTGCAGTAGCTTAGTTTTGAAAAACTCTACTTTTTAAAAAACAAAAAAAATTTTAAGTTTCATTTTCAAGAAAAGACATGGCTTGCTTTCATTTAAACCTCTCCCTGCACTGATATCCATACACTGCATGACTGTACTTATTAGTGCAGGAGAATAGAAAGTGAAACTAACTAGCATAGCCCAATCCTACAAACATTAACTTCTCACTATTGACTAGTAATAAAACTATGATAAGCAATTCCAGATAAGTCAGAAGAACTCCTCACTGTAGTAAGTGTATGACCTGTAATAAGTGAAGTACAAAAAGTAAACTACATAAACAAAAGTAGATTAGTCTCCATTTCTTCCATGACAGACAAGAACTGAATAAAAAGGCAGAAAATTTTCAAAAAACTAACACCCCTGCCCTTTCAGGTTCATTATATATTACACAAAACTCAGTTGTCCCACACACACACACACACACACACACACACACACCTACCTTTGTAGATCACTTTTAATGGTCCAAGATATACTGATATTTAGGAGCACTTAAAATAATGTGTTTTTGAAAATATGTTTTAATCTTTTAATGCAAAGTTGTGTGATTCTTTTATAAACCCTTCATAAATGTTATTTAGTATAGCCATAAATATTTTTGTTTTGTTTTTTCAACAACTTAAATAAAGCCATTTTGGAGTTATACCAAGAATTAACAACAAGTTAATTAGTTAAGACACCTTGTGTGTTTGTATATTTTGAACTTGGACTTGATCCAAAAGCCGTTCAAGTAAGGTCTTTGAGGCAGGAACTCTCTTTGTTATGGGCTTGAACAATGCCTAGTACAGTGGGGTCCTGCATCATGACCTAGATGCTACTACAACACAAATAATACATCATAAAGTCACTGAGGGGATTCCCATTGAGTTCAATGATGTTTAGATTAGGTCCTTAAATTCGTCTAATAGTAAAGTCATAATATGGCCCACTGACTTGATAAATGTAAATCCCAATTTCACAAAGGTTGTAAAAGGCAGACCAAAAAAAATGACCATAAAATTCAGGAAATATTCGATAACTTATTAGGCTGGGGGAAGGAGAAGGACAAAATATGTTTTGTATTGATTAGACTTTCATAAAATTGAGTTTTACCTGCTGTTGTAGTATTAAATAATGAGAAGGGTCTATGTTCAAGCAGAAGTTACACATAATAAGGCTTTATACACACACACACACACACACACACACACACACACACACACACACACACACACCCCGCCATATATTTTAAAAATAGTCAACGCCAACACAATACACAGCATTCCCTCCAAACATGCTTTTATGATGAACTCACTACAAATATTTTGAATATCTGAAGCTGATGCCAGCACACGCTGAACTAACTGGTCGCAATAACAAAAGTTCAAGATCATGTTCACAATACCATTATTTCAATGGTGGTTGGTCTTAAAACCATGAATTGTGGAAAAAATGGTACAACATTTCCTGAATATTTTTAGAATAGACCACCTCATAGGAAAACGGTCCTTCAGATAATCTCCCCTCCCTTTCATGACTGCATGGATCACTTCTCTCCCTCACCCCCATTTGTAATGGCATAATATTCTCATGACGACTACAGCAACTGTTCATGGAAAAGTAATATTAGGGAGTAATATAACATTTCAGCTGTTATTCAATGCAATTTAGCAGCAGAAAACAGGAAGAGCCAAAAAATCACATGACCAGCCAACTTTCCGCAGGCTACCAGCAAACCACAAACCAAAAGGGCATATAAGGGAAACACATTTTAACCTATGGAAGATGCTAAAAGAAAAAAAGCAAGTTGTCTTTTTCCTAACAAAGTGCTATATACCATTTACAAAGTCAGTGCTACATATCCTTAATACAGCATATTTCTAAAAGATAAGATGAACTGCCACCTCTAATTTTATTCTATTATGATCACAACTACACTGGCAAAATTCAGATAGTTCTGCGGCAATGATAACTGTCACGGGAACTGCAGCATAAATAAAACACAAGCTTTGTTTGTTTGTTTTTTAAACCTCACACAACAACCACCATCCAATCCTTTTCTGAGTGGCACACAAACCAGGATAGCCATTGCAAATTGGTACCATGCATTGGCTGTTCAGAGGCTGGTGTAAAATGAATTAATGATCTAAAGCCATTTCTTATTAGACAGGAGGTCAGCTATAGCTTACACTTCAGAGGAGTTAAGTGACATAGTGGTGAAGCCACATATGATCTGTGTACACTATTGCTTCTCATTTTCTACCACTGGAAAACTGCATTTGAGTTTTGGTGGTGTACACAATGTCTAAGGGACTGGAGGCCCTCCACAGCAAGAGTGACAGACTACAACCGTGTTCCTTTGAAATGTCAACTTGAAGACACATCTACCAAACTGAACGGCCAACTGTGTGGAATCAAACAATAAAAATTCTTTACCTTCTCAACAAGAAGCCTGATCAAAATCAACATTTTAGTGGAAGGAAAAGAGGATAAGAGTCAGATAGGATCCAAAAGTTAACCAAATATTGGGAATACCTCTGGACAAAAAAACAAAAAGCTACCAACCTATTTACATTTATTAAACTACTTGTATATAAACATGGACATTACAGATGACCCCATAAATACTAAATGTTACAGATTCCCAAGTTGGACACAGCAACAAGACTAATAATGTGATCCTGGTTATTTTTTGATTCAAGAGATAGAGAGCAAATCTTGAGTAACACAAAAGTCAAGATGCCCAGTAAACATGAAGGAAATAAAGATCCAATTTTAAACAGACCCAGATTCTCTGTCTAAGTAAGGAAAACAATATTAGGCCTTGTCTATACTAGAAAGGGTTTGCCAGTATAGCTTTACCAGCAAAATCTCTGAGTGTAGACAATTTATACGAGCAAAAGTTCTTTTGCCAGTGTAACTGTGTCTACCCTAGTGCTTCTGCCAACATAGCTATGTCGGTAAGGGGTACGATTTTTTTCACATTCCTAAATGAAAGTTATGCCAGCAAAACTTAAGCGCAGATCAGGCTCCTAGCCTGAGTGAACCAAGCTTTGAAGTTAACTATACAGCATTGTACCAAATAAACCCATATTTTAAAGTATTACAAAAGCTGCTAAATACTTCCTGAGTAACAGAAAGCGATCCTGATTAATTAGTTACTGAAAACCACTGTTATGAGGAGTAAGGGTATTCTGCTGACTCAAAGTCATCTCTTGGAAAGCTAATAATACATTTGTACCTTATATGTAGTTTCTCTGCACTAACAGAGGACCATCATGAGAGACTTTCAGTCCTTACCCACAAACAAAAAAACAAACAAACAAACAAAAGCACTCTCCACTCTGCTCCCCCAATAAAACAAACTCCCACCATGTTTAGCACCAGTTCAGCTAAACCAGTAGGAATTTTTGTAAATTTTCCCAGTTTAGATAAGGTATTAGTCCATTTTAATATTTACATAATCTACTAGTATATTTTCTATAACATATTTGGCTTGTTATTTGATTAAATCTGTCAGCATGTAAACTTTTGATTGTATCCATTAAGATTTGGAGCTGTCACTTGGAAGACAAAATTTGCAACCTGAACTAAAGGTTGTTTTTTCACATACATTTCAGGGGAAATAAGTTATAGAAAATGTAGTATAAGGGAGATTTTTCATGTTACATATTGCTAGATATTAAAACTAAAGTAATTTTAGACTAATATGCTTTTGCATCCTTTTTTGGCTTGAAAAATTAATGAACCCTGAATCCTCTGAACTGCAGAGGTTTAATATTAATTTACTAAGATAATACAATGCAAACAGTTTTACTGTACACTCTTTTGAGCGGTGTAAATAATAAACTACCAGCAGCAGCAAGATTTAGTATTAGAGTTCTTGCTAATTCAACTTTTTTTTTCCAGGTTGAATCACTAGCTGAAATTTAATCACAACCAACCACTTCCAAGTTTAACTTCCAAAGGGGAAAGAGAAAGGAATCCTCAGCTACAGACCATTGCCCACTGGTCTATCTGACAGCCATGGCTAGGTCTACAGTAGAAATGCTCCAGTGACACAGCTGCAGTGCTTCAGCACAGACACTTACTGCACAAACAGAAGGGGTTCTTCAATCAGTGTATCGCTTCTCGGCTCTCTGTGAGCTGAGGGGTGAAAACATAATCTACCTCTCTGAGATGTGGTAGGTAGGGTCAATAGAATTCCTCCATCAACCAAAGGGTGACTACACTGGGACTTTGATTGACTTTACTACATACACCTCTCAGAGGTGTGAATTTTTCACAACCCCGAGCAATGTAGCCAGGTTGACTTAACTTTCTAGGGTATACCAGCTCCATGATTGTTTTGATTAATTTGTCAGACATAATTGACAGAAAGAAATGTAAGCATGCAGACCTACCAGATATTACATGTCTATAATCCAAGCTCCAGTACAATAATTAAGGGCTATTCAAGTACATCTCACCAATAATAGCATTTTAAGTTAATTTATTGGTCACAAAAGGTGTCATAATTGCAGTAGTAGAAAATGAAGTTCTCTACTATTCACAAAACACAGGCACTGGCAGCAAGACTTTGCAACAGTAGCTTGCTAGCACACTTCAATTTAAATTGGTATTGAACACTTCAGGAATGAGAAGATAAATTTAGTCCATGTCCATTCAGCCTTTCCCCTCCCGGCTGAAACTGCCAACGAAAGTGCAAATTATTGCTAATTGTGACAGCAATCTTTAGAAGTTGGCACATCTCTTGAAGGGCTTATCTAAACTAGAAAGCAGTACTACTTTAATGATACCAATATAGAAAAAGCAGCACAAGTAAGGACAGTTATACTAGTGTCATTATTCCCATATGGGAAGGTGAGAATAACTATACCAGTACACACTTTTATACTTGGATAGCCACATCCATACCAGAGTTTTATTGGTATGACAATTTTGGTTAAATACATCACCCACCCACCCCCAGACAGTTACACTGATAAGAAAAAGTGTAAGGCTAAGTCTACACGAGCATTTTTGTCGGTAAAACTTTTGCTGGTCAGGGGTGTGATAAAAACCACACCTCTGACCAACCTAAGTTTTACTGACAGAAGCGCCAACATGGACAGCGCTATATTGGCGGGAGATGCTCTCCCGCCAACAAAGCTACTAGCGCTCATTGGGCGTGGTTTTATTATGCCGATGGGAGAGCTCTCTTCTGTCACTACACCGGGGACCTTACAGCAGCACAGATGCAGTGGTACAGCTGTGCTGCTGTAAGGTCTGTAGCGGAGACAGTCATCAACTCATTTCATGTTAACCAATGAACAGCAACAGATAGTACCAATTTTCAGCAGTGACAGAGTTGAAAGGTTCCACATCACCACTAGCTGCTTAAACCCAACTGGAAAAATGCAATTGACAAAGTCATTAGAGATACAATCTTCAATTTTAATAAGACCTCCAAATGTATTTTACAATCATTATATTACTCCACTGTTATATGCTCTGAATAGTTTCCACTTTAAATATCTACTGATATCAGTATTTGTATTTTACATTTAAGTAACACCTTTCACCCCATATTTTATATGTACAGCATAGCACCTTTCTCCTCAGAGAATTACAAGGCACATTATAAAATATGGGTACTATCCTACAATCCTTAGTCATGTGAATATTTTTTTCTTAGATAAGTATCCCATGAGTTCAACAGGACTGCTCATGAGGGAGTTTGAAGACTGGGCCCTGCATACCTGTACCACCACTGAAGTACAGCCACCTTTGAAGTGAATGGAAGCAACATGACCTTGCACTCCAGAGCACACTGCACAATGATGGGGGGGATGTGATTTTACTAGAGGCTCAGCACACAATACTATTCTTTTACATGTGTACCACAGGATATTTAGGAACCTCTACTCATCACATCTGAGCACAGCCTGAGGGAATCTGCACATTTTAACTACATCTACATAAAGGAATTCAGAAGTTATAATTGCGACAGTACCCTCTCCACTTCTCCTCAGGCATGACAAACGGCACCTTGGTTGCTATAAAAGCATGCTCCAAGTAGACTGATCCACGCACTGAAATGTATTGATTTCACAACCTTACATAATTAGACAAACAGATTTTGTTCATAACTTTCATGTTCAATCAAGATACAGAAGGAAAACACTCCAGAACTATAAAGGCCTGGGGAGATCTGCTCTAAAGATCTTCTCAGGGAAGGACTGGACGGAAGAGAGGGAAACGCTGATTGATTTTTGGGGGGATATAGGGAGGATGGTGTGTAGGGGAGGGCACAGAGAGAGGGGGGCTGTGGAGTCGGGAGGGGCGAGTTGTTTACAATGGACGCTGGGTGAATAGCTACACTCCACATATGTCCTGGTGAGAGAGAAAAATTCATGGGGCGGGGCAGGTGGGACCTAATGGAGAAGAGACATCATGCAATACATACAACGCTCACAGCAGCCACTGCCACAGCCCCCACCCCAGCATTCACCCCCGTGTCCCCACCACCCCCAGTCCAGCTCGCACCGCCGCCACCGCCCAGCTGGTTCCCTGGTAAGGTCACAGCGCGGAGCGGCCGAGAGAAACCCCCACGGCGTTCAGGCTCCAAAGCCGGGCCCTCGCGTAGCCCAGCGGCCGCAGGAGGGCTTCCCCCGGCGGCGCGGGCTGGGCCGCTCCCCGCGGAGGGCCGCGGGCTGCACGGTCCGTACCTTCTGGGATTTGCTCTGCTGCAGCACGTTCTGCTCCACGGTCATGGCCCCGGCCCGGCGCCGCTGGCCGCGTCCCCCCGGCGCAGAGCAGCAGCAGCAGGAGGCGGCGCCGCGGGCAGCGGAGAGGCAGGTGCCGGGCCCGGAGTCGGGGAGGACGCAGGCGGTGGGAGCCCGACTCGGCGCGACGCGAATGTGCCGCCCAGTGGAGCTGGAGCCCTGGGAGAGAAAGAGCGGGTCGGCTCAGGCCCGGCTGCCGCCTGCCACCCAGCCCGGCCCGGGCCCTGGAATGTGCCGCCAGCTCCGCCCCCGGCTCGCAGCCCGGCCCGACCAGCACCACAGCCAACCACCGGCCTGCTCGGCTCCCACCCCCGCACCGCGGCCCTGCCCCGCACCGCCCTCGGCTCCTCCTCTGCCTCCCCCCGCTGCCACCCTCATCCCCCCACGCTCCTCCCTCTCCCCAGCCAGTAACCAGCGGCCCTGTCTTCCCTCCTCCCCGCTCCTCACTAGTACTACGGCTCTCCTCTGCCTACCCCCCACCTCGTGCTACTGACCTCCTACTTCTTTACAATAGCAGCAACTTCCTCACCTAGGGGCCAGGGTTGCTGGCCTCCCTTCCCACTCTGATCCCTCCTTCTCTTGCTCCTCAGAAGCTGCTCCCACCTAATCACTAGTGATATGTCTTATTGTATTATCATAGTGCCTGGGATCCACAGTTGTGGATCAGGGCTACATTGTCTTAGACACTGTACAAGCACAATATAGTGTCCACCCTCCCCCAGGCTAATACCTCTCCTCTCCCCCTCTAATCACTAGTGTTCTTACATTCTGCCTTCTCCCTGCGCCCTAGCAGCAGTACATGTGTCTGTCTCAGTCACTAGTGTTACACCCTTCTTGCTCCTTCCCTTCCAATTCCTCCTCGTACTTACTCGTCCCAAGAGGAGCAGCAGGACTTCGGCTCTCTCCCCTCACTATCCAGTCACCAGTGTCCTCCTCACCCATCTCTTCCAGGGCAACAGTTGAGCTTTTACCTAATCATTAGTGTTACTACCCATCCTCTCCAGCTGTTGCTGCAGAAGAGGAGGAATTCCTACCCAGTCATTCCAGTAACCTTTCTTCCACTAGCACTACTGGCCTCCCTTTTACTCTTCAGCAGCAACAGTTTAGCTTCAACCAACTCCCTAGTCATAGGCCTAGTCTACACTACACAGTTAGGTCCACAGATTATGTTGACCTAATTATATCTATGTATACACTATAGCCATGTCCCACCCATGTAAGTGAGGCAGTGTCTATGTAGACACTGTTAACCTATATTAGCTGTTGGCTATCTTGTCAATTTCAGGGCTCTAACATGGAGCTGTGAAATTGACAAGAAAAGGGGGCAGCTAGAGCTTCTAGCAGGAGGCTCCCTGCTCCCAGCTCAGGGAGCCCAGAAGCCAGGTGGCTCCTGGCTGGGAGCTGCACAGAGCTGAGAGCCCTGGCTCTCAGCCTCCCACACTGCCCCTCTTCAGTCAGTGGAAGCGCTCCTGGTGGGGACGGTCACTGCCAACAGAAGGATAGCAGTGTAGACATGCCCTTAGTTTCCTTCCTGTCCCTTGTGATTCCTCCTCCTATCTAGCAGTAATAGAAGCTCATCTCTCCCTTCCACACCCAGGCATTAATGTTATTTCATCCCTCCATTCTCCTCCCTCATGGTATGAATTTGGTCAGGTCATGCTTGGCAACTTCTGAAGCAGTCATCTTGTTCTCCAGAATCTCTACTTTAATTAGAAAAAAAAGTCTTCCCACGTATGGTTGCAGACAAAATTGTAAAAAAGCATGAAACAAATGTAGTCAACTTAGTATCTGCCTCCACTGCAGAAAGCCTGAAACAATAGCTCAGAGATGTGAAGTGAAGCACCCCATTTTTCTCTGTGCATTGTTAAATCATCATCCTGGGGTTTTTGAGTTAAATCTCAACATTGTTAACAATTTCACTGCTAAAAAATCATACAAGAAAGGAGAGGGAGGATCACAGATATGAAACATGTACTGTGACTGTTTTTTCATTTTGGTGTCATAATTGGAGGGATACCACCTTTGGAGCAAAGAAACCAGTGGGAGAGAACAGAGTTCTTAGTAAGAGTCAGTCTATCTGCAGAGTGCAGTGGAGCATCCAAGCGCTACCTAGCCAATGTGCCTTCCGAACCCTGGAGAGCAGTAGGGATAGGGTCTGCTCTGACAGGGGATGTGGAAACAGGTATGCTCTAGTGGCAGCTGTTCCTGCCTCTTCCAGACTCAAGCAGACGGCACTGCATTAGTCATATTTGGGTCAAGTTGTCTTCACAATCATAAGGGCTAAAAACAATTTGTTTAAAATGAAAGCTGAGCTTCTCACTTCATCATATGATGCTGGGTTCTGTGGCCCAAGACACTGCTTATTTGTGTCTATGGTGTATCTGAAACCTATTGAGAGAGTCAGGTCCAGCTGAGCCCATTTGATCATATCTTGAATGTCTGCAAAATATGCTGTGAGCAGTGCCTCATTTTGGCATCTCAAACAATAATACAGTTGAGAGTAAATGCAAGTGAGCTGAGTTTACCCACTTCTCATTTGGGAATATGGAGTTTATGTTAGTTTACCCACATTTTTTTTAAACTGCTATACCACTGATCTCAAGTGAGCAGAGTTTGCAGGAGAAGCACAGGATTGCCAACCACAAGAATTCAAAAATTGTAAGTTAGCTCCCAAAAGTCATGAGATTTTAACAAATGAATTAGAGCTTATTTTTATTTGCCTTCTAATTGTTCAGCCTTTAGGGTTCACAATTTCAAGTCTTCTCTGCAACCGGAAGAACTAGAAACTTACTTTGTTAAAAATAAAAGCTGAGTTGCTGATATAAAAACATGACCCCAAAAGCTGAGGCTTTACGAAAAACATCAAATAACCTGAAACTCATGATAAATTCACAAGAGAAGGCAGCACTAACATCACTAGAGTTTTTCCCCCAATTCAATCCTTGTTACACCCTCACACAGCCATTCAAATTACTATCCCCCTCCTCCTCTTTCTGTTCAGCTTTTACCCCAACCTCACACCCAAACTCATAGTTCTAATACCTTATGTGAGTATATGTGTATGGCTTATTTAAATATATATCCTGAAGTTGGACAGAAGAGAGCTGGGGAAAGTTCTAGGCAAAAGCTTGGCTGTGAAGAGGAGGAAGAGTAGTTTTAGGGAAAATACAATTTTCCATAATCTAACAAAGTTCTTAAATCAGTGTTAGAAGAAAGTGATTCTTTTTGTGATTCTCTACCACTGTCACAAGGCTTTGGGTTTTCATTTAGATTGTAAACTCATTGGGGTAGGGATAATTTTACTGTATATCTGTTCCATGACCAGCACCATAAAAATTCACACAGCAGTAGCAGTGACAAAGCAAGCTTCCCCCACCTCTCTGAGCCAGCGTAGGCCCAGTTATTTTCTTTAGCATCTGATTATTTCAGTCTAATATTTTTGCTTGTTTATTTTCTTTCCTTATTTTATTTTAGCTTTTGTGGGGGTAGTTTTGCAATTTGTTAACATTTGGTCTTCTAAGATTTGCTGATCAGAGACATATTAGTAGCAGTATAAAACGTTTTGCCCATCATTGCAGGTGGCCTAGACAATTTATATATTTTTAAAATAGTATTTAACAAAGCATTTACTGTAGAATAGGCAGCAAGTATTATGCAAGCCAAATAATGAGATTTGACAGTGATCCAAAGGTGCTTTTTCAGGGTTAAGAGCCGTAATTCAGACTCCATGCTCAGTCAAGGGTTGGCTCCACATGAGCAGTGGTAGTTTGTTTCTTTATAAAAAAAAAATCTGTTGTATTATTGTGCCGAAAAGACAAGACCAGGCTCTTTGTCCTTCAGTTTAGTACATAATTTCCCCATAAATCCATGTGCTTAAGTATATTGGACTGTCATGTATTATTTTTAATATATTTTAACAGCTTTCTTCTAAACCACACTTGTGTATTGTGTTGGTGTATGGTGTTATGAACATAATTTTCAATTATGTATATGTACAATGTAAACATTTAAAAAAAATTAAAATGATAATTTAATAGTTTTCAAACATCTAAATGTATGAGTCTGCCATCTCACCCTGCCCTAGGGCCCCTGCTCCTGTATATTGTGTAATCTGTCTACCAAGCTGCCTCAACCACCTGATACTCAGCTGCCCCTACCCAAACAGCACAATACCCCACTACCCACAAACACACACGGGAGCACAGCTGCCCCTATGCAAACCACATACCAATGCGGCCCCATTCCTGCTTTCCTCACGCACCATCAAAGCAGGAATGGGCCCCCAAAGAAAACGTTTTAAATAAACTTCAATTTGTGCCCCATTTTAATGCATGAGCAGGATAACCTAAACTCACATTTTGTAAAATAATTAAAAAATTACAGATCATTTCTATACAGAGTGGTAATGATAATTTTTATATACACCTGACTAATACACTCCTGAAATAGGGATTTATAATTGAAATGCTGACAGTCTGCCTCATAGCAATGCAAATTATGATTCCGTAATACATATGGCACTGCTGAAAAACAGATGGAACTGAATTTTGTGTGCCATTTACAACAAATGTTCTATATTAAGTACATTTAATGCAAGATTGGAATTTACACTTAATCAGAGAACAACAGGAATTACATCCAATAATCTTTTACTGAGAATTTTCTTTATAATATTGCTTCTTAAGCAGGACTCCCTAACAAAAACAGAACCAGTGTATGAACTCCCCCTGCTAGTCTGCAGTGATCATTTAGCTTGCACAAGCCCAGTGTTGTGACTCGTAGCTGACCTTATTGATATTAGTGCACAGAAAGAGAAGTAAACAAAGATAATTGTTTGTTTCTGATTCACAGGAAAGAAATAGGACTGCAGCAGCAGCAGCATATTTGCTTACTGGTCTGAGCAACCACAAACATATTTCTCCTAATGCTTACATTGCCTGCCTACATAGGAGATCAACTGAAAGGCATCTGTCATTTGTACTGTTGAAAAGTTCCACAGAAATTGGCATTGTTAAGAGTTTAAAATCCTAAACAATACAGTCCATAGCTATCTATGACACCTCTGCCTGGAGCCTCATCCGTATCCTTACCTCAGACAACTCAAAAACACCAACACCTTAGCATAGGTTTCCTTATATACAATGGCCATCTCCAACAAAAACTTCCTGCGCTAAACAATTCACTTCAATGCTCCCTGAAATTTCCAACAGGATTTTTTCAACCTTTAGTTAAACACAGTCTGTACTTAGTAGTCTAGTTTAGCTGTTTCTTTATTTAGGTGGTCTAATGGTTAAAGCAGGGGAATTAGGGTGTCGGGATGCGGGACAGACACCGAAATATCGGGATGGTCCCGATTTTATCGGGACGTCTGGTCACCCTAAGGGGAATGCGAGTCACAGCTTTCGGGGTCTCTGTTTCTGAGTTTTTAATTCGTTGTATGACCTTGAGCAATCAATTCTTTAACTAAATAATCAAAACGTAGGATAACAAGAACAATCCCTGCAATTGAGATGATCTAGCCTATGTAAATGACTGCATCCCACTTTATCATATAAATCCACCAATTCACTGTAGCAATGCCTGATTTTCAGAGGAGCTGTGCACACATATCTCCAGTTCACTTTAATGAAAGTTGCAAGTGCTCAGTAATTCTGCAAATCTGGACTTCAGTCATCTAAGTTTATATAGCCTTATGTTTTGTTTGCTTTCATAGAAATGTAGGGCTGGAGGGGGCCTAAGGAGGTCATTGAATCCACCCCACACACGCACTGAGGCAGGATTAAGTATACCTAGACTATCCCTGACAGATGACTAACCTATTCTTAAAAACTTTAAGTGACAGGGATTCCACAAGGTCCTCTGGTAACCTGTTCCAGTGTCTCAGTAATCCTATAGTTAGAAAGTTTTTTTCTATTTTCTAACACAAATCTTCCTTGAAGCAAACTAAGCTGATTACTTCTTGTCCCACTCTCAATGGACACGGAGACCAGTTGATCACCAGCCTCTTTATAACAACCTTTTACATATAAAGTGTGGTGCCTCAAACTTGACCACACTTTCACATTGATGCGACATTTTCATTGAGCTGTCCACATTGACACCCAGGCCTTTTTCTGAGTGGTTAGGTTACAGTTCATTTAGAGTTCAGCAAAGCGTACGAGTCATTTACAATAGTCCTTCCAATGTGCATTACCTGGCATTTGCCAACAGTAGAGCTGGTTGCAAAATTTCCAACTGAATGTCTTTCCATCAGAAAATTCCAGTTCATGAAAAGCAAAACTTGTTATGGAAATCTGTTGATTTTTACATTTCATTTCAGGGGGAAAAAAATGGAAAAGGATTTTGATGAAGTTGAAATATTCTGTTTTGATATTTTTAGAATGAAATGTTTCAAAACAACTTTTGTATCTGAAATTTTATTTCATAAAATATGTTACAAAATTTAAAATATCAAAATCAAAACAGAACAAAATGTTTTGATTGACTGAAAATGAATTTTTTCTGGTCAGAATTTTGTTTTGTGGGAAATGTTCAGTTTTTGCTCTGTTTGTAACAGAGAATTTTTCAAAAAATCACAAAATTTTCTGTGGCATGGAAAATTCAGTTCCTGCCCAGCTCTAGTCAACAGTGAATTTCATCTGTCACTCATCTTCCCAATCTTCTCTTAATTTCTGTTGAATCAAATAGAACAGCCTACAGTATCCCCTAACCAAGTCTCTCAAACATGCAGGATCAGGGCCTCTTCCTTAATTAAATTATGAATGGCAACTGCTTCATTAGCCAATAACTTTATATTTGACAGCATGGATGGCTAAATAAGGTCACTATCCACCAACATCTCATGATCCTGAGATAAGCGTCCAAATAAGACCAGTAGGACTAGTTTTAAATGTCACTATTATTTGTATTACCATAATGCCTAGGAGCCCTGGTTATGGTCCAAGATCCCACTGTGCTAGGCATTGTGCAAACAGCCATGTTCTCCGCTTGTGACACATCCTTAATTAAAGTCTCCCACAGTCCACCATGACAAGGATTGAGGAACTAAATCCGTGCTCCCATATAACGTCATTATTAACAGGTTTCACTGTATTCAGTTCATAATAACATTGCAAGGCAGAGTTACCAGCCTGTCTCAAGTGTCTCTACAGCAGAAAGGTGTTAAATTTTGTCTTTTTTATTTTAGCTGTTGTATGTTGCAGAACTTGATACGTGTTATTCCCCAAGAAAAAGAGAAAAAAGTTAAAATCTTAAAACCCCAAGACAAAAGGTAAAAGTCAAATAAAACGACTGTGTCTGATTGAGCGTAACATCCAATTAGTAAGCACCCTAGCTGGGGCTAGTGATTGGTGCAGATTGCGCCACATGCAAGGGGCATATGCATTTCAATTTTCCTGATAAACTATCCTCAACCCTCCCCCAGCCAGGCGTGGAAACACCTGTCATTTTACTGTACAAACTGTAGAGTGGTGGTTATGGTTTTCTACTGAGCTTACAATTAAAAAAAAACAACCCCAAATGATAATAGGACTTGAACATATTAATGTATGTATAGGTTCGGGCCCATACTAGAATGTATCCTTGGTATATATACTGAAAAGTATTCTAACATAAAATCTTTGTTTCTGGAATAACAAAAAATGTTTTCCCCATTTTTCATCATATAATCTGAGATATCTCCACAGGATTAATTGACAGATGCAACAAGAACTTTGTGAGTCAGTAGGTATTTTAGGAAAAGAAAACCCTTTCATTTCCATTTTTCTGTTATGATTTTAACTGATAAGGCTGCCTCACTCAGATTTTACAGCATAAATATGAATTAGTTACAGATCACTTTCATATCTCTGATTTGACATCTCTTATCTAAGTAGTTTGTGCCCATCTCCTGCTTTGGGTGAACAAATCTGCATTTTAGTTTTAAAATGGAATAAAAGGGGAAAATATAAAATGACTGAAATTGGGTTGGTCAACTTACTCAAAGAAAAAACAATTGAATGTTCTACTGTAAAAGCCATATATTGCTCTTGATCCATGCACAGAACTCCTGTAGACAGCCATGTTATTGATGTCAATGGGCGTTCTGTGCATTGACATAGGGCAGTATTGTACTGAATGTACAGCTGCATTCTCCATGAACACACCACAGACAGTATTTGACCCTAAGTGTACAGTGGGAGTCACAAGATCTATTACTTAAATTGTAATGATATTTCCATCCACAATGGAATTGAATACTCCAAATGAAAACAAAATAGTTTAATATGCAAGACACTTAAAGCTGATCTTGTTGACAAACTTTACAATGACTCTTCCTCATCAAGTAAGATATATAAAAAGAAAGCCACCTAACAGTAATCTCAGATTACTGCACTACTACAGTATCAGATGTAGTGGAAGCAAGGCATTTAAATGTTAAAACATGAACAGCTGAGGTGAAATATAAGAAAGCATGACACATTAAATAAACTGGAGCCCAATGAGATGAGATCAAAGTGTGATGTTAGTCATATTGCTTGACAAATAATCTTCAGTGGCATTTGCTACTCAGTAGGGACCTTTCATTGATGTTCTTTGGGACCTTTAGTACTCTGTTTGGAAGAACATTCCACAGGATGCCTTCAAAGGTTTTATTTATCCAATGGGCACTATTACACATTTGATAGTTGCCATGGAAAGCCATTCTAGAGACAAACTTTGGTGGTACCAAATTCACCATTTAATTTAAAAGTCAACATTTATGAAGAGATGTCACAGATTGTTACAGTATCTGAGTTACAGTAGATAGGGCACTACTATGACACCATAATTGTGAAGGTCACTGTGCAGTGAAGCCATTGGTGGGGTCAAGGATTCATTGACTTAAAATGAGATCAGTACTGAACTGGCAGTGCTAGGCAAAAATTTCAAGGGGGCTAGGTTCATTGGTTTGTGAGGTATTAGTCTTGTGGCATTCTCTCTTCACTGGCAACTGGATCTAGCGTCATCAACTACCATGTAATTCTCATTAAGGCATGTACAACTAATGTGACCCTGCCTCTTAAAACAAGTTCAATGTACCACATAGCTCAGACACTATTCCAAGGAGTCAATGAGGCAGCCAGGCAGAATATACACAGTAAAAACACCAAGGGCAAGTCAGTAAGGGAGTAGTTTGTTGGGGAAAAGGACAGAGGTGGAAGACAACAAAACTTCACAAAACAAACAATTCATCAATTAGTTTTCCAAATAAACACTAAAACAGAAGAGCGAGCAACTTACAAATTACTGGCTGGTCATTATTACAGATCCCTGAGGCCTCTTAAAGTGAGTTTAGTAATCTGGCTTGAAAATTAATGCACAGCTCTCAATTCTGAGCGCTTTACTTTTCTTGTTAGCCAAACACTGGCAGATAGGTGGCTGACGGGTATTTTCAGTAGACGATGAACGGTCTTGCATATTAACGATAAACTTATAGCGTCTCTTTAACACATCTTACTTGGGGATCCTCCACCCTCAAGCATATGGGTAAAAGGAACTCAGAGTGGGTTTTTGTGCTGGGTGGCTTGGTGCCATAGTAGAGGAGAAAGAAGAAAAACTGTCATAGTTCCAGGGAATGTATAGATGGATCAGAGGTCTGGGTTCAAGTTCCCCAGGTTCAAAAGGTGTCTCTAGCCCTTCCTGCTATGCCAATCTCTGGAACTTTACTGGAGGGATTGAGTGGAGGTCCAATTTTGGATCTGGAGGATGTACCAGAGTCTCCTGATTTGAAGTCTTTGTGGCATAAGCCACAGGGGTCATCTTCAGTACAGTCTGGGATTGGTTTGAAAGATCGCCTAGACAACTTTTTGGGGAAAAAAGAGCTTCAACTTCCTGAAGTTCATGTTCTCCCTCTGGCTCCACTAAGAATATCTTCTTTAAGCCTCTCAGGGTATCTCTACACTAGGGTGACCAGATGTCCCGATTTTATAGGGACAGTCCCTATATTTGAGGCTTTTTTTATATATATATAGAAGCCTATTACCTCCCACCCCCTGTCCCAATTTTTCACACTTGCTGTCTGGTCACCCTACTCTACACTGCAGCTGGGAACAAGCCTCCTAGCCCAGGCAGACAGACATGCTCTAGCTAGCACACTAAAAATAACAGTGTGGACATTGCAGCTTAGGCAGCAGTTCAGGCTCTCAAGCCCACCTGATTCCCTGAGTTTGAGCTTGGGATGGGTGACTAGCCTGAGTCTTCACGAGAGCCACAACATCCACGCTGCTGTTTTTGGTGTGCTAGCTCGAGATGAGTTAGCATGAATCTGTGTACTGTGTAACTATAAGAAGCCACCTGAAAAGCCTGCTCCATTAGCTCATTCTTCTGCCTCTCCCAAAAGAATAGAGTGCAATCACTATTTTCTATGGCTACTTTCAGTTACAGATCCTACTCCCCTCTCTTTCTCACCCCCCTAACCCTCAAGTCGGTATCCACAATGATGACATATCTGAATCACATGGAAAGTGCAAGTGGGTGACATCACCTAATCTACTGCTACTGTTCAGAAGGTGGCAACAGCTTCTGCTTTTGATTATATCATCAAGTCTGCATTAGTGTCATCATGACCCATCTAGGAATTTTTTGTAAGCACTGAAACTGTAGGAAGCAGTATAGAAATGTAGATGATTTGGAGGAAATACATAACAAATTGGAATCACTAATACTAAACTTCATAACTAATGCTCTGAGCTGAAAATGAGACATTAACATAAAATTATACAAATACTCCACCAACCAAAAGCAGCTTGCATAACATCTGACCTTGCTAACCTTGGATTTCATGCTTTCCCATGAGGAAGGCTGCAGCAAATCAGTGAATGTTGCAATTAATGGAGTTGATAGCAGCTACAGTTATGTTTTTTTTCTTTTCATCTTACATTTTACATTTACAGTTTAAATGCATAAGAGCAAGAATATAGTTGTTAGTGGATACCAATAAAAATATTTATTTAATATATTTAAAGTTGACTGGCTGGTGAGTGAATTCAATTCTGTTGTTATTCTAATGGTTAGATGGAAAGGCATTTGAATTGTTTGATTATTAAAAGAAGTTACTGAAAATTGCTATTTTCCTTTTAACCTTTATATGTATGCATACATTCTATTGTAGTTGGGTTGTGTAGCTGTTTGAATAAAATGTATTTTACATAATTACATACAGTTTTGCAAAACAAAATTTTCGCAGCGTTTAGTGGCTCTGAGTAAAGGTACAATATGTTGTACTCTACTTTGACAAGGAGAATGTTTGTAAAAGCCCTCTGCTCTAGCTGTTTTTAACTGGAATTGAATTACAGGAAAACTGTTTGATTTCTCCACCATACATGATTTCTCCACTCCAATGCTTTGGAGACTCAGAGTGAAGCAGTGGAGTAAGTGCTTCATAAAAGGTAGTGATCTTAAAAAAAAATTATGTATAACATTGTACATGGGTGGTGACATTTTTAAATAACTTCTGGTTGTCTTCAGTACCATACATGATAAATACTTTTAGTTGATTCCTTACCTCTAACCTCTGTTTAACTCTGTCCCAAGACTGTAAGCATTTTGGGTCAAGTACTGCTTTAACATTTTCTTATATATACATATTATATACAATTTTAAATTAGCCTTTATATATATATAGGGTTAAGAATTACCTAACCTAAATGTAAAGTGAATTTAGTTACTCAGTTTTTGTTCTGGATTTCAATAATGTGGGATCCCATTAGGTTAATCACAAACAACTCTAAAACTGAAGATACAAGTTGTGATTAGCTGAGTGGAGTTTTATATGTATACAGAGAAATCCAATTTATACAAATGAAAATTTGGCTTATTGTCCTTTCTAGGAAAGTGTTTTAAATAATGCCAAATTTAATTTGATTTTAAAATATTTCCCATATAAAAAGCTAAGGTGGGGCAAGTAGTATGTAGTAGAATCATAGAATATCAGGGCTGGAAGGGACCTCAGGAGGTCATCTAGTCCAACCCCCTGCTCAAAGCAGGACCAATTCCCAACTAAATCATCCCAGCCAGGGCTTTGTCAAGCCGGGCCTTAAAAAACCTCCAAGGAAGGAGATTCCACCACCTCCCTAGGTAATGCATTCCAGTGCTTCACCACCCTCCTAGTGAAATAGTGTTTCCTAATAGCCAATAGTAGCTGTAAAAGGGGTGAAGTCTATCAAAAGAGACATTAATAAATGGGTTGATCATTTAAATAGACGAGAGAGAAAGGGACTATTAGGGTTAACTTGGTTTCTTAATTGTAAACTTGTATGGATATGAACCCTAGAGAGTGGCTACATTAGTTTGAATGATCAAGTTATGATAGACTGCCTTTTTTCTAATATTGATGTTTTGATAGATATCACAGGCTAAGTTTTACCAGTTTATACCTTGTGCAACTTCATTGCTTACAATTAGTCTGCATATGGTGGAAGGTAGGTGGAATCTGAACACATTTACATGACTGAGCTGGTCTGTCATTATCTTGGCTTTTCAAAAAAAGTTAAATATAGATTACACACACACACACACACACACACACACAGGGCAAGATTCTCTGCTACACCCACCCACCCACACACATAAATAAACCAAACCAATAACCAGCTTGGGAAAGGGGAAGCATTTCAGACATAGCTTGAAGGGGAATTCTGCACCAGTGTAAACCTGCCCTTATGGTAACAAACAGTTTTTTGATAGATACACATTCTCATGCCAGAGAAAAATCCACCCCTTCATTATTTGCCAGTTAAAACTGAGGGGGCACATTTCCCATGCAAGCTACAGAGAAATATCTGGGCAGGTGTAGGTGTGGAAAAATACCTGGTTTCCACAGAACCAGATCAAAGCCAAGAAAGAAATATAGCTAATAAATGGTGGTTGCACTCCTACAGCAGTATAGTCCTCTGTGCAACTACCTTGTGTAATTTCATGTGCTAATCTTCACCTCATATTAAAAAAAGAGCTTTAATAGCAGTTTTAGATAGACTGGAGGATCCAGAGCCCTATCTTCAGGCACGTAGGAATCCCATCCATAAACCTTCACCTCTATAAAACCACTCCTAATAACTGGGGGCACCCCTTACACAGATTTCCAAAAGTTTCTCATACTGTGTCACCATTTCAGCTCCCAGTCTCAGCCAGCCTAACACAAAGTCAATGGCTTTGCCACTATCTCCCCACAACACACACCCTGCCTCTCAGCACGGCTTCAGAGATATAACCCAATTCAAAATATGAAGGTCAACTCAGACTCATAGGCTTTGTATATCAGCAGTCAGTGATCAAACAGCAGGCTCCACCTTGCTTAGTTGGTAGTCTTCTGCTTTACAGGACTGTGATATATACGAGAAAGGGGTGTGGCTGGAGCATGCCCAGAATGGAAGGGTTGTTTGTATTGGGTAATGTGATAGCAGCAGGGCCTGCAACCAGGGCCGGCTCCAGCTTTTTTGCCGCCCCAAGTGGCAAAGAAAAAAAAAGAGGAAAAACCAATTGAGTGGCCGCCAAAGTGCTGCCAAAGAGGAAGAGGGAGTGAAGGACCCGCCGCCGAAGTGCCGCCCCAACAACGAACAGACTGCCGCCCCTTTCTATTGGCCGCCCCAGGCACCTGCTTCGTTCGCTGGTGCCTGGAGCCAGCCCTGCCTGCAACTCTCTTCCAGAGAAAAGCACTTTCAACAAGAAAAAGGTTGATCCATTTTCTTCAAGAGCATCTGTGCATTTCCACTTGCTGGGATGGTGCCCTTTGGTAATGAGTTGATAGAACCCTCTTCAAACCCTTGTCCATTTTGAGGAGTGCATGTGCATCTCCTTGATGAGTCTAATATTTCAAGCCTGAAGTTAGAGATGGGAGTGAACCTGCCCAACCACTGCAGAAAGGACCCTCTTCTGTGTCCCTGAAGAAGCAACAGTTCTGACTGGTGCCTCGGATAGAAATGGATGGCAGTCCACACAATCTGAGTTTTACAAAACAACCATTTATTTGTTTCTGATGCCTCAGCTCCTCTTCCCACACTTCCTGATAGAATCATAGAAATGTAGGACAGGAAGGGACCTTTATAGGTCATCTAGTCCAGTTCCCAGCACTGAGGCAGGATGTCTCTCTTTCACTCAAAATGGTTCCAAAGCCGTCCCAGGCAGGAGAATTTTTAGTTTTCTTTTTGTTTTCTGTAATCAATATCATTACGTAATATTTTTCAACTGCTAAGGAGCATTTGGAATGGTGACATTATAGTCTATTGAATGCTGCTTCTCTTTAGCAATATCATTCCAGGCCTCAAGATGCAACATTTTTGCACTAGTTAATCAGTTTAATACAGATGTGGAAAGTCATCTAAAAGAAACAGGGGCAAGTCTTCATAGTTCAGTTCTTTGACTTCAGTAGCCAAAGCTGAGTACTGGAATGAATCAATACTATTAACATGGGAGAAAGCATTATTAAATGCCATTATGGTATGCCAAAAAGTTTTATATCCAAAAGAATGATCAGTTTACCAAAATTGTGTTAAAAAGCAACAGTTTAAATTTTCTTCTTAATGCTTTGTAACTAGCTGAGAAATCTAAAAAAGAGCCTGTATGGTCTTATTGATGTATTTTTCTATCTTTAAAAATATTTCTGAAAGGTTCATGTTCTACTAAGAAAGCAACATTTGCAGCAAAAGATTCAAGAGATGAAGTGTTTGGAAAGTGGCCCAAGGTTTATTTCATTGCTTCCAATTTCTGAATTGTCCATTTAGGACAATAAAAGCAAAATTCTTCAAGAATTAAAGAAACCAAAACAGCAGGTCCTGGGGAAAATAGAAATTGTTAAAACAAATGAACCTTTTATGAACCTAGAGTCGGCAGTGCTTTTGCTGTGTTGGTGTGAGTTACAAACCAGAGTAAGATTTAGAGCTGGTTGGACAAATTTCAGCAAAACATTTTTTCATCAGAATTTGCCAATTTGTCAAAATTGGAATGTTCTGAAGGACAGTGTCAGTTCTGAGAAAGCTCCACTGGAAACTGTAATGATCTTAGGGTTTGTGACGGGGTTTCCAGAGTGCAACCTGGACTGTGGTACTGCTTAGCCCTCTGTCTCCAGCCAGCTTAGTCCTCTGTCCCCAGCCAGGGCTATCCCACTTGCTCTGTGATGCTGTTTCCAAGCCATAAACAGGTGCTGCACTTACACAGACATCCACAGGCAGGCGGACACCCAACTGAGTTACATGAGTGCTTTCAGCAGCCATTCATGAACCAACAATAGAGAGGCTCTAGCCAATTCCTTCCAGCTCCCCAGCCTGGCACCCCAGAACTGTACCATCTCGCACTGGTCAGAAGCCTGACTAGTGTAAGTTCATTACCCAGTCCACCCCACCCTCAATGTCAAGAGGACCCACACTAGCCTTGTAAACTGAGATAAGATTTCCCAAGCACTTCAACCAAAATACACTGTTATAGGTAAAATATAAAACAGATTCATTAATTACAGAAAGATAGATTTTTAAGTGATTATAAGTAGCAAGCATAGAAATCAAAGTTGGTTACCTAAGAAATAAAAGTAAATTCACGGTCTTTGTTCTACAAACTAAGCAGGATTTGAATCAAGCAATGTCTCACCCTGACAGATGGTACAAGTGGGTTACAGTTCCTTAACACACAGCCTGGGACTCTTTTCCACCCTGGGACCACCCACCCCAGTTCAAAGTCTTTGTCTTCCAGATGTGTTTCCAGGTGTTGAGTTGTGGGGGAAGTGAAGCCAAATCATGATGTCACTTTCCCACTTTTATAGTTTCTACCAGCTTGCTGGAAAAATCTTTTGCTAGCAGCCTCCATTTTATATGTGCTCTCTCTGAGACATCTCCATTGTATACAGTTCCTGGGATAGTGGATTCTTTCCTTGATGGGTGTTGGTGAGCCATTAACGCTGTTTTGCTACTCCATTGTTGTACTTAAAAGACTGGTTGTGGGTGTTCCAACCTCACAACATAGTTCAGTAATACACACATTGCAAAACTTCAGAAGTTCACCTACCATGATAACATATACAATCCAACAGGATGTTAATATTCAACAGATCAAGACTTTATAATGATACCTCACAAGACATACTTTGTACAAAACATATAAATTATATGACAGTGGTCTTCTTCTTTTGTATGGCTTTGGTAGGTAGCAATGACTACAAATTTATATCTAAGTTTGCTAGCCAGCACATTGCTGCAGCAGTGAATGTCCTTCAAGCCCCCAGCAAAAGAATGAAGGGCACACTCGGATATGATGTGCTCCATCGTTTGTGCCTGGTGACCACAGTCACATACAGGCGTTTGCCTCATTTTCCATTTAAAGAGGGTTTGTCCACATCTCCCATGAGATGTTCTGATGCGATTCAAACTGCACCAGTCTTCCCAACATAAATCAAAACCCGGTGGTTCCTTAGCAGTTTTAGTGACTAACTGTTTGTTTTTTAAGCGGTCGAAACACTCCATGTGACTCTCCATTGAGCCTCAGCATCAAAGTTGGGTGCTGGGGTCTTGATACGGTTCCATAGAGGGTTGCAGGTTTTTAATCTTGTCTTTAGCGGGTTCTGCAGGTCGTGGTGCAGCGGGATCCTTGTGTTTGCATTGACATGGTTAAGAAAGTGAGATGTCTGAGCAGCTCTTCTAATCTGTGGAGGCTGGATGTGCAATAGGACCAGGAGCCAGTCGACTGGAGTCCATCTGAGCATCCCTGACATTTTGCGCATAACGTTATTGAGTTGCGTGTCAAGGAGTTTAGTGTGACTGCTGTGAGACCACAGTGGCACACAATGTTCAGCTACAGAATATACCAAGGTAACTGTTGTGGTTCATAAGGTCCGTGGACTGGAGTCCCATGATATTCTGGCCAATTTTCAGATAAGCTCGACACGAGACCTGACCTTATCGCAAGTGTTCTCGAGGTGTTGTTGAAAGGTCAAACTCTGGTCCAGTGTAATGCTAAAATACTTTGGATTAGCCTCCTGGCTGACTCTTTCACCGCAGAACTGCACATCAAGTTTGGTATTAGTCGTTTTATTGTTCAGATGGAAAGTGGTTACCATGGGTATTTTTTTGGGGGGGGTTAGGCCTAAATTTCCAGTATTGGATATAATCAGCCATTGTGCTAAGATCTCGGGTTAGGGTGCAGCTGACGGTGTGAAGGCTTGTATGCTGAACAGATAGGGCAATGTCATCCACATAGATCAATATCCTTGACTCTGTCGCTGGTATATCCGCTGTGTATAGATTAAAAAATATCAGGGCCAGGACCGAGCTCTGAGGGATGCCCGAGTTAAGAGTTCTTGGTTTACTGATCTGGCCATTGAGGTGTACCTTAAAGCAGTGGTCCCCAGTCATTGCCGCCAAGAGGCAGATCATTTGCCGGCAGTGAATGACGCGGGAGATCTTGAGGAGAACAGACAGTGTCATATGCTGAGGACAGATCAACAAGGGCAATTCCTGTCTTCATCTTACGTTGGAATCTATAGATAGATTAGGTATGAATTGTCCAAGATAATTAACCATTCAAATGAAATGTTGGACATGTTTCTTTGACTGGGGATGTGGCATCATTTCAACAGTTGAAATCTTTCTCTTATCAGGTTTTACATCTTCATTGGAAATAATATCTCCAATAAAAGTCAGTTTTGTAATCCCCAAAACATATTTCTCCGTATTTAATTTCAAATTCACAGTGCCAGTTACATCCAAGACTTCCCAAAATCGAGTCATGCTCCTCTTTAGTTGAGCACCAGAAGATGATGTTATCCATTGACATAATTAATATGTTCATAGATCATATGCATTGTTTTGTGGTACCGGTGCTGAAGCTATACTGAAGGGTAGGTGTAAGAAGCTGTATCTTCCAAATGGGGTATTAAACGTGCATAGTTCTGAGTTTCTTCAGTTAATTTTAGCTGCCAAAATCCTGAAGATTTACTGAAATACTGTGCATTCACAAGTTGAGCCATAATCTCATCTCTGGTTGGCAGTTTCAGATGTTATTTTTTTATAGCTTTGTTGAGGTCTCTCGGATCTAACCATACATGTAGCTGGGCATTATTTTTCTCTGCGATTACTAGGGACCTCACCCATTCTATTGGCTCCTCATTTTTTTGCATTCCTTGCATTGCTTTCATTCTTGCAAGCTTGGCCTTGAGTTTCTCACGGAGTGCAAATGGCACCTTTTTACCTGCTTGTTTATCTGGATTGTATGTTCACTCTGAAAGCAATCCAGTCCTCGAAACAGAACATGGTATTTCCAGGTGAGTGCCTCATAGCTAGGTTCAGTATGATCTTGTAGTGAGAACACCCATTTTACTAGATCAAGTTTTCCACAGATGGCCAACCCTAAAATTGGCATCACCTTTTTTGGTACTACAATGAATGGGAGCTTGTATGTGGTGTTTTTATATTTGATTATAGCAATGCCTCTTCAGTGGTATATTTGTTCCAGGATAACCAGTTACTTTTATTTTTGTTGGTCCTGATTATGGTCTTATTTTCAGTCTCTCATAATCTTGTTCAGCCATAACATTAACCTGAGCTCCTATGTCCTGTTTGAGAGGAATAATTGTTTCACTCACTTTCATTGGCAGCATCCAGTCCCTCTCAGTAGGTTTGACTGATCACAGCACAATTACATACACCTCCTCAACCAGGTTGTCTTCAGCTGCATGCACTTGATTTTCCTGCATTTTGGATCCACAGCATTTTGCAAAATGATTGTTTTCCACATTTATGACAGTTTCCCCAAAGGCAAAACACTGTTTTGGGCCATGCTGCAATCCACACCTGCTACATAATGCTCTGAACCCAGCCCGCCACACTCCATATTGATTTTCATAGCACGTGGTTCCACTTTTTGATTTGACCTTTTTGGCTATATTCTTTTGTACTCAGTACATGAATAACCCCTTCTGATGAATTCAGCTCTTTGGCTTGTGCTTTCACAGTTCCTGCTGCCCTTCATATCTGGAGAGCTTTTTCTAAAGTTAAATCTCCTTCATGGAGCATTTTCTCTCTTAACATATTATCTTTAATGCCACAAATGATTCTATCTCTGGCCAGAAATGCTGTCAACTCAAAAGGAGACTAGATGATCTCTCTCTTTTTAAATGAATGAGCACAAAACCATTCCATAGTTATAGGATGCAACTAAAAGAATTCCACTGTGTGTGTGACATATTGAAAACACACATCTATACTTTTTGTAAGTTTTTCAATTTCTAGATGGCTTCCTAGTGTCAGAGACTAGGTTGTGGATAATCATGCCTACTGGTTAGGGTGGGAGTTGGTAGCCAGGAATAAGAGCTCAGGGTCAGAGTTGGAGTCAGAGGCCAGATGCTAGAGCCAAAGCCAGAAGTGAGGAATCTGAGCTGAGGGTCAGAGATGGATTGTCAGGAGTGTAGTGGAGTGACGTTGGACTAGGGCTGGATCAAAGACCTGAACTATCACAGCCATGTGCAAAAGGTTTGAGAAGCCACCAAACTATTGGTGCTTCAAGTTTAAGAGCTGGTCTGCTGACTCCTCCCACCAGTCAGGTGATGTAGCCAATCCAGCAGTGTAGCCAATCATGCATCCTAATACAGGCCAGCTGCATTTATTATGTTGTCCAGAGACTGGCTTTGGTGCAAGTCATGGTTCCTGGCACTTGATTATGAAAATCTGGTATAGGAATATAGAAAGGAATCCTGTGAATACGGAAAGATTTGCTTTCAGTGAAATACCTAGCTCTTATATAGTGCTTTACATAGGTAGATCTCAAGGTCAGGGGGAAAATGTCCTAATTAAACGTATTTAAAATGTTAAAATGGAACATGGTTATGGCCATTCAACATCTTGACAAATGAAAGGAAATGTGACAAAAATCAGTCAGTCAATGGTGGTTGGTGCTAAGGTCCACTTGCCAGATAGAAGTTGGAGCACACTCTGCTTCCTGGCTCACCTGGGGCTCTCCACAATGACTGCACCAGCCTTGACCTGGCTTCTCCAGACTGAGTGGTTGTGGGCAGGGTTCTTCCAGCTGTCAGTAGGAATGCTGAATTTCTTGAGACCTTGCTTGATCTTGCTGCTGTATCGGAGCTTTGGCCTTCCTCTGGGTTGCGGGCAATTCTTGAATTAGCCATAGAGCACAGCCTTCGGCAGACGATCCAGAGGCATACACGCCATGTGTTCCAGCCAGTGAAGCCTGTGAGTGTCCAATGTAGTCTGTATAGACTGTAGGCCGGTTCTCTCAAGGATCTTGTTGTTAGTCATCCGTTGGTCCCAAGTGACTCCAAGGATTTTTCTGAGACAGCGAAGGTGGAAGCTGTTCAATCTCTGCTCCTGTTGGGAGTACATGACCCAGCTTTCACAGCCATAAAGGAGGGTACTGAGCACACAAGCCTGATAAATGGACACCTTTGTGTTCAGGGTTAGCAGCAGCTTGTTGTTCCAGACACAGGAGGTAAGTTTGCCAAAGGTGACAGAGGCTTTGCCAATTCTCACATCAAGTTCTCTATGAAGGCTAAGTGAGCCGGTTAGAGTTGAGCCAAGATAGCAGAAGAGATCCACATTGTCCAGAGCTTCATTATTGATGTAGAAGATTTTAGGTGGAAAGTTGGTGCCCTGTGACATGACAACTGTTTTCTTTATACTGATTATCATGCCAAACTTTATAATGCATCAGAGAACTTATTCATCATGATCAGCAATTCATCAGGTGAGTTAGAGACGAATGCAGCGTCTTCTGCAAAAAGTAGATTTCAAACAGTGAGCTGGGTGGCATGCCTTTGGCTCTTAAATCATCTGATGCTGAACAAGCTACCATCCATCCTCAATTCAATTAGTAGTCCAGATTGATTGTTTCCAAAAGCATACTTAAGAAGAAGAACAGAGAAGAAGATGCCAAAGCACTAAGATACAGTCTTGCTTCATGCTAGTATCAATGCTAAACTCAGATGATGTTTCATTTTCATACTGGATATGAAATGAACGAGTTCCTTAAATAGGGAGAGCACTTTTTGTGAACAGCCAATTTTCGACCGGATCTTGTATATGCCATTCCTGCTAACCTTGGGAGGGGTCTAGGCTGAGCTGGTTTGCTACCATCTCCAGTAGTTCCCAGTGCCCATGGGCCACAGTCAGCACAGCAGGATCCCCAAGTCAGTTTCTGATGCAACTCTGAATACCTCTATTCATTTGACTGTTGGTAAGCTCCAAGATCCCCCTAGAGGCCCTAGTTGACTTGGGGGCCTCAGGTAACTTTATGGGCTTAAATTTGCTAAGACCCATGTGGTTCCCACCATATGCAAGCACTTTCCAGATTTGGTTGAGACTATTGATGGTTCTCTTCTCTCCTCAGGACCTGTAACCCACCAGACCTTGCCAATAATGGTTATCACCCTCCATGGGCACCAGGAGATCCTCTGATTTGGATTAATCTGGGCCCCTCATTCTCCTCTCATCCTAAATATTCCCTGATTTGTCACCCATTATTCCCACATTCACTGGCAGAAGGGGACTCTACTCTTTAATTCCTGGTGTTATCAGCTATTTTGTCTCCCGGGATCTGAGAAACAGATCAGTACACTCTGTAGTTCATGTCACCCACTGGAAGATCCCGACACTCAGGCCACAAGACCTCCAGGTCCCTCAACAGCTCCCCTGCCATGGCCAAGATCTCCCACAAATACTGTGATCTTTGCTGATGTTTTTGACAAGGAGAAGGCAGACATCCTGCCCCCAAATTGGGCTTACGATTGCCCAATTGAGCTCCAGCCTGAAGCTGAGATCACATTCGGCTGGATATATGCCCTCTCCAAACCTGAACTTCAGGCTTTCTGCCTGTACTTGCAGGAGAACCTTCAGAAGGGTTTCACCTGCCCATTCACAGCCCCAGCAGGTGCTCCAATCTCTTTTATCAAGAAGAAAGATGGTTCTTTGTAGCCCTGTATTGACCATTTGGCCCTGAACAAGATGACCATACGAAACTGCTCTCCCATCCCCATTATCAATAAGCTCTTGGACTGGTTATGCATGGCCTGTATTTTCACAAAGTTGGATCTGCATGGGTCCCATAACCTGGTGTGCATGGAAGACTGCCTTTCATACTTCATATGACCACTATGAGTATGTAGTCATGTCTTTCAGCCTATGCAATGCTCCAGCAACCTTTCAACACTTTATGAATTATATATTCCGAGATATACTGGAGCACTTTGTCATTATCTGCCTTATGACATTCTGATTTTTTCTGAAGACCCAACTCTTCACGACCAGCCTGTGTGTAGTGTTCTTGAAAGACTATATCAGAATTATCTATATGCCAAGCCAGAGAAATGCAAGTTTGACTGGGACACCCTTGACTTTCTTGGATATGTCATCTTATTCCAGGGACTGGAAATGGGCTGCTGTAAAGTGGCAATTCTCACAGATTAGGTGGCACCAAAGGATGTCTGTGGAATCCAACACTTCCTGGGTTTTGCTAATTTTTTATAAACAATTTATCTCAGGATTCTCTCCTTTGGCCATCCCTCTTACAGCCTTGCTGCAAATGGGAGCACAGTTTTCATGGATCCCAGAAGCACAGACTACCTTTGATAATTTGAAACAGAAATTCATCACAGCTCCCACCTTGATCCACTCAGACCAGACCAGACAGTGGAGGCAGATGCTTCAGACTTTGCTCTAGGGCCAGTCCATTCCCAACTCACTGCTCCCAATGTTGGCTTCACCTGTGAATCTTTTACTCATGAAAACTCACAAGCACGGAGATAAACTAGGACTTCCTGGACAATGAACTGCTGGCCATCAAAGCAGCCTTTGAAGAATGGCACCATCCAGAAAATGGTTCCCAATTCACATTCTGTCAGACCACAACAAGTCACAATACTTAAAAATGCCAGGCACCTGAACCAGCAGAAGGCATGCTGGTCTCTCTTCATGTGATTTGAGTTTGTGGTCACCTACCAGCTGGGGACAAGGAAAGTGAAGTCGGTTGCATTATCACCAAAGGATGAGTACTACAAACCTGGTGGGGGAACTATATCCATGATTCTCAAGCCCTCAAACTTCATTTCTGATGCCATAACCTCTGACTTGTTATCTTTGATCCACTCTCAATTACCTAGAGCTCCCTTTGCTATCCAAACCCATCAAGACTTAGACCCAACCAGGACCAGACTTCTACAATCTTCACATTCCAGGATGAAATCCTATACCACAAGGGATATCTCTGTGCCTGGAGGGGCCAAACCGCTTTGAGTCCTACAGCTCTGCCATAATGCTCCCCTAGCAGGCCACTTTGGCCTTTCCAAGACCCAAGATCTTGTTTCCAAGAAGTTTTGGTGGCCTGCCATGTGCTCGTCTGTTGCGTCCTATGTAGAGTCCTGTGACATTTGTGCCCAGACCAAGATCCCCCCATTCAACACCACTGGGTCTCCTCCAGCCCTTATCCACTTCACCTCGGCTTTGGTTCATTGTTTTTATGGACTTCATCATAGAATTACCATCCTCCCAAGGCCATGCTACCATTCCAGTGGTGATTGACCACTTAACCAAGATGGTGCATTTTGCTCCATAGTGCATTTGTTCCATGTTCCTTTGCTCAGGAGACAGCCTGCCTGTTTGTGAGCAACATCTTTCACCTCCATGGCTTGTCTACAGGTGTGGTATCTGACTGAGAATCCCAGTTTATTTGCTGCTTCTGGTGAGAATTTCTATGCTGCCTGAGTATAGAGACCCTAACCTCAACAGGCCCCCAGCACCAATGGACAGGCAGAGCAGGTCAATCAGGTCCATAACAGTACCTATGTTGCTTCTTAAACTATCTGCAAGATGATTGTCTGTACCTGATCCCTCATGCCAAGTTTGCTTACAACAATGCCATACAGCTTCCACCAAGAAGACTCCCTTCTTTGCAAACTATGCTTTGCATCTTCATGTCCATCCAGAGATCCCCTCTGAAGTGTTGATGCCTGCTGTTACTGAACTCACAAACCATATCCAGCAGATACACCAAGAGCTCCAGAGGCAGTTAGAAGTTGCCAATGCAAACTACAAACGGTAAGACAACTGGTCCCAGCAGCCAACATCTGGCTTCAGGGTAGAGGATAAGATGTGGCCATCTGTCTGGAATCTGTGATCTACTTTCTCCACAAAGCTGGACCATAAGTACCTGATGCCTTTCCAGATCATGAAACAGATTAACCTAGTTACTTTCAAGTTACAGCTAACAGATTCCCTCAAGATTCATCTCTTCTTCCATGGCTTCTCTTCTAAAATCATTAGTCAAGAACCCCTTTCCCACTCCATACTATTCCTCCTTCTCTGCCAATAACTGTTCGCAGTCAAGAAGAATATGTGGTTTGGCAGATTTCTGGGCTCAATAAGAGACTATTGCCGCACATGCCCCGAATGCCAGTTGGCCGCCAGCCCAGGGGTGCCAAAAGCACCCTTGGTCCCCTTGCCTGTGGTAGGTGTTCCCTTCGAGCGAGTCACCATGGATCTGGTGGGACCCCTCCCAAAGAGCAAGGCTGGATTCTGTCATATCCTTGTCCTAATGGATTATACCACCTGCTTCCCTGAAGCTATTCCACTGCAAAACACCAGTGCCTGCACTGTCGCAGCAGAACTGGTGAAGGTCTTTGCCTGCGTGGGGCTTCCCTGGGAACTCCTCACCAATCAAGGGACTAATTTCACTTCTTGGCTGCTCTGTCAGGTGTGTGCCCTGCTGGGCATTAGGAAGCTGCAGACATCAGTGTATCCTCCACAGACGGACAGGCTCGTCGAGTGTTTTAACAGGACTTTGAAGGGTATGTGGAGGAAGTTCCCTCCACAAGAATTGCAGCAGTGGGATCAGTTGCTCCTGCCATTGTTAGCCATCCAAGAAGTACCCCAGTCGTCCATTAAGTTCTCCCCCTTTGAACTCCTGCGGGGTACTGGATCTGATGAGAGAGGCCTGGGAATGCAACTCTTCAGCTTCACAGGGGCTTCTCCAATATGTGCTGCAATTGCAGGACCCTCTCGCTCAGGCAGGGGCCCTCGTGCAGGAGAATCTCCAGGTGGCACGAGAGACCCAGGAGTGGTGCTATAACCAGGGAGCCCGAGACCGAACCTTTGAGCCCGGCAACCGAGTACTCCTCCTTCTCCCCTCTGAGGAGTCAAAACTGCTTCCCCGATGGCAGGGCCCTTATGAGATGGTCCAGCAAGTGGGGCCAGTCACATACGAAGTCCACCAACCAGACCGAAGAAGGAAAAGGCAGATTTATCACATGAACCTTCTGAAGCCTTGGTGTGTACGGGATGGACTGCTAGTTACCCCTTGCCCACCCGAGCCAGCCTTAAGTCCCCAGGTCCCGGATATGGCTAAGACCAAGGAGCCTCAACTGGGGGACACCCTCTCCCTGGAATAATAGAAACAGGCGTGGTGCCTGTTGAACGCCTTTCATACAACTTTTACCACCCTCCCAGGCCAGACTAGCTTCGTCCACTAGACCATTCAGACGAATCACGGGGAAGTGGTTCGAGAGACCATTTGCCCGCTCCCGCGTCAGACACGAGAAATTGTTGAAAAGGAAGTCCAAGCGATGATAGAGCTGGGAGTCGTGGAACAGTCGCAGAGCAAGTGGCGTAGTCCCATCGTGTTGGTTCCGAAGCTCGATGGGACCCTCCAATTCTGCATAGATTTCTGAAAGGTGAACACAATATCAAAGTTCGATGCATACCCGTGGCCACTGGGAGCTGTGGGGGGCCGTGCCTGCGGAGATGAAACTTGAAATTTGTTTCTGGATTCTGCAAGTATGGGGTTAAAATGAAATGGTACTAATTTTGATTTCAAATAGGTTTTCATCTAAGGAAACATGCCTATATTTGAAAACATTCATAAGCAATGTTTTTAGAATTCTTTTACATTAGCATCTCCATTGATTTCTGCTTTGGGAAGGTAAATAATTTATGGCCATGAAAATATGTTGTTAATTTTTTTCAACAATTTTTCCTACAGCCATGCAGTGTATGGGATAGAACCAAAATGGACCACACTATCTTCACTCCCAGTCATCTTCCTTAACCACAAGACCATTCTTCTTCCCCTTGAGAATATAGAGATGAAAATTCACGTGCACAAGATTTTGAAATCATTCCTCTATTTGAGCAAGGCCTAGATATGCATCAGAATATTGCATTGCAAGAGTAGTCCTATCTTTTATCCCAAGATTGGGCCATATGCTACCCTCCAATACACAGTGATCATATACATGTAGCCCTTTTGCCCATCAGAGCTGGCAGCAACAAGGGCCGGGTTCAGTATCTAGGGGTTCCGTTTCAATAACACAATGCAAAACCGGCTTGAGCCCCCATCCAGTGACCTGGGACAATTACATACCACCCCCTGGGTGCCTCTAAGAGGCAATACTTCCCCTCTCGCAAGCACAGAGTCTGAGTGTGGCAAAAGCCTTTTAATAAAGGAGGGAAACAATGTGGCATTATGTTGGGGAAACACCACAAACAGAATTCATAACACAAACCATGAGCAAAAGACCCACCCCCAAGTAAGTTTGGCAGTGTCCTTTTCCCCTCAGGGTCTTAAGTCCAGCAACCCAACAGTCACCCCACCCACAGTTTCTGTCCTTGGTCAGTGCAGCGCAGAGTGGTTCTTGAGTCCAGCAACCCAAAAGTTGCCCCACCCACAGTTTCTGTCCTTGGTCAGTGCAGCCTCCAGAGTTCAAAGGTTTATCTGCAGAGCTTACCTCCCAGCCTGGGTGGAAGTGGGAGGAGGTATGGGGACACCTTACATGCTCCGCTGCTCGGATCGACGGCCAATTGCCACGCCTCTCCGTGGGGTTCTGCTGCAGTCTTCACCGCCAGCTGCACCTCTCCGCCAGCCATCCTGCTGGCTGCTCCTCTCCGCCAGCCATCCTATTAGCCACTCACCAATATGATTTCAGGCCCCCGCTCCCCCCATACTTAACACAGCACTCAGTGATCACAGCTCTTAGTAACTTCAGCTCTTTAGTGATTTCAGCTGTTAGTAGGGGCACCTCAGTGCTGATGCACTCAGAACCACTAGTCCAAAGTAGGTCTAATGCTTAGACGTAGGTATCAGTGATTTTAGTTCTACAGCATATAATAAGACTCCTAATGGAGTCAAAATTAGCTGTTATTATGCAGTGGAAAGGTCAAACTAGTGTTTAGAGCCCCCAGCATAGGCCCACACTGCCAGATGCAAATACCTGTCTCCAGCCTCTCTCAGTTCACTAGGCATTGGAACCCATGTCCCTTGCCTAGCAAGTGCTACTTAGTTGAGGACGAGTCCCTCCATCATAAAATGTACAGTTCTACTGTCCTTGATTCTCATAACCAGGATAACAACACTTTATTACTCCTGCCCCAATAACAAAGAGACTGGGGATCCCACAGCAGCCAAAGTGACTATTTGGGCAAGCAGTCCCATGATGCTAGGTGGGGTGGGTGTGCCCAGGCAAACGAGATCAGCCCCTGAAGTCCTTTTCCACAGCTCACCACCAGATGTCAGGGTAGAGCTCATTTTGACTCCACTTACATCCATTATATACACACATATATAGTTTAATGTCAGTCCTTAAGGAGCTTGAACCAAGCCTTCTTTTATGTTTGCACAGCCCTCACACATTATGAGGACTACAGGAAATTATTTATAATTAAGTGTTGCAAACTCATGTGATTTTAGCATGAGTCTGATGGAATTTGATGTTTTTCTTAGAGCCCCAGCTCCTGGAGTGCTGTGACTACATGAGAATCTAGGTTTTTATTTAAAAAACAAATAGTACATTTCTAGCCCTCATGGTTGCCAGACATAAAGCTTAAAAATGTGATCCAAATACACTGTGGATGCCCCCAAACCCCCAAAACGTTATACATAGACAAATACAAAATGTATTTTTTTTAAATCGTCATTATTTTTGGGGCCTGAGGAAGTTCTGCCAGAACGGACAAGCAAACAATATGCCAACACTGGGGGATATGTACCATGTTCACCAGTGTGTTTCTCAAAAATCTTAATTGCAAACATTTAGCCTAGGTTTGCAGGTTATAGGACCAATATTATAGCATGACACTTCTTTTGCTTCTGAATTTCATCAATAAACTCAATTTTTTGTTTGTTTCACATTCAGTTTTGGAGATACAGCATAGAAAGTCTTCTGAATATGGATGATTTGCTTGGCCAGTCTAACAGTTAATCAAGTGATGGGACAATGCTTCCCACCCCGTTTAAATAGATGAAGGGTCGGCAACCTCTGGCATGCGGCTCACCAGGGTAAGCACCCTGGCGGGCCGGGCCAGTTTATTTACCTGCTGACGCGGCAGGTTTGGCCGATCATGGGCCCCACTGGCTGTGGTTCGCTGCTCCAGGCCAATAGGAGCTGCTGGAAGCGGCGCGGGCCAAGGGACGTACTATAGTATAAGTATGGTATAGTATAGTATAGTATATAGTTTGAAGTGGTCCAAACTCCTCTTAACTGATTCTGTATTTAATTCTTCTAAAACATTTACGTTATTTGAAATGTGAGCTTTTCCTAGACCTATTGTTTAACCACATGTTGATCTGCAAAATTTTTACTCTTACCTGGCAATCTGTACTTCAGCTCATATAGAAAGCATCTATGAGTTGTCCAATGCTTGCATTATTTTTGTTTGACTGAAGCTATCATTTTTCCCCTTGGCCACAGTGATTTTCAGTGACCCAATCAGGGCTGCCATGAACCCAGAGGCGTGGCGAGCGCCCTCATTACCCTCTGACCGGAGGGGGCCCCGCAAGGAAGTGGGCCCCTAAAAGTGGCAAAATAAATACCACATTCCAGTTTCTGCATTGTAAGGGGCCCTGCCCGGACATATGTTCGGAGGGGGGGCCCCACAAGGAAGGGGGCCCCTAAAAGTGGCAAAATAAATACCGCATTCCAGTTTCTGCATTGTAAGGGGCCCCGCCCGGACATATGTTCGGAGGGGGCCACGTTCTTTGTTGCTACGGCCCTGCATGAACCACAGTAACTTCAGCAACTGATGGCACAGCAGACAAAAAATCTGAATTTTTATCACACTAACATTTGTCTCTGGCATCAATTTATAAGCATAAGGGATCTGAACTGCTACAAATTGCAATGTAGTAACTCTATGTAGTGATAACTGAAGAATGAATGTTACTTCATCATAATGTGAAGGGTCATTATGTAAGTTATGTAAGAAAAGTCTTACTTTTCTGGGTTTAAAACAGAATATCTAGTTTAAAATCATCCTCAACTCACCCTCTCATGCCTAAATATTGCACTGCACATGGCAGAGCATGGAAAATTCATCCACTGTTTTGAAGATATCTTCAATACTAAGCCACAAAAGGAACTCCCAGATCCAGGCTTTCCGTTTTCGGGTGGCCCTGTGAAACTATTTTAGACTGTGTGATTGCTTTGAGAATGTAACCCATCTTCACAATGAAAAGGACTACAAATGAACTCTTCATTTTAAAATGAAAACTGAGATTAGCCCAGATATTACTAGGTACATGAAAAGGATTGTTCATCCACAGCCCCTATTAAAGTCCATGGAAATTGAAGCTCAGCACTCCTGAAAATCTGGCCACTTAAGGCCCAAATTGTGATGTCAGATGCGATTCACACTGAAATCACCAGGAGTTGCCCAGAGTATCAGAGAGCAGAATTTGTTCCAAAATGTTCAGTCTTAAAATAAAATGCTATTAAGGAGGAGAAACAGTAAGAGCAGAGGCATTTTGATTACTCAGAATATGGGGAAATGCTCATGAATCAAGCACATGCACAGAAGTCTTTAGTGTCCAACTAAATAGCCCAGGTTCACTGACGCACAGCCTTGCCAGTTCCAGGGCTCTTCCAAAAAGGCAGTAGCAGCATGCTTTCTAGCTTCCACTATAAGTTGCTTGTAGTCAAATTACTTATCCCTTGCTGAGTCAAATGATATGCCTCCCCCCCATTCTAAATTTAAATCCTTGCTGCTGGATAATTAGGCCATCAGTTCATGCATTTTTTTTGTGATTTGGGACAAGGGAGAATTCCACAATTACTATGCCTTAACCAGTGTAAAATTTAGGAGGCATTCAATATGTAGTAATTACAGCATATCTGAATATGGTGTGACTAATCACTTACTAATATTACTGCAGTACACAGTGTGTTTATAGGGTGTAAGTAACAGGCATTTGTATGTATCTCATACTCTGCCTGACAACTGATTGCTCAGCTTGGGCAGGACACAGCAGTTGGCTTGAGGTTAGCCTTACTACATGAAAAAAGTTTTCAAGATGAAGAGCACTATATTAGTGTTCATTTTTACTACTACCTATTGGGTTTCTTTGTTCCAGTTTTGCTCTGTTCATTCACCCTCTCTCTTGTCTGTGACCTCTGGCTGGATTCACACTGGATTCAAACCCTACACACTGCTGCAATGATAGTTGTATACAATATGCCTTGTGAGGTATCATTTGAAAACTAACAGCACACTGATCAGTAATACCATTGTGAAATACGTGTGACAATGCTGTATTTGGAATTATAGATACATACTGATATTATGGTTTAAAGTCTGTTACTAAAAGATGCTTAAAACAGGTTTGTCAGGGGGAGTTGATAAACAAGTTTTCTCCCCACAAAGGAAAGAGGCCAACATCTCAAACCAGGTATGGCCAAATGCAATTTTACATCATAAAATTGCGGCAGGAAACATCACATTTGAACACTGTAGGGCACAATTTAATCTTTATGGAGATAGCCACCCTGGTGGAGATAGGAGACAAACTCAGGGGACCAATTTGACCCTTGAAACAAAGGCAGACTGTGAGATATAAAGACACACAAAGATTTTGGATGATCCTTTACCTGAGAAGACAAGGAAAAACAGCGCCTTGGACTGTGGAGATTCTGGCTAAGGGTACGTCTATACTTACCTCCGGGTCCGGCGGTAAGCAATCGATTTTCTGGGATCGATTTATCGCGTCTTGTCTAGACACGATAAATCAATCCCGGATCGATCCCGGAAGTGCTCGCCGTCGACGCCGGTACTCCTGCTCCGCGAGAGGAGTACGTGGAGTCGATGGGGGAGCCTGCCTGCCGCGTCTGGACCCGCCGTAAGTTCGAACTAAGGTACTTTGACTTCAGCTACGTTAATAACGTAGCTGAAGTTGCATATCTTAGTTCGAAGTGGGGGGTTAGTGTGGACCAGGCCTAAGAGTTAGCCAGCTATTGCTGGGAAAGGAAGATTAATGAAGAAACTACCTTGAACAAGACTGTAGCTTGTTACGGTAGGCCTTAGTCACTAGAAAGCATATTTTTACTTTTGTTTGTAGCCATTGCTATTTTTGTTCCTTCTATTTGCTATCCCTTAACCTATGCCCTTTTGTTAATTAACATGTTTTATTTCCACTATAAATCAATCAGTGGTGTGGTTGAAGGGAATGGTCTGTTTACCCCAGGTAAATTAATAATCTGTAATGCATTGACTCTTTAAAAGAGCAGCAAACTTAATATCAGCTATGAATGTTCAGTGATGAGTACATTGCTGAAAAACATCTGAGTTGCTCAGGGGCTGGAGTTCACTCATTGTTACCTTTCAAGCAAGGTTTGGGCTGAGAGAGCCTTGAGGAGTTTGCTGGTGAGGAAGACAGACTGGTGTGGCAGGGAGCTGACACTCAGTCTAATCTCCAGCAAAGCTCACACTTGCTGAGGCAGAGAGGTAAAACAGTGGATCACAGATCTGGGTATCCTCAGCAGACTGTTACATTGGCATGGATTACACACAAAATTCCTCTGCACTGATCTCGCTCTTCATCTTATGTTTTGAGGAGTATATAAATTCATGTAGTCATATATCTTGCTTCATATCTTTTCCATTAAACTGAGGAAGAATTTTGAAATACTTTATTTGCTTCACAGAATGAAAAGACAAACTAGTTACAAAATGGAAACATTAAAAAATTTGCCAAATATTGTGACTTGTTCCCTTTCTGTTTGTGTCTTGTTTGCAACAGCATGTCCTTGCCTTTAAAAGGTTACAACATTAATATAATCTTTTAACAACCAAAGGGACTTTTAATACTGCCAACAATTTTTTATTAAGCTGCAAAGTCAAATCATCTCAGATCTCCTTGCACACCCTCAAAGAACATTATTAATTAGGCTCCATCTAACAATATTTCCCCCATCAGAGGGTAACTTATTTTAATTGTATCTTCTGAATCTACATTTGCAGTCAGCAGTAAGAAGCATCAACTATAGATAAGCCATTAAATACAAATTAAAATCACATGCTAACTCTTAATTAGTGCCCAAAATTAGCATGTGCTCTTTAAAAATAGCCAATATGAATACATTGAAAAAGTTACTATTACTATTAGTATTTCATAAACTAATTATTAGGCATTTCATTTTATTAGGCATTAAAAAAATCACTTAGCTAATGCAAAATAAATGGGAGAACATTCTCTTGGTTCATCCAAGTTTTCCTTCTAACCCCTTTCTTGGCATTCTTATCCCACTCCCTTCTTCATGCTTTCTTCCAAACCACCCCTCCTTTTCCTGGAACTGTGTCCCTCTTTTCCTGCATCATATGACCACCTTTCCCTCTTAATCCATTCTGCCTTAAAATGCACTTCCACAATCCATATTATCACTGATGGACACTGTAAGATTACACCCACCACCATCTTGTGCAAGTCACTGCAGGCATAATTAATCTTTCAAGTGTTTTGTGCCTGTCTCAGATATTTTAATAAAATCCTTGGGACAAGGACTGTGTCTTGCTTTTGTGTTTTTGAAGTGTTCAGCATTCTGCTAGTGCTTAATAAATAGTTCATGAATAATCAGATCTGGGCATGTCACTCATGATAGAATGCCTGTTAAATAGGGCTACATGATCATCACTATCTAGCTGCTCAGAATTTCCTTCTCTAAAGCACTCAGGCCTGCAGCGTTTGAACTAAAGAAGAATTTCCTCTAACTACAGCAGCATTAGGCCCTGTGCCACACACTTGAGCAGTTCTGGCATTACTTAAGCACTCAGATACCATAGTCACAAGCAGAGGCAGATTAAGGTTTTGTGGCGCCCTGGGCCAGATCAAGGGTGTGTGTGTGGGGCTCTCCCCACCCCTTCAGCCTGTGGTCCAACCCCCATTCTGCCCACGGCCCCGCTATGGCCCCACACCGTTCTGCCCCTCCCCTCAGTGCCCCCACTCCTGTTCCATCCATGGTTCTGCGCCATTCCGCCCCCACCACTGCATCCCCGCAACCCATTTGCTCCTTTCTTCCCCCCTCCACTGCAGCCCCAAGACTGGAGAAGCTCTGTCCCCCTGCCCCGCAGCGGGGAGTGAGAGCTCCTCCAGTCCTGTGGCTGCAGCCGGGGTCCAGGTGCTAGGGCTTCCCCCGCCTGGCACTTCTGCCGGGGCCCAGGGTTGGGGTGTGGTAGCTTCTTTTGCTGGAGAGTGGAGTCAGGGCACGGGGGCTTTCCCCACCCCGCCCACCCAGCACTTCTGTTAGGGCTCCAGGCTTCTGCCAGCCCGCAGCGGAGGTCTGCTGGGAGCAGGCAGCCATTTTTCTAGGGTCCCCCATTGGCTTGGGCACAGGTCCCATTGGCCCACTGGCTAATCTGCCACTGGTCACAAGTATGTTACAAGAAACTGAATAGAATGAAATAGAAACAACGATCTGCCCACTCATATTAGACAGAACATAGTCCTGCAAGGCGACAGGACACATGATCATTCCAATTCAGCAAAACACTTATGGCCATGCTTAACTTTACATACATGAGTAATTGACTTCAGTGTGACTACTCGTGTGCTTAATTTTAAGCATGTGCTTAAATGTTTTGCTGAATCAGGGTCTAATCTAGCTAAAGAGTCTTTCTGCTCAACCCATGAATATGAAGGGTTTACAGAGTCCGAATCTTTTTTTTAATGTTGGTATCTCTCAGAGGCAGCATTGCTATAGTATCTTAAATAATGGCAGTCATAGAGAACTGTCTCATGGAGTACAATTCCCTGATGTGTCTCATTTTTTGAGCTAAATAATATTAATTACAGGTCAGTAACATTTTGAATAAAATTGAAATTGGAACAACAATATAATGATTAATCTCAGTTTTACTAATGTTACACTTCCAAGGTCTGGAGATGGAAATGGTCTCAACATGCTAAAAAAAATGGAATATAGTCTGTCCAGAATGATTCACTCAGTATGGCCTGTCTAGTTCCCTTGTTGCTGCTGGCTCTGCACTAGGAAGGACTTAGTCTATTTTTTATTCTGTTGGGTTTTGGTGTGAAATATTCATTCAAACTCCCTCACCAACATATCAAAGCTCTCTCTCTCTCTCTCTCCCACTCCAGAGAAGAAAAATGTCTTGGCCTCACACTTTTCATGTTAAACTAAATGAGCTAACCTTGGCCATTCCACTTATGTCAGGCAGCTCTGTAGCTTTGCAGTACCTGATGAACTGCTGCCACCAACTGGATTACTCTGTCTAACTGGAAGCTTCTGGAGCACCTCTTCTGGTAGCAAAATGGGCAGTTCTCGGTTGCTAGGTGTTTCTGTGTGTCTCCAGCCCCCTCCCCCTCCTCTTTGCTTCAGACATCCCCATCTGTTTTAGGCTTTTCTTTCTCTCCACTGTAGATTCCTCATCTTTATGAGCCCTCCCTACTATCTTCTGACTTTGGACTAAATTCATGCCAGGTATAACTCCATTTAGGTCAATGGTTTTTGTGACGTTACACCCCATATTCTTCATAGATATATTGTTATGATAAGAATATGGCATAACTAAGATAGGTTTTATGCAAGATGGGTCATGTGAGGTTTCTTTGAAAAGGTTAGGCTCTACTAAATGTGTTTATCCAATTTGCATGCATATATCATTTCTGTATCTGAAGTTAAGAATATTGACTACGTAACAATTACAACGGTGTGTGTACTTGGGGGAACACCCACCTGACAGTAGGCAATCAGCTGAATGAGCCATTTAAGGAGGACAATAGAACTTCGAAGATACTAATCTCCCACCTTCCTGAGGCGCTGCCTGGGATGTTGCAGGGTCATCGGATGATGTCAGCTGGACACTGCTGGTATTTTTCCACTGGAAACAAAGGATTCCCACCTTATGTAAATCCTACTTAAGGGTGGAAAGTAAGTCAATCAGGGCTCTCCTCCATTGCCTCCCTGCCCAAAAAGGAAGACTGCTGAAAGCACCTGAAGAGACAAAGGAACTAAGCTGGGGAAAGGCAAGGGCTGAGTCCAGCCTGAGACAAGGGTCTAGTTTGTAAAGAGAAATAACTGGAACTCTAAGCTGCAGAAACTCTGCCAAAAACAACATTTAGGGTGAGAAATTACATTTTGTAACCTGTTTCTTTAATGAATTAAGCTTAGGTTGTGTGCTTTGTTTTATTTGCTCAGTAATCTACTTTGTTCTGTTTGCTATCCCTTATAATCACTTACAATTTACCTTTTGTAGTTAATTTAAACTTATTCCTTGTTTATTCCAAAACCCAGTTTGTGCAATTCATATCGGGGGGGGGGGGCAAAAAGCTGTGCAAATCTCCCTCCACATTGAGGGAGGGGGCAATATTTATGAGCTTCCATTGTACAGATCTCTCTATACAGTGCAAGACAATATTATTTTGGGGTTTACACTGCAGATAGTGTGTGCACCGGAGTGCTGGCCATTCCCCTAGCTGATTTCAGTCTGTGTCTGCGGCCTTGCCTGGGTGTGTGCTGGAAAGAGACTTGAGAGTCTGGCACAGCAACCCAGTGCAAGGGAAACCCAGGCTGGTAGGACCAGCAGGCTCAGTGGGACCCCAGCACATCTGGTGGCACCCTGAAAGGGGGGGTCCAACCCATCACAGTGTTACACCTGAGATGATTTTGTCCCTTTAGTTTTATTTTTCTTTACTGTGCTCTGTGGTACAACCTGTGCTCCATCTGACTGCTACCTCATTATGCTTTCATCTGCAACCTCCATTCAACTTAAAGAGCATGCAGGTATTAATCTTTCTATTGAATAAATACTGATTGTGACAGAGACAGCAATTTCCCACAATATATGTGGGAGATCTTACTATATTAAGTTTATGTATCATTGTAGGCCAGGGATTGTATGTAATTCCATAGGGGAGGGTGATCACAGCTCCTCCAGGAATTAAGAACAGCGGGATGTGATTAGAAAATTCACTCAGGTTGTAACACCTCCAGAGAGGTACCCCCACCTGGAGAAGTTCATGTATACTAGTTCAAACTGGATTCTCTTGGGACCAACAGACAAAGAAAGGATTTTGGGATAAATATTCTGAGTTTAAACTGACTCAGGTCCTTCTTTCTGACCCATCAAATGGACAGGCATCCTGTCCAAGGGTGTACCCAATCCTCCCATGGAAAGGTTGGAAGGACTTTGTCCTAATAAGACCCCATGCGACTGATTGGCACCTCTGGTAAGCTTTTAGCATGCACATAGGATCTTTTATTGTTTTTAATAGGTTTTCTCTGTAATGTTTTCACCTTAAGAATTAATGTGCTTGCTTATACAGAGCTACGTGGTAACTCATAATTGCCAGCAATTACAGCTGTTCATAGCCTTTGCAGAGAAAGAAAAGTACAGATGCTGGCCTATCTAGCTTGCTGTGGATATCATGGTGTAGGTGAGAAACTGCACAGACCCAGAAAGGAGAGAGGTGCAGGTATCTGCTCAAGAGAGGTGACAGCTGAGGCACGGGGAGCCTAAAGTGGGTGCCCTCGAGGGACCACAGAGGTGGAATACAGGTAGAGTTGCCCTGAACTGTGAAACTGATCACATGATCTTTATTTCTATTCTCTCATCTGCACAGTTTTATGCAACCATCCTGGATGAATAGTTAAATGTCTATAATTTAACAAAAGAGACTAAGAAAGGAAATGAGAACAAAACAACTGCAGCTAACTAAAGAAAAAATGGTCAGTTCTATATGTCCACCCTAAACTAGTTATTTGTTAAAATTTAGATAAATCACCTATTAAGCAGGCATAAACTCAAAATCTGAGCTAGTCAAAAAAAGTCAACAATTTCTGGGGGGAGGAGTAAAAAAAAAAAAAAAAAAAAATGAGGTTCCATTGAAAATGATTATTTTTTAATTTCAAACAAAGAATTGACAAAAAAATAAAATTTTTCATTTTGAAGTCATGGGAAAATTCCTACCTACTTTTTTTTTTTTTTTTTTTAAACTCTCCTTTTCTTTTTTCTCCAGTGGAAAAAGTGAGAGAGGAACCTCTCACTATTTTTTTCCATTCAAAAATGTGGAAGCAATTTTTTAAAAAGGTGTGGTAACCCTTTCATCCTTTTAAAAATGATTTCCCTGTTTTTCAAGTGGAAAGAAGAAAAAATGTGAAAGAAAATGGGGTGGGGGGGACCCTGTTTTTTTTCCCCTCTTCCATTCCCTCTCCCTTTTTTACACTGCTAAAGGAGGAAAAAAGAAAAACAGAGAGGTGGTGGGAGAAATCTTGTTTTGTTTTTGCTCACTCTCTATTTTCAACTTTTTCCTCCTTTAGTAGTAGAAAAAAGGGGGAAGTTTAAAAAAAAGAAAAAAGAAAACTACCACAAAAGTACCCCCCCACCAATTCCCCCTCTTTTGGTAACAAAAGGAGCATTTCAATTTCAAATAAAATGAAATGAACATTTTAATTTGACTTTGAATGGTTTTGCCAAAATAGCTTTAATGAAAGTGTTTTGTTCAAAATTTTGTGTAGAAATAAAACAGAATTTTTTGACCTGCTCTAATAATTATCTGTCAAAAATATTTCATTTCCAAGCAAGTAGTCCCACCAGGTTTCAGTAATGTCAATTATATCAAATTCTTCTAATCTATGAAAGTTTTCAATTCTTTTTGCTTATTACTCAAATTCTGAATATTGGTATAGAAAACTGAACATTTTCTTCTCTTCACATACCACCTAAGGCTAATGTGTTCATGACATCCAGAGTATGAGTAATAGGTTTAAGCATCTGTACACATATTTGTCCCTTTAGCATCCTCCTCTTGTTAGTTTAATGCCCTCCTGCTTGCTCCAGCTAGTCTCCAATGCAGAAGATTAGCGCCCCTATTTTTGAGGTGCAGTCAGCCCTCTCATCCACTGGAAAGTGGCCCAATGTTACACAAAACCTAAACCTTCAAGCTTCATACCAGTTGCATAACCAGCTGTTCATCTCCAGTATTTTCAGCCTTCTGCCTCCTCTCAGTGGGACTAGAAAGATTGTCTGTCTTCACTACCGGCCGGATCGGCAGGCAGCGATCAATCCAGCGGGGATCTAGCAAAAAAGCCAAAGGTAGGATATACATAGAGACTGAGCAATACTCTCTAGAAGATGTCTCTCCAAAACAGGGTTGAGGCACAATGATAATCAGTATGGATAAACCTGCAAAGCCATCAGCCATTGATTTTAGCCAATTCTGGGGACAAAGAAGACTTCAGTTTCCAGTACTGTCACTCTGGCAAAGGAACTGGGGAAAAGAGAGTCATTTGAAAAGCTAAAAAGAATGTGATTGCTATTTTTCATGAGGTATGTACAGAATATGATTTTTGTATACTAACCTAGCATTTGTTTATTGCTATTTCTGTATTTTATATGCAATATAATCTCTGAAGAATGAATTAATGAAACTCACAATTCACGTAGCTATGATAATTAACCAGTTTTATATACTATAGCTTTAATAAAAAGTTCATTCTGATCACTTAAGAGCATCCTGAAATTTAAAATTTAACACACAGAAACTATCATCCTTCCTTTATTGAGCTGCGTGGCACTTGACCTACTTTTCCCTAACTGCTGTATAACTATTTAAAGACACACACATTTAGTAAAAATCCACTCTTTATTACATCTCTTTTCTAGTTTAGAACTGGATGTGAAGTTCTGTTCTGGTGCATTTTGCATAGAGCTATAGTTGCATATTGAGGAAGACAATCACCTATGTCTCAGCAGTGCCATCTGCTGTGGACTCAAAAGACTTTCCATATACTCAAAGTGAATTACGCTGCAACAACACTAACTTGATTTCTCTTGGCCAATTTTTCAAAACTGAATGCTTAAAGTTAGGATTCTAAGTCCATATTCAGGCACTTAAATTTTAACAACTTGTTCATGCAGCAGCTCCCATTGAATCCGGTCGGAGTCAAACTTGGCTTCCAAACTACGATGCTTGGCTGTATTCTTTGAATATTCGGTTATTCTTTCAGAATCAGAATTGGCAAATGATTATCTTTGACCAGCTATATTGTTGTAGTCAAAGTAGTTTGCTTTTTTACCAGCTACTCTTTTCCAAACCTTTGAGCTACATCAAGCCTAAACCCACCAGGGACAGGGAGATCAATTCAACCTTCCTTTCAATTTGATGGCAGAAATTTAACAAGAGGCACTATATATATCACTGAACATGATAAAATACAGAGGAAAAAAGTGAAAAAGAATGCAAATATTGCAGTGCTTACAAACAGCAAATATTTAGATCATGTACTGTTTAAGAAGAACCAAAAGCACAGACAAAAGGAGAAGAAAAAATTAATGAAATATCTATGTTAGGGTTCATTAAATCTTTAAGAACTGAAACTGGATTTTTTTTCAGATGAACAACTATTCTATGCTATTTCATGTTTCCCTTCCCTTAAGCTTTTTGATTGGTACCGTACTGTTAAAAAAGCAGCAACAATTTCAATTATTTATGAATGCTGCAGAAAAATATAGATCAAATAAGATGTGGAAGATAGGCAGCAGAATGATGAGGTTAGAGCTCAAATTATTAGGTGTGGGAGTGGTTCTTCAGATTTTTCCTGGGAGGTATGTAGTTCTAAAAGGATGGGTTTTTTTAGGAGATTTAAACAGACCAATAGGCAAATTAGAATCTTTAAAGGACTTGCAAATGAATAGCTGGTGTTCAAAAGTAACTGTTAAAATTCTCATTTAGGACATGGCTACACTTGCAGATGTAGAGCACTTTGAGTTAAACGAGCCTTCGTAGAGTGCAGTAGGGAAAGCACTGCAATCTGTCCACACTGACAGAAGCAAGCGCACTGGCGTGGCCACATTAGCAGCTCTTGCAGTGGCCACAGAGAGCAGTGCATTCTAGTAACTATCCAAGCACGTAAATGGCTGCAACGTGCTTTTCAAATGGGGTGGCGTGGGGTGGAGTGTGACAAGGAGTGTGTTGTGTATATGTGGTGGGAGAGAGAGTGGGTTTTTAGGGGGCTGAGAGCATGTCAGCATGCTGTCTTGTAAGTTCAGACAGCAGACGACCCCCACCCCCCTCTCTCTCACACACACACACCCCATTCCACAGTAATGGTTGCTTTGTCTTGGAGCAGATAAGCAGCTGGCTGTCAGAAATGGAGCTTTCAAAGGGCATATCCGCATTCCTGCAGCGATTCCAAAACAATGACAAGAGTGGCCACTTGACTTAAGGGGATTATGGGACTTTTCTGGAGGCTGATCAGAGCGCAGTAATGCAACACCTCGTTCACACTGATGCCCGGGCGTTTCAGCCAAGGCGCACCAAGCGTTAATCTTCTCACCGAGGAGGAGTACCAGGAGCACTCTAGCCCTGGAGAGAGAGCACTCTACTTGTCTAGCCAGTGTGGATGGGTTGTGAGCTAGGGCGCGCGGGGCTGCTTTAATGCGCTCTAACTCGCAAGTGTAGCCAAGCCCGTAGTAGCAATCATATTCAACCTTTGAAGGGAGTGAGGGCACACTAATAGCACAGTTTAAGTTTTCAAAAATGGTTGCCTAAAATTAGATAAGAGGTCTGATATTCTCACGGGTGCTGAGCACTTAGTAGTTCCTCCAGAAGAGCTACTCAATGCTCACTAATTTTGGAAATCAGGTCACTTATTTAGGTGCCTAAATATGGACTTGGGGTCCTAAATTTAGGCTTCCATTTTTAAAAAATATTGGCCATCAGCTATATGTTTATCATAATTTATGCAGATATCAAAACAGCTATTTCACAAATGAGCTAAAGCATCAAAGCAAAAGCTTTCACTTACATTAGCTGGCTTCCATCACATATACACAATTGACGCATTTCTTTCCAAGTATCTCTAAATGATTGTTTTAATTTTTCACATTTTCTTCTGAGTCAGCTGCCGTATCTATGGAGGGATAACATACGACTGAGAAGAGAGCCACCCCCAGGTTATGGACAACAACATGTGGCTTAAGAGATATCACAGTTTCAAGCTAATTCATTCACGTATCTTACAAGTGTGTGGTAAGAAAAAGTTCACAGAGTGAACTTGTGAGATTAAAAAAAAATAATTCATCTGTTTTTCTAGAATGTTTCAGTAATTTTAAGAATTTAAGAACTGCCTCATCAGGACAGACCAATGGTCAATCCATTCTACTGTTTCTGGCGGTACCAGTGGCCAGTACCAAATGCTTCAGCACAAGGTGTACAAAACTCAAAATGAGCCTAGGAGTACCACAAGCAGATCATCTCTGGAGCCAGGTGTCCACATGGATCAGAAAAAAACCTAAAGAATCATCTGAGTTGTAGTCATTAGTGGTTCAAAGATTGGCACTGAGTTAAAAAGTTCAAATAAGAAGAATTACAGATGTGTCAAAGAGCTGCAGTTCCATTAACTCCTTGAAGAGGTGAAGGAGGGGGTAAATGTCAACTCTGTTATGAAGATCCATAAAAGTAGAGCAAAGAGCTATGCAGAAAAAAAAAGAAGAATCTTAGATTTCCAATTGATGGGGTTTTATTTGGATTTTTAGGAGTTAAATGCAAATATGTCTTACATGATGTCTGATCCAAGATGCATCTGGGACTCTTTATTCTTTTCTATGAAGGCCACCTACTTACATTCACTGCAGCCCTGACTACTACCAATTCTCTCTGCATCAGTGGGTGCCCATACAGAATTAATAACTTGACAACTGAGAACTGCCTCCATCATTTCCCCAGGTGCCAAAAGCCCCAGCCACCAGATTCTCCAGCTTTTTCCCCCGACAAGGTATACAATGCAGCTAGGCACTGTCAGGACAAACATCTGTGGCATATCAAATGTTGAAAATGTGAAGACAGCAATGATAAATTGAATTCAATATCAAAATCAACACCTGGGCCACTGGCTGATTGTACTAATTTTTGATATGTTTTTAAAATGTAAATGCCTCAGAATTTCAGTTCAGCTTGCTATGAAGTATAGAGAATAGTGCACACACTGAGGTATCTAATGGAAATGACAAGTTTTTAAAGATGACCAGCATACATACACGTGTGTGTATTTAACAGAGGGGTCTATCATGCATACGGAAACTTCTCAGGCTTAGCTATTACCCACATTCTCACTCTCAGCTGGGTATTTTATTCAAATCAAGAACTTTGAACCCAAGTCCCTGTGTAGAATTTAATTTGATCAAGGATCGGTCAAAGACTATAGATACTGTATTTGACATGCTCTCTCAAAACGCAGTCTGATTCTGCCTTGATGCTGATGGATAATTGATGAATATTTTGGATTTACTTTCCATTTTGCAGCCAAAACTCTTCAAGCATTGTAGAAAAATAATCTAAAAATTGATATATATATGGCAGTCTAAATGTTAGAGATTAATAAATGGTACCATATGCACGAAAAGCCTAAACTAGGTTTTCAGCAAGAAGATATTTTATTAACAGAATTAAGTTCTGCTCTGAATTCCTTTTAATATGACAAATGAACTTCTCTTTTACAGCAAAGACACTAAATCATTCTGTGTTACCTTAATCCTTCCATGAACAGCTGTGCCCTTGCAGAGGTTTCTTCCGTGCCCAGCAGCAGGAGCACTCAGCTAGCTGAAAAGGAAGAGATAATTTATACAAAAGTACTGAGTCACCTTTGAACTCAGTAAAAATGTCCCTATATAAAGAGTGAGGGATCATTACCTGAAATCATTTGTTATATAAACCCTTCACTTCCCATAGTTTTTATCTGATAACCTTCAGGCCCCAAGACATTTTGCAACAACACTTTTCAAGTAGTGATTCATTAACTATGCATTTCTTTTGGTTCTTTTAAGACAAAGCATTTATATTTTGCCGAAAGCATAGGAACATCAAACTATTTGTATCTCACTATCCTTCCCATAACTTATAACCTAACCTGAACACCCAGACACAAATGAAAACTGCCAAGTGTTTCTTTCCGCCCCTGCCCCCAAACATGTGAACTTCATTAGAGCTGTGTGAAATATATATGTGATTTCTTGTTTTCTGCAATTTTTCATGGCCAAATGATGCACAGGTTCACCAATTAGATGAAAATATTTTCAAAGTGAATTTTTCCCCCCCTTTGATACAAACAAAAAGGCTTTTCATTTGCATCATTTTTTATATTTTCTGCATCTTTCATGAAATCTAATTATTTCCCCTGATAAAAGCTGCTTCTTGTTTAGAGCAAAATAAGGAAAAAAAAAAATCACAAAATGTCAATCAGTGGGTCTTTACACCCCCCCCTCCCCCCACAACACACATTTTAGGTGGGTGGTGGGCACTGAAAGCAGAATCTGCCAGCTTCACTTTTTACATGAAATGTGCCATCATTTTACACATTTCATCCCAGTGGAATGTTGTTATTTATTAACTGTATTGCAATC
>NW_020664389.1:5157783-5161495 GCF_002925995.2 Terrapene triunguis
TACGCCCTGTTGCCACCATTGGGCCTGATACAGCAGCCAGCTTCCAAAGACTTTCTTTTTGTTACAAGCGAACGTGGGTGCATGTACCCCCCCCCTTTTGGACTGACCCCCTCCCCCCTGCAGCAAGCCCCCAGCTTTGCCCCTGCTGTCTACCCATTTGCCCCTTGCTGCCTTTTGCCCCTCCCCCTTGCCCCAGCCCCTCATTAGCTCCAGTTTGTTTGCCTGCCCCGCCCTTTCCCTCTGCAGCCTTTGTTTGACCCGCCCCAGCCTCTGAAGCTAGCCCCGTGGTTCCTCTGCCCCATTTCACGCCTGGTTGCTCTCTTTCCCCCTGCGGTCCCCTTGCCCTGATTAGCCCCTCCCCTGGTGCGCCCATGTCCCCTCCTATGCGCTTGTACCCCTCCCCGTTTTAGTTTGATTCTGTCTCACTGCACCCCCCAATGCTGTTATATCCTCCCTTCCTTGGTGCAACAAGAGGAGCCGGAAACCTTCCCTGAGTCGGTGACTGACCCCTAGCCCTTGATAGCCCCCCCCATCCACCTCCCCCTTTTTTTTCTTTGGCGCCCTCCTCCCCTGCCTACAGCCTAGCGGGGAGGAGTGGTCGACCTGCTTCCCTCTTCCCTACCCCCCCTCCAGTGTTTGCTCTCCCCCCGTCCTCATTATGGCAGGGGACGAGGCGAGTGAGACCCCTCGGGCAGACCCTGCTGCCCCTCCTCCACCCGCCCCACCATCATCCACCCTAGCCTCTACCTCGACCGCCGCTGCCGAGCCACCTGCTACCACCCCTGCTGGAGCACCGGCAGCGGCGGGTAACGAGGTGACCTCCGCTGCTGCCACGTCCCTCGCCCCCTCTGACCCTGGGGGAGTCCCCCCAGCTGGCAGGAAGGGCCAGGGCACAAAGAAGGGTAAAGGCCCCGCTAAAAAAGCCAGACCCTCCATGGCAGGGGGTGCACCTACTGCTGCGGCCCCGCAACTGGCCGCGGCGTCCCTCCCTGCTGTTCCCTCCACCAGCTCTGTGGGAGTCCCTCCCCAAGCCCCCAGGGCATACGCCGAGGTAGCAGCGGCCCCCCCGCCTGCTGCTACGTCATCTCTCCCATCCACAGCCTCTGCTACCATCTATAGCGGCCGGGGCCCCTTCCCCACCTTGACCAGGAAGCACGGCGTCCGTTGCCTCCTGGTACCCGCCTCGCCCCACGTGGAGACCTACGTGCGGGCATTGGCGAGGGTGGTGGGGCCTACGGCCATTGTGGCGGCCTCCAAGATGTACGGAAAGGTCGTCTTCTTCCTAGCATCAGAGGCCGCCGCCCAGGAGGCAGTGGAGAAGGGCCTGGCGGTGGGGGGCGTGTACGTACCCCTGGAGCCGCTAGAAGACCTGGGCGCCCGGCTGGTCCTGACTTCTGTCCCTTTCTTCCTTCCAAATGCCGCCCTGTTACCCGCCCTCTCTACCCTGGGGAGGCCGATCTCTGTGGTCAGCCCTCTCCCATTGGGCTGCAAAGACCCCGCCCTCCGTCACGTCCTCTCGTTCCGCCGGCAGGAACAGTTACAACTGCCGCCGGCGGCACGTGACGATGAGGCGCTCGAGGGGTCCTTCTTGGTCCCCTATCAGGGGGCCAGCTACCGGGTGCATTATTCAACGGGGGAGGCCCGGTGCTACCTCTGCCAGGCGATAGGACACGTCCGGAGGGACTGCCCCTTGGCCCGGCACGGAGGGACATCCGGGACCCCCGAACCCCGGCAGGGTGCCGGCCCCGTCATCGCCGGCGCCCCTAGCTGCCCAGCGCCCAAAGCCGCCCCTCCTCCTTTCCGGCCCACCAAAGCTCCCGCTCGGGCCCAAGGGGTATCTTCCCCCAGTGCGCCTAGACGAGCGAGAGGGCCCCGCCTCTGCCGCCTGCAATCTGGCGGGGCCTGTGGAGGAGGGTGAGGTAGGGATATCGCCGGGCATAGAAGAAGGCATATCCCAGAGAGAATCCTCCCTCCTACATGCTGCCCCACCATTACCTCCCCGAGTCCCTAAGCCTTCGCTCTTGCTCCCTGACCCGGATGATGCCATGGAGGGCTGGTCCTTAGTACAGGGGAAGCGGGGCAAGCAGAAGGCTCGAGCTCCGCTCCTTCCATATGATGCAGTAGCCCCCCAGAAGACCAGGAAGGGAGGCACCGATGCTGAGCCTTCCGCTTTGCCCCCGGGTGGGTTTTGTCCACCATTACCAGCTAGGGAAGACGTGGCAGCATCGGAGGAAAGCACTACCCCTCCTCCGGTGTCCCTTCCTATGGAAGCCCCTGATGGAGCCCCTCTCGCCCCCTTACAATCTGAAGCCCCTGCATGCACCAAGGCGAGCGTTGCTTCGGGTGCAGGCGGGGAGAGCCCTGGGGTAGTGGAAGGTGATCTCCCCTCCATTTATGAGGAGATCGAGGCCGTGGGTCTGACCCCGGTTACTCAGGGGGAGGACGACCCTCTGCCAGCGGGCCTCGATCTGAGCGACCTCGCCTCAGCCCCCCTTTCCCCGTGTTCTGTCCCCTTACCCACTGCTTCCACTCCCGCCTCCGAGGAGCCCCTGGACTCTTCCACCAACCCGGCTGCAGATGGCACCCCACTAGCGGCCGCCGAGCCTCTTGAGGCGACGGCCAGTGCCATGCAACCGGGACCCGAGTCGCCAGGGGACTCCCTCGTGGCTGAGGGGCAGCCGACCTCCTTCCTGGGTGGGGACCCCGTCGTTGATTCTCCACCTATGGATGCCGTGGCCTTACCATCTGCCTTGGAGCACGAGCCCGGCATCACGGAGGACCCACCTCCCTCCCCGCAAATCCCTGAGCCCATTTGCGGGGTGCCACCCCCCCCCCACCCAGGAGCCTGGCTGCCGGGGCCCCCAATCCCACTATCGCCCCTTCCCCTGTCCCTATTCCTGACTCCGACCCTGCCCCTGACACCGACCCAGTCTCTATCCCATCCACTTCCCGTGATGCTTTTGCCACCCCTGGGGCTGTCTCCTTCTATATCCCAGAGGATGACCCCCAAGGAGCGGCCTTTGTTTTTCCCTGTCCCAACCCACCAGGGGCTGCTATTTTCCCTCCGCCGCCCACTATTGAGCCAGGATCTGAGGCAGGCCACGTGGCGTCGGCCCATCGGACGCCACGTCGAGGGTCTGCCCCCTGCTTGCCCGTCTCGGTGGGCCACGGGGCTGTGACAGGGGCCCCACTGGGGGAAAGCCATAGATCAGTGACCCCACCCCCCCATACGCTGAGAGAGGAGCTACGGGAGTTCCTTGAGGACGTCTGTGGCTCCCGCAACAAGGTACAGCTTGCACTCCAGCGATGGGGGGATTTTCATCAGATCCTCCGGGCCGCGAGGGCTCTCATAGGGGAGGGTAAGAGAACCGGGAGGCAGGCCGCTGCGGCCTACCAACGGGTCCGCCTCTTCCGTGACTCCTTAATCGCCCACGGGGTAGGTCACGGATTGTTGCGTGGCCCGAAGGAGGCCATGAGCATCTCTGCCGGCGAGGATCCCCCCCAGCCCTCCTTATGGCACCGATCACCTTTGCAACATTAAACACCCGGGGCTGTAGGGTGGGTCTCCGCAGGAGCCAGGTGCTCTCCTTCCTTCGGGAGGGGGGGTACTCTGTGATTTTCCTGCAGGAGACCCATACGGATCCGGCCGCTGAAGCTAGCTGGCGGCTGGAGTGGGGGGACAGGGTCTATTTTAGCCACCTCACAGTTCGTA
>NW_020664389.1:5164495-5174012 GCF_002925995.2 Terrapene triunguis
CTGGCGCATGTTTACCTGGAGTGCGCCAGGCTGCAGCCCCTATTCCGGCTCCTCACGGATATTTTGTTAAGATTTTGGTTGCACTTTTCTCCTCACCTTTTTATTTATGCACTCCCTATCCATCGCCCCACAAAGTCGCGGGACCTCCTGGTCAACCTCCTTCTGACCCTAGCGAAACTGGCCATCTATAAAACCAGAGTGAGGAGGTTGGCCAATGGAGTCTCCTGTGACTGTGGGGCGTATTTCAGGTCCTCCGTTCTTTCACGTGTCCGGGCAGAGTTCCTCTGGGCGGCGTCCACTGGCTCCCTTGACGCCTTCGAGGAGCAGTGGGCGCTGTCCGGGGTTCTCTGCTCGGTGTCCCCGTCTGGTTCGCTTCGTTTGACCCTTTGACCTCACTCCTGTCCCTGTTCTTTTATTAGTTGTCCCCTGTAATTTTTTGGTCTCCAGGTCCTGTGCACCCCTCCTTAGGCTGGGGGGGATCCTTTAGCAGTGGGTGGGCTTTGCCCGCCCACTTCCTGGATCCCAATAGGTCTGGCCATTTAGGGAACAGAAAACTACTCATCCAGTGACCAGTATATTTGCCCTCTACCAGACTCCTGTACCCCACTGGTCTGGGTTTGTCACAAGAGCTTACAATCTAGGTATAAGACAAGTGAAACAGGTGAATACATTACAGACAGACTGACAGGGAGCACAAAGAAACAATGAGATAATATTGGTCAGCATGACAGGCAATAGGCTCGTGCTTAGAGCCAAATATATACTCAATCTTTGAAAATCCTCATTTCCCCTGTTCTTAAAAGCTAGAAGTAGTTTTTTTTCTACCATGATCTGCATGGATCTTCTCAGGAGGTGTCAGAAGTCAAGAGCATCAGATCTACCACAGGAAAACTGTCCATACTTTGCTCAGTGCTACCAAAAAATAGATGGGAAAAATCTGACACCGCTTCAGAACCACATAAGTTACCCAGCACAAAGAACAGAGACATATTCATGTTATTTAATATTTTGTGCACTTACTCTGAGCAAGTGACTTATAAGGAAAAATTAAAAAACTAAATACACATAGTTGGGCAAAAATGACTTATGTGGCTATATAATTACAGTCTACAACTATCAAGGAGAGGAATTGTCCAAGAGGGAAACTGAGCAAAAAGGAGATATACTACTTAGGAATTCTGTGTTACAAATAAATTAACCTTTGTTACTGCCTCTTTTATGGAAATGCTATGATCTAAAACACTGCATGGTATTAAGAGTTATTTTAGATGATGTGAAGTTGAATATACTTTGAATAATTTTCCTAAGCTTTTGGGGTCCAGAGAGTTAAAAATCAGATTTCATGTCGTGATACCAAAACAGATTGAAGCCTGAAAATCAGCAGAAGGAAAAAAGAAGAAGGAAAAAAAAAAAAAGTCTTGAGAAGTGTTTCATGTGCATGTACTTTTTTTTTTTTGCCAGATAACCCTCACATAAATTAATTCATGTTTTTAAAAAGGAATTGTGTTGTTTCTTGGTTGAGAAGAACAGACACAGCCAAAGTGAACATTTTGCCAAGGAAAGCTTTATTGTTTCAAACTCTTTCTGTAATCATCTCAGATAAAACCATAGCAGGAATACAGAGGGTGTTAGAATGTATATAGAATAAAATAGAGGATAATAGAGATAGGAAAATAGAATAAAATATAGAATAGGAAAGACCAAGACTGAATGCAGATACTTTGTACAGACCCATTAACTGTTCTAAATATTTCCCAGTACTATCAAGCCAGTCAACTAAAAGCAGTAGTGTTCTAACCCAAACAAACAAGAATAAGAAAATTGTTGCAGTGTAAACATTGCTACACTACCATGGATTTAAAAACAAAAATCACATCCACCAGAAATTCACACACATCCTTTACTGAAGGCTACTCTATGGGTGTGAGATAGAGCTAGACATAAAATAATTTCTTTTCCCTCACCAATGACGCTCATTGTAAACAATCCAAGTCTTAACCCAAATCAAGAACCTGAGAACTTCAAAGATCGGGAGAGACATGGAATACAAATGGTTGGCCAGCTATTCAGCAAATAGCCTAGAAAAGTTAGAAAAGTTTATGTCTACACTAGCACTTTTGCCGGTATAACTTGTGTTGCCAGGGTGCACCTCTCTGAATGACATAAGTTACGCCAACAGAAGCGCCGTTGTGGACAGTGTTATGTCAGCGGGAGATGCTCCTCTGCTGACATAACTACTGCCACTTGTTGGGGGTGGTTTAATTATGTCGACGGGAGAGCTATCTCCCATCAGCATAGTGCGGTACACAGGAGATCTTACAGCGGCACAGCTGCATCGGTACAGCTGTGCTACTGTAAAGTCTCTAGTGTAGACATAGCCTTATTTAGAGATCAAAATTACCTTCAGCTGACCCATTCTCCCCTGGTAACAGCATTGTCAAGTTAGGTGTTATGTTTCACAACCTTCTAGAAAATCTGTTTTAGAGAAAGCTAACTTTAATAGAAGCAATAGTATCTGGTCAATTAGGAAACAAAATAACTAATTAATATCAATATTTGCAGACAACTTTCCTCACAAAAGTTGTCCATATACGACATGCTGGGAAAAGGACCTGGACAAACAAATTACTCCAGAGTAGTGGGGTTTGATCTGGAAGAAAGAACCAGCAATCTTACTTTGTAGTACTGTCGAGGGGTCTGCGGGCGTCCAAGGAGGGTCCCTTTACATCATCAGCAGCATCCCGCAGCAGTGAGAGTCCAAAAAAGGGGCCATTTACTTCAGCAGCTGTATTGCCCCATGGGCAAGAGTATATGGGGTTGCCCCTCGTGGCTGCAGCGTTGCCCAACACCGAGAGACTTGGGGGGGGCACCTCACCTGGTGGCTGGGTGGCCCAGTGGCGAGAGTCTCAGGGGGCTGCCTCCCTTGCCAGCAGTATCACCTAGCAGCAAGAGTCTATGGGGCCATCTCTTCTGGTAGCAGTATTGCCTGGGGGCAAGTGCAGAGAGGTTAGTGGAACCTGGACTGACCCTACTCCACCAGATTCCGACCTGGGGCCCCTTGAAACCAGTTACCCTGTTACAGGGCTCAAGTATCCATATTCCCCCAGCACATCTCCTGGGTTGCTTCTTGCCCTTTGTTCCAGCTCTGGTATCTCCTTGGCTGGTACTGGCTCGTCATCCCCTTTGGTCCTCATGATCAACTGGTTTCCCATGGCATAGTCAGGGTGCTTGGTCTTGGCAGTCTGGAGCCCTAGTGGCTTCTAAGCAGTAGCCTGCAGTATACAATCACTCTCCTCCTCAGCCAGCCCAGACTGAACTGAGCTGCTTCCTTTTATATGCTCCCTCCTATGGGAGTATGCCCAGCAGGGGTATGGTGGTGTGGCCTCTTGGACCCAAAGCAGTTGGTTAACTCCTGCATTGCCAGTATGGCACCCCATCACAAGCACAATAAAACAAAATTTCTTTAAGGTATAGTTTCAATGGTACCTCACACCAGACAGGTTCAACATAATAGTGAAGAAAGAGGAGATTCATGCATATATGGTGGACATGTCCAGCCATAAAAGAGTACTGGAATGCAATTCATAATCCCATATTACAAATTATTGAATATTTATTACCACATGATCCTTGGGTAATCCTCCTGGGCCTTTCTAGTGGAAATGGTCATGCAAAAGGAAATGAAGAATTAATCTCTCATCTGCTAGTAGCCGCTAGATGACTGGTAGCCTCCCGCTGAAAAAAGGAAAACAATCCTACTGTAAAGGAATGGTTCAAAAATATGGGAGGTGGTTGTGTGACACTCTGTACCTCAAAGTAGCATCCTGGAACCCCCATATTTACTACTCTCATATAATTATATGTTTTGTACCAACTATACCTTATGAGATATCATTTTAAAAGTCTGGATTTGTTGAACATTATTATCCTGTTGGATTGTATGTGCTATCACTGTATGTGAAGTTATGAAGTATTGCTATATGTGTTACTGAAATATGTTGTGAGGTTGAGAATGCTCATTGACAGCCTTTCAGTTGCAACAAAGGAGGGCACAGCATCACCAGATTATCATTATCCCTCACCCTGGAAAAACCCTTTCTAAGAAAAAAACTGAAAGAGAGCTCAGAAGCCAGCTTTGCACTATCAGGACAGCTCTGTCCTCCATTTGTAATGCTGCCTGAGACAAAGCCTGGATCACAGCTTGCTTCCTCCTCTCCAGTACTCTGGTATTTTGTATCATGGTCCCAGAACCCCAGACACAGGCTGTGCTTTGTACTGTAATCTACTTTAGGTTCCATTCAATGGTCGACTGTTCAGACAATCTCTGGAAAAAGCTCCAAAGTCTCTTACAGACTCAGCAAAATTATTCTTTAAAGCACTTCAAGAGGCTTGAGAAACAATTTATGGAATAATTTTATTCAATACATTTCTTATCTTTTCCTACCTACTTATATATTTAAGGTAATTATACATTCCACCTTTACCAAAGTATCTGAACCCTTCATAATCTTTAATGCATTTATCTTCACAACATCCCTATACATTGGCTGGGTTAAAGAATTCTGAGGTCCTGTGCACTATAGAAATTGCCTCCATCCACACACCTAGATTCAAATTTGGCCCAGTGCCCTCCCCCACATCATGACATTGGGGCAGCCAGGCCAAACTTGAGCGGTGTTGCAACCCAGTGTGCCAGGTTGCCATTCCACCCCCCAAAATCTGGTAGTTGGGGCCCCCAATCAGATAGGGACCCTGTGCAAGTACACCCAAGGCACATTGGTTAATCTGGGATTTTCTCTATGCGGTAGGGAAAACACAGTTATCTTTTCCATAACTGGCGTTCTTTGAGATGTGTTGCTCATGTCCATTCCACAATAGGTGTGCGTGCTTGCCACGTGCACCAGTGCTGGAAGTTTTTCCCCTAGCAGTACCCATAGGGGAGCGCCCGTAGCGACCCCTGGAGTGGCGCCGCTATGGCACGGTAAAAGGGGCGCTGCATGCTCTCCCCACCCTCAGTTCCTTCTTGCCAAACAACTCTGACAGAGGGGAAGGAGGGCAGGATGTGGAATGGACATGAGCAACACTTCTCGAAGAACACCAGTTACGGATAGGGGGAGGGATAGCTCAGTGGTTTGAGCATTGGCCTGCTAAACCCAGGGTTGTGAGTTCAATCCTTGAGGGGGCCACTTAGGGATCTGGGGCAAAATCAGTACTTGGTCCTGCTAGTGAAGGCAGGGGGCTGGACTCGTTGACCTTTCAAGGTCCCTTCCAGTTCTAGGAGATGGAGATATCCTATTAAAAAAAAAAAAAAAAAAGGTAACTGTCTTTTCTTCTTCGAGTGATTACTCATGTGCATTCCACAATAGGTGATTCCAAACTATATCTGTTGGAGGTGGGTAGGAGTTCACAGACACTCAGAACAGAGTACAGCCCTGCCGAACCTGGTGTCCTCCCTAGTTTGGGAGATGATTGCATAATGCAAGGCGAACGTGTGAACCAAAGACCATGTGGCAGCCCTACAACTGTCCTGGATGGGCCAGAAATGCAGCCAATGAGGCTTGCGCCCTAGTCGAGTGTGTCCTCACAATCGACGGCGGGGGGACTCCCGCCAGGTCGTAACAGATACGAATACACGAGGTGATCCAGTTGGAAAGCCTCTGAGTGGAGATCGGCCGGCATCTCATGCGAGGACTTCCTGAACGTTTTTGTACGTTCCAGGTAAAAAGCCAGAGCCCATCTCACATCCAGCATGTGAGACAGCGCTCTGCACTGGATGTGTGGGGTTTGGGACAGAGCACCAGCAGGAAAATGTCCTTGGGGAGGAACAAAGGATGTGGTCGGAGCTGGACCTTATCCTTATGGAACATCATGTACTGGGGGTTCAGAGGTCAGGGCCCGGAGCTCTGAGATCCGTCTAGCAGATGTGATCACCACCAGGAAGGCTACCTTCCATCAGAGGTGCGACCAGGAGCATGTAGCTAGTGGCTCAAATGAGGGACCCATCAACCTGGTCAGCAGGGCCGGCTCCAGGCACCAGCTTCTCAAGCAGGTGCTTGGGGCGGCCATTCTGGACAGGGGCAGCAGTTCCAGGTATTCGGCGGCAATTCGGCAGACGGTCCCTCAGTCCGCCTGGGAGTGAAGGACCTCCCGCCGAATTGCCGCCGCAGATCGCGATCGCGGCTTTTTTTTTTTTTTTTGGTTTTGGCTGCTTGGGGCAGCCAAAACCCTGGAGCCGGCCCTGCTGGTCAGCACCAAGTTCAAGTCCCACTGCGGGACTGGGGGCCTAACATATGGGAAGAGACGATCCAAACCCTTAAGGAATCGGCCAGTCATGGCATGGGAGGACACTGTGTGGCCCTGCACCAGTGGGTGGAAGGCCGATATGGCTGCCAAGTGCACCTTGATGAACGAGGGTGTTAGGCCTTGGGCTCTCAGGTGAAGGAGGTAGTCTAAAATATGCTGAATCGGAGCAGCCACAGGCAAAATGCCCCGATCAGCTGCCCACCAGGAAAACCGAGACCACTTTGCCAGGTAGGCCCAACGTGTGGAGGGCCCTCTGCTTTCCAGAAGGATGCGCTGAACCCCTTCCAAGCAAGTCCTCTCCTCCCGGCCTGAACATTGAGCAGTCACGCCGTGAGGTGGAGTGCTTCTAGACGGGGGTGGAGAAGGCAGCCCTGGTCCTGGGATAGCAGGTCCAGGCTGGATGGCAACGGCCATTGCTGGGCGACTGCCAGGCTTGTGAGAGTCCTGTACCAATGTTACCTAGGCCATCCCGGGGCAATCAGGAGGACCTGGGTCCTGTCCGTTTTTATCTTTTCTAAGACCTTGCCAATCAGTGGGATTGGGGGAAAGGCATAGAAAAGCTGGCCCGACCAGGAGAGAAGGAAGGCATCGGAGATGGTGCCCACACCCAACCCCCCCGGAGCAGAAGCGGGGACACCGACGGCTCTGCTGTGTCGCGAACATGTCCACCTGGGGAGTGCCTCACATTTGGAAATTCCTGTGCACCACCTCTGGATGTAGTGACCACTTGTGCTGAGAGGAGAAGTCTTGGCTTAGGCGATCCACCCGAGAATTCCGGGCGCCCGGTAAGTGGTGGGCTTCCAGGCAAATATCGTGGGCTATGCAGAAGTCCCACAGGCTGAGGGCTTCCTGGCAGAAGGCAGAGGAACGGGCCCCACCTTGCCTGTTGATGTAGAACATTGAGGCCATGTTGTCCATGAGAAACCTGACCACGCTGCCCTCCAGGTGTGAGCGGAAGGCCACGCATGCCAGACGGACCGCCCTGAGCTCCTTGACGTTTATATGCAAGGCAAGGTCCTGCGCTGACCATAGACCTTGGGTCTGAACGTTCCCCACATGGGTTCCCCCTCCCAGGTCCGATGCGTCGGATACCAGTTCCACGGACAGTGGTCGACCCCTCAACGGGACCCCTTGGAGCATGTTCCCCGGGGAGGACCACCATCGCAGTGGGCATAGTGAGGACTTTGTCCATCCTGTCTCTGGATTGGGAGAATACCGAGGCCAACCAGAGCTGGAGGGGTGGCATCCTGAGCCTGGCGTGGTGAACCACATACGTGCATGCCGACATATGACCCAGGAGCTGGAGGCATGCTCTGGCTGTGGTCACAGGGAACTTTGGGACTGTGCTGATGAGCTCCCTTAGGGCTTCGAACCTGTCCAGTGGGAGGGAAACCCTGGCTGACATAGTGTCCAGAATTGCCTCAATGAAGTCTATGTGCTGCACCGGGACTAATGTGGACTTGGTGTCGTTTACCAACAGGCCCAGAGTGACGCATGTGGACAGGAGGAGTGCCATGTGATCCTGCACCTGTGACCGGGAGCTGCCCTTGACCAGCCAGTTGTCGAGATGGGGGGGTCCAGGTCTTTCCCTGACATCTGAGGTAGGCCGCTACCACAGACATACGCTTTGTGAATACCCTGGGAGCAGTGGACAGGCCAAATGGGAGAACAGTAAATTGGTAGTGCTCCTGCCCAACCGTGAAACGGAGGAAACGCCTGTGTCCCTCGAGTATATGAATGTGGAAGTATGCATCCTGCAGATCGAGGGTGGCGTACCAGTCCCCGGGATCCAGGGAGGGGATGATGGATGCCAGAGAGACCATGTGAAACTTGAGCTTTAGCATGTAGTGGTTCAGGCCTCGCAGGTCCAGGAGGGGCCTGAGCCCCCCTTTGGCCTTCGGGATAAGGAAGTAGCGGGAGTAAAACACCTTGCGTCTGAACTGCGCTGGTATCACCTCCACTGCTTCTAGGCCAAGGAGCTGCCTCACCTCCTGCTAAAGCAGGTCTCGTGAGAGGGGTCCCTGAGGAGGGACGGGGATGGAGGGTGGGTGGGTGGGTGAGGTAGAGGTAAACTGGAGGATGTAGCCCCGGGAGACGGTATTGAGGACTCATCGGTCCGAGGTCAGTCACGACCACTCCAGGAGAAAAGCACACAACCGGTTGGAGAAGGGAAGCTGTACTGCAGGTGGATCCCTGGTATGAACTGGTAAGTTGCCCTCAGGCGTCCCGTCAAAACTGATGCTTTCCCGCCTGTTTACCCTTGGAGGGCCCAGGTTGGGGCGCAGACCAGGATTGTTGTTGCAGGTGTTTTTTATAGTCCCTTGACTTTTTATAAGGGGGCGCGTATTTAGAGTGGGTGGCCTGGGTGGGAACCTGCTGTGGTTTAAACTTGGTCCTGGCTGTGTCCGGGACATAGAGGCCAAGGGTCTTTAGTGTTGTGTGGGAATCTTTGAGGCTGTGTAATTTTATGTCCATCTGTTCCGCAAACAGGGCCTTGCCATCAAACGGAAGGTCCTGTAAGGAGTTCTGTGCCTTGCTGGACAACCCAGACAGCAGGAGCCACGACACCCTCCTCATGGACACCGAAGACGCTATAGACCTTGCAGCCATATCTGCTGCAGCCGAGGCTGCCTCTCCCTATGGTTGATCGACTTGACCACAAGGGAGTTGGGGGCAGAGTGGGTATACAGGTATTCCGTTCTGCCCTCTTAGAGATGGGGGGCAAGGAAGCCGGGGTTTGCCACAAGGCGTTTGAAATCTTTGCCACCCCTTCATGGAGTAGGAGAGCCACCCAGCCCGGTGCCGAAGCCGAGAGGACGTTGAAGAGGGAGTCAAAGGGTTCCTCCACCTCCTCAGCTTGAAGGTTGAGGCTTGATGCCACCCTTTTCAACAGTTCCTGGTGGGCTTTAGAGTCCTCCTGCAGGACAGGCGGAGGAGGGGTCGTGATCGCCTCATCCGGGGAGGATGAGGATGGGGGTGCAGTACTCTGCATCCCCACCGGTGCCTCAGGTCCTACCACTTGGTCCCCCTCCGGGCGCGGAACTGGGGATGAACGTTTCACCGACTCCTTCCTGAGAGGTTGAGAAAGGGATGCCGATGGTCTCTCCGAGGCTCCAGCCACTGAGCGAGCCACCACTGGGGGCTGCGTCGAGGGCCACGGGGCCCATTGGTACACATGGTGCCAGCAAAGGAGCCCGGTGCCATGGCAGAGCAG
>NW_020664389.1:5177012-5188099 GCF_002925995.2 Terrapene triunguis
CGAAGAAGTGGGCTGTAGCCCACGAAAGCTTATGCTCTAATAAATTTGTTAGTCTCTAAGGTGCCACAAGTACTCCTGTTCTTTTTGCGGATACAGACTAACATGGCTGCTACTATGAACTAACAGAGTCCAAGAGGGAAGTTACAGCAAAGCTGGAGCAGAGCAGTTCTGACGCACCTTCACTGGCGACAAGAAGGAACTGAGGGTGGGGGGAGCACACAGCGCCCCTTATAACGCACCATAGTGGCACCACTCCAGGGTACTGCTAGGGAAAAAACTTCCGGCAACAGTGCACGTGGCGAGCACGCACACCTATTGTGGAATGCATATGAGCAATCATTTGAAGAAGAAATACTATTATTGCCATTTTATAGACTGGGAACTGAGGCACACAGATTAAAGAAACACTTTCAAAATCTGTAGCTTCCAGTGAGATAAACAAAGGAGCTGGTTGGGAATTTTTCAACTAAACATTTTTACATCGAAAAATTACAATTAATTGAAATGGAAACTTTTCACAGAAAAGCATCTTTTCAATGAAAATATCATTGGGAAGATTTTACAGGTCCAGTTTGAAATCAATATCCTTATCTAGAGCAGGAACTTGAACCTGGGTCTCCAGCATAATGGGTGAACACCCCAACAACTGGGCTTTTAGCTATACCGGGGTGGGTGGAGGGGTCTGTCTGTCTCTCTCTTGTTTTTCATTAAAATTTTGAATGAGAAACGAACACAAATGTTGCAACCTCAACATTGTTCACAAAATGTAATTACTGTTGTCCAACAAGCCCTAATAAACAGGAAGCCATGGCCTTCCATGCAAAGTACTGTGCTTCTGGCTCCTATCATCTGTCCCCATCTTCCTTAGCAGACAACTGCAATCTGAAATGGGGCTGGAGAAAGAGAAAAACAAATTGAAATAGCAAAAAGAAGCCAAGTTCATTCATAAATGAAAAACTGGAAATATTCTGAGAAGTCAGGAGCAAAAAGCTGAGACGTCTCCAGGGCTGCTTAAAACTACTTGACTGATGTTTGTGTGCAGCTAATAAGGTAACCAAACAAAAGTCATCAAATCACATCCTGTTATATAAATGCCCTTTTGAAGTACACTGTGTTCTTTCAAGTTGTGTCACATCACGAGCTGGTCAAATGCTTCATTCTAACTAACATTCACTGCTAATTTAATTTTTTTTTTTAAACTGGTGAATTGATCCTCATTTTTGTGAATATATTTGTTATTTGTAACTAGTTGGTGGTTAGTTTTGAATTAACCATTTCGGAAGCTGTTTAATTTGGCCATTGATGTTGTTTGGTTGGTCACATAAGCCACATGATATTACGTCTCCTCCCTGATTATGTGGCAATTTTCTTTTCAGCAGGAGAATAAGGATTACCAAATGGCAGTACTCTTGGTCACTTCTAAATATACATACACTTCTTCCCCAGAAAATAGAGGTAAGAAAAACAGAAATCTCCCACACCTTTGGAAGAACAAAATCTGTTCACACAAATGTTGGAGACTTGTACTTAACAATGGGTATGAATATGGGTAAGCCAAACAATGGTTTACAGTTTGAATGCATGTTCCTGAACCCTGATTTGCAACATTCAAACAGCTAGAGTCAAATCTTCTCAAGTCTCATGCCTTGAGTAAAGCTTGTAATTCACCACTAGAGGACCCCCTCTTCTTTTAAATGAGAAAAACAACTCAATGAGAAACAAAAGTGTATTCCTTTGCACATAAAAATGTGTGAATGTGGTCAGTGTTTAGAGACTTGTGGGCAGTCGCAAATGTTCAGAGCTTGGTTTAAGATGAAAAGAGATTTCTGAAGCAGTTTCTGGTTCAATTAACCAACCCATGTAATTAAATGTTTTAATGTACTGAAAATCTCACTCTAAAACATGTCTTCTGTTTTATAGGATTGAACTGGACATAAAAGTGTTACACACCAAGAGAAGAATTTCAGCCTATTACTGCTGCAACCTCAGAAAATGCTCAGCTCCTCTCCCCACAAAAAACCAAACATTACCCTCCCACATCACTGAAACTCCTTGACATCTTAGGACCAAATTCTGATCTCATTCAACTTCAATAGGTTTGTGGAGGTGTAACAAAAGCACTGAATTTAAGCCTTTACTATATAGATAGGATCAGGGGTGGGAGGGAAGGGGGGTTTCTATGCAGTTCACTGAAGCGGTCATGCAAAAAAAAAAAAAAAAAAAAAAAAAAGGGGGGGGGGGTTAGGGGAAAAGAAATTGTAGGCCCTGTACCTAAAGGATGATCAGTGAGGGCAGATTCATATGCCTGTGCCGAGTCCCATTAAGCTCAGTGCTCCATAGGGTATGATGTCTACCCACAGCAGGATTGTGAGCTTGCAGGATTAAATACACCAGTAAGAAATGTGTGAGGTAAAACTTGGCCCTAAAATAAAGAAACCATTGAACATTTTAGTGAGGTGCTATTTCTTTCTCTCACTGTCAAAGACTATTTGCCTGAAGGATTTGGTCATTGCAGTAATATGTTATGGGTCCACTGTCAATAAAAGTTACCTCTTAGGTCATGATAAATAACAGAAGTTGGACACTGATCTCAATAGGGAGTTTGGCCAGAAGAGGGACTGTACTACCTGACCCTTCTTTGAGACAGTATCTACCATACTGATTCAAAAGATCATGAAATGTCTAATTTTCATATGTAGGGATAAAAGCCTTTTAGACCAAAGTACTCAGTTGAGAAAGCAAGTGTAGTATTTGATATTTTCCTGGGATTAAACAGATTTACCAGCACACAAACTCATTTGTGAATGGGATAGAGATGATGATTGGTAAAACAAATGATATTACAGTCTCTCTAATGTCCGTTATTCAAATAGTCTCAAAGTGAGCTTCAAAAAATATTTTGCCTGTTTCTCTTGTATTCTCATACTAGTGGGTGGTGCAGCAAACACTACATTTCCATTTTATATCTCTTAGGAACATCAGTTTATATAAGTGTCCTTTAAAGAGGTTTATCCCTTTATTAGTCTAATATTTAAAATATTTAACCTCAAGCATAATTTTTTGGCTCTAAAATTTAGCATGTGCTTGTTAGATACACTTGTAAAAAGAAGATGGTTCATGAAGTCACAATTTCACCTGACAGCCCCACAGTTCATAAAAGAGATTATAAATTAGGCTCTGAATGTTATTACACTATTCAAATATCTTACCTTTCTTCTTTATGCTTCTACAATCAGCAGATTTTCAATTAAAAAAAACAAACGATGTTAGACCTTGTAAATGTTGGTCACTTAGATACTGAATTACTGGTTTGATTTAAACATACAATAGATGCAATTCCTTAGTGATGTATTCTCAGTTAAATAGCCCACTGCATACAAAAAATGCTTATATGGATGAACATTCTATGAAAATCATCTTTCTTCTAAAGTGTAAGAGGGAGGAAACTACAGTAGAACAATATGACCCAATCATAACTCCCTTTAAGCAGTGGCATTGGGACAATTTGTATAGTGGGGGTGCTGAAAGCCACTGAACCAAACTGTAAACCCTGTATATGATGGAAACCACTTCAAACCAGGGGGTGCTGCAGCACCCACAGCACCCCTACTTCCAGCACCCCTGCCTATGAGAGCAAAGAACAGAACTACAGGTAAGAACACACAATTCTACTCCTCCTATGGAGACAGCATATTGTTGGGCCATTTATTTTTAATGTTATCAGTTTTCTGCAATGACATATCAAAGGGCTTAGACTATGACTAGGACCACAACTCTGTAATGATCTTGGGATTCATTAAATAACAAACCAGTGAATGAAAAAGAAATAAAACTTTAATAAAACATGGTTATAGCTGCCTGTTGTGTCCTGCATTGTGTCTGTGAGGCCAAGGCGGTGTGGAGAGGCTGTTTGCTGAGTTTGCCCAGTCAGACACAGGGGCTATTAGAAGAGCTCAATGTGGAGGCCTTGAAAACAGCAGTTTAATAGTGAGCCACAGTAATGAAATGTGGTCTACTGTGCTCTAGCTGGCCCTGCACTTTGGGGGCCGGTTAGGAATTGTGTGGTGCTTGCTGTACATTTAGGATTATTACACTGTGTTTGTCACTGATCCTGAGTTCTGCCATCCTGTAGGAGAAAAAGTAGTGAGTGCTTTGTGTAGCAGTAGGATCTCTGCAGCATATGTTGTGAAGTAATAAAGATGACTTAATTTCCCCAAAATAGAATTTTATTGTGTTCCAAAACCAGTACAAAAAAAACAAAAAACAATGTGCAATTAAAAAACAAATACAATAAAAACAACTTCTGAAATAAATTAATGGAACAGAACTTTACAAGGGAAAAGAACATTCCTGTCCATTTCAGTTCATTTTGGCTACACATACATCAATCATGGCTCTCCTAGGTCAGTGTATGTGAAGCTAGGGTTGTCCTTACGGTCCTCTGGCTTGGAATGGTAGGGGTAGGGATGTGCCTTTGATGCCACATGGAATGTTGAGAGGTGAGGTGTGGTGCTAAAATGGAGTTCTCCATTGACTGCAAAGGGAGGTGAGCCTGTGCTTGTTGAACCTGTAGCTCCACAAGAGCCTTCAGCATTTGTGTTTGTGCCGGAGAAGCCCCATTATGTTCTGGTTCATGCCCCTTTCCTCTTCCTGAGGGGACTCCTGGGCCTCTCTCCTGTCCACTCTTTCCTCCTCCATACTATCTTCAGTATTCACCCTCCAGGTCCTCTGTTCATGGTCTGTTGCAGCACTGACTTGCAGTATCTCACTGAACATATTCTTCTGAATCCTTCTTTCTCCTCCTCCCTCCAGGCCGCAGAGGCAGCAGCTACAGATAAAACACAGAAATGGACCATTGTATTTATAGTCACAATGGAACGTGAAAAATTTCAGAGCTCTCTTCTCTTATTCCCCTAAAAGTTTTAAACAAGACAGCTTTGGAGCCACCTCTGCATAGCACTGGTCTCCAGTCCCAACCCTGGTGACTATGGCCCATAGTGGGTGGAGCGGGGGGAAATGAGGAGGGAGTTGTTCGGTTGCATAAAACAAAATTTCAGCCCCTATTTCCATGGGTATGAATACAGGGCAATGGCACTGAATACTGGCACTATTTTCCATAGGAATTGGTGACTTTTAGCTGATATCTCACTCCTGAGGATAACAAAGGGGCAGAGAGCACAGCTGCTGCTGGCGTTCTGAAGGCAACCTGGCCTATATGTAGCTAGCCTGTATACTGCAATGGGTGGCTGCTGAAGTCATGGACTGGTGTGGGAAAGTGTCCTAGCGCAGAGGAAGAAATAAGGCAGCCATCCCTAGAAACCATCAGGATTGCAGAGAACCTACATGAAAATTTCATTGAGATCTCTCAGGCGGAATCAAAGGACATCCCTGTGGACATAAGCAAACTGCTCCCCATGTACCCTCCCTCACCCCACCTAATTCTACAGGGGAATGGAAAGCAGATAACATTTTGTTTTTTATATCACCACTACTTTTAGTACAACAATGACAAGTTGATAATGGTGTCCTGCTAAGCTGGGGTTGGGTGCCATTTAAATTTTGTAATGGGAAATGCATTCACACACTTTAATTAATTAGCCTCTTAGAGTTGGTAGGGCAACTCCAACTTTTTCATGTTCTCTATCTCCCTACTATATGTTCCATTCTATGCATCCGATGAAGTGGGCTGTAGCTCACAAAAGCTTATGCTCAAATAAATTTGTTAGTCTTTAAGATGCCACAAGTACTCCTCGTTCTTTTTGTGGATACAGATTAAGACGGCTGCTACTCTGAAACACTTACTTGAGTTTCCTTCCCTGAAATTGGGCTCAGCTGGCAGGTCTGGCTAAACTGCAATGGAGTCCCAAAAACAAGTCCTGGCTTGAGGCATAGCTGGACTTCACTGTAACATGCCCCTCCCCCTCTCCTCCTCTTTCTGTTAATAGCAGGGGTCTCAGGCTTCTCGGAGGTATCTATGGTCTTCCATAGGATGCTGGTGGGGTCATTGTAAAAGCAGCAGATCTGTGGTTTGGCACCAGATCTACTCTTGGCTTCCCAGGCCTTGTGGTATGCCTGCTGCAGATGCTTCACTTTCACACGGCCCTGCTTTTGAACCCTGCCGTACCCTTTCACTTGCCTCCCCTGTGCAATCTTTTTGTAGATGTCCAGGTTTCTATGAGTGCTCTGTAGCTGTGCTTGCACAGCCTCTTCACCCCACAAGACCAGGAGAGCCAATATCCCCTGTCTACTGCAGACAGAAGCGTGTAACTGGCATGGTTGGTTGGGCAATTCCACACAACAAGGAAGAGCTGCTAGGTGTGCTCACCAAGCTGGGCAATCAGAAAAAGGCATTTCAAAAATACGCAGGTTTTTTTAAAAGTGTGTGTGTGTGGGGGGGGGGGGGTAGCTTCAGGTGTCTCTGACCCCTAAGCAGTGCAGTTCATAATTCGTGAGCAGAGCAGTCAGTGTCAGGCATTGTGGGACAGCTGCTGAAGGACTGTTAGGGTCAATATAGATCACGCAAAGTCTACACTCACAGTGCACTGACCTCAGAATGTTGAGCATGGCTTAACGCTGTTTGCAGGTGGTGTTACTGTGTCACCATAACAGAGCACTTACATTGGCTGGAGACAAATTTGAGCATAGATATGTGCACAACTGGTTGACGCAAAAGTGATTTATGTCAACCTACTTTCTATGGTAGACCAGGCCTTAGTTACAAACCTCAGAGGGGGCACTAGTATATTTGAGTTTATCACTTCTATTGTAAACAGCCAATGTGAATCCAGTCAAGATTTACAGTGAATGAACTGTGTTATCTGGGGGCTGTTCAGTGGTCCATGTGAAATGAATTCATTGGTACCAGTTCAGAGCTGATGACTGTCTACATTACAGAAACTGCCACGCAAACTGTCACCCTTATAGGGGATGGCCAAGGATTGAATGGGCACTGGGGAAGTGTATTCTTGCCATCCAAGCTGTACCTGTTCTCAGATCAAATGGAAGACTTCATGCCCCAGGGATGACGATTTGGAACCATTCATGAGTATTAAAAAAAAAAAATCCAGGCATAGTTTTTCTTTAAAACAAACAAACAAAAAAATCTATCCCATCCTGTATAGTTAAGGAATTTAGGAAAAGTTATCAAACTTATTCTAGCCTATTTACAGGCCTAGGACGAGTCACTCATATGATCAGTATCTTTCAAAGGGCATGTCTAGCCTGCAAAGTATGATTTGATTGTAATATGATGCAGAAATTACTGGGTGAGATTCTGTGGCCTGTGTTATGCAGGAGGTAAGAATAAATGATCATAATAGTCCCTTCTGGCTTTTAAAAATATATGAATCTATGAGCAGTCTATGGAAATCAAACTGTCTTCGCCATCAGCCAACATATCTCTGTTTTGCCCTTGCAGCAGCAAATGCATTTGACTTTTTGTGTTGTAAAATGTACAGAGGTTAATGTGACACATCGAAAGAGGACATGCAATATCCGTGTTTCTTTAAGGAAGCATTTTGAATCACACATATGGCATCATGTCCTAGTTTGTATTTCATCTCACATTATTCCAGAATTTAACCCCTCTAATGGCTCCTGATTCAGCAAAGCACTTAACCACATGAATAATCCCATTGTTAGTTAAAGCAAAGAAGTTAAGTGCCATGCTGATTCTAGGCTATAAACAGGAGTGTAAGAGAAAATGCAACACCATGGCCTAAGCCTCTGCTCCCATTGACGTCAATTGAAGTTTTGTCATTGACTTTGATGGGAGTAGGATCCAGTCCTTGATGTCACATAGCACAGTTCTCCAACTTTAGCACCACTTGTTTCAATGGACACTGGAACCAATTAGTTGGTTCCACATATAGAATAGATTGGAGAAGTATAATAAAATTGCCTAAGCTCTCCATTTTCTCTGGTTGTGATGCTGGTCACAATGGAGCAGTCTCTGAAGGGAACTGTCAGATTCATTTTGTTTAGGTGTTGTGTCTGATAATCAGTTTGATCAAATGAGAAAAATCCATATAAAAAGCCATAGCATCGTCATTTGTATAGAGGATGGTGTTGCAAATACAAAGACAGAACAGGAATTGGGTATCAAAATGAAGCATACTATTAGGTCTGAATATCTAGCTTTCAAAATCATTCAAATAATTGCCAGTCTTATTCATCTGAATTTGAAATTGGCTAGATGACAGAGTTCTTTTGACTGATACCATTTATCAAAAAGCCAGCTTCTTTGCAAATAGCAGAATTCAGTATTTGTGAACTTCCAGTTTTCTATTAAAAAGAAAATGATTAAAGAGTTTCAAAATCTACCCTACCAATCCACAACATAGGGGAAGCACTACGAGACCAAAGATCCTGCAATACTTTTATCCTCACCATCACCTGCGACCACAGTTCAACTATTCATACATTTTCTCTTCAAAGAAAATGAGTGGTGACCATAATGAGTTAAATTCAGGCTCCATAATTTAGCAGGTCAGATGTTCACCCATCTCCACACCCCAGTCTGTGCGCTCCTTTCTTTTCACAATAGCTACCCACTATCTAGTGGTTTGCTAAAAATAGATATGGAAATTGTCTCTGGAATTTCTCACCACGTACCTCATCATTCTAATGAAAAATGTATTGATTCAACTTCAAAACAGCAGTAATGGTGCACACATTGGGCTTGAGCCTCTGTCCCCCTTTCCCCCCCCCCCCTTTGGAGTCAATGGCACAGCATCCAGCCCATTATATCTTCAACCCTGGCACTGTGATTATGCCAGTTTTGGAAAGAATAAGAGTGAGAAGTTCAGATTTCAATAGGACAACCCCTGGGAGGAAGAGTTTTCAGGATTTGGTCCGTGGCTGCTTTTTACTCCTTTCTAACAAGCTGCCACATAATACCCTATATAACATACTTTTTTTAAGAAGGTCTTTAAAGCCTATTTTCGTCCTTCTCCCTTGTTATCACCTCATTGTTTTAACACTTATAATGATAAAAGTGGTAATGAGTAAATGACATCTATTCATGGAATGTGTGAAAGTGGGTCTGAAATTCCAGCATTTTGCATCAGGAAAATGTGTCTCAAGCAAGGTCAGCTGTATTGACTACTTCAATTCATCTCTTAAGACACAAGCTGAATTTCTTATACATCTGGGTACAATGCCCTCTCGCTTTCTCGCCTTTTAAGCAGGCAGTTTTTAAGATGGTGCTGGATAGCCAAATTAAGGAAACTTTCAGACTCTTATTGTTTCCCATTAAAATGCTAATTCTGCTTGTGTTTCCTGTTGTTCAATTCTAACACAGAGAATCCATTCTCTGAGGGCTAGTCTATACTTAAAGCACTACAGCAGCACAGCTGTGTTGCTGTAGCATTTTAGTGTAGACACTACCTACGATGATGGGAGGGATTCTTCTGTCAGCATAGGCAATCCACCTCCCCAGGAGGCAGCAGCTAGGTTGATGAAGAATTCTTCCATTGACCTAGTGCTGTCTACATGGGGAATAAGATCAGCTTAACTGCGTCAGTCAGGGGTATGGATTTTCACATTCCTGACCGATGTGGTTAAACTGACCTAGTTTTCTGGTGTAGACCAGGCCTGAAAATGAACTTGCTTTGTGTCTCTCTCCATTCTCAAGCACGCAGTGTGCAGAGGCAGTCAAAAAAGCAAACAGGATGTTAGGAATCATTAAAAAAAAGGGATAGAGAATAAGACGGAGAATATCTTATTGCCCTTATATAAATCCATGGTACGCCCACATCTTGAATACTGCATACAGATGTGGTCTCCTCATCTCAAAAAAGATATACTGGCACTAGAAAAGGTTCAGAGAAGGGCAACTAAAATGATTAGGGGTTTGGAATGGGTCCCATATGAAGAGAGATTAAAGGGACTAGGACTCTTCAGCTTGGAAGAGAGACGACTAAGGGGGGATATGATAGAGGTATATAAAATCTTGAGTGGTGTGGAGAAAGTGAATAAGGAAAAGTTATTTACTTATACCCATAATATAAGAACTAAGGGCCACCAAATGAAATTAATGGGCGGCAGGTTTAAAACAAATAAAAGGAAGTTCTTCTTCACACAGTGCACAGTTAACTTGTGGAACTCCTTGCCTGAGGAGGTTGTGAAGGCTAGGACTATAACAGGGTTTAAAAGAGAACTAGATAACCTCCATGAATTTAAGTCCATTAATGGCTATTAGCCAGGATGGGTAAGGAATGGTGTCCCTAGCCTCTGTTTGTCAGAGGGTGAAGATGGATGGCAGGAGAGAGATCACTTGATCATTACCTGTTAGGTTCACTCCCTCTGGGGCACCTGGCATTGGCCACTGTTGGTAGAGAGGATACTGGGCTGGATGGATTTTTGGTCTGACCCAGTATGGCCATTCTTATGTTCCACTGTTAACAATGGGACAGAACAAGTGATATGACCTAGTGTACCACAGCAGAGTCTTTAACAATGTGTAGAAATGAGGTTGCATGGAGCTTGTATCCACTGTGCTTTTTGATGCTCAATGGAATATGTCCTCTCCTTGGAAAGATAGCATTACTTTTTTGTCTGTGTATTCATATTACAGATATTAATTTTTTGGGCAGGGAAGAGGAGAAAAAACCATCAGAGAGGATTTTCCCTAGTGGCTGCCATTTGCCTTACAATATGGGACTAGTGAGAATGAGGAGTAAAATGTACTAGATTATGGCTCAGGGCTTCTGCATCTTTGTTTCTCCAATTCTTCCCATCCGTTTTTGGATCTTCTCTTTATTTTAAGAGCAGGGGAGATAGAGCTGTCTAGGGGGCAGCGTGCTAGACTGGGAGCCAGGGGATCTGGCTTCTATTCTTTATGGCAGGTCTTACACATAAAAAGCTGCAGTGTACACTCTGCAAAGAGAAAAAGTGTCTGCCCCAGAGAGTTTATAACCCAAAAGTCATTAAAGAGTCTGTGGGACTTGGAGAAAGTCCACTTACATCTTTTTTTTTTGTATTGTATTGCTTTTTACCCGTAGACCTCACAAAAGACATTGAGGAGGAAATGTTGGTTTGAACTTTGCAATGCCTCGGTAATATCTGAATTGTTATTTAAATGTGAT
>NW_020664389.1:5188109-5200107 GCF_002925995.2 Terrapene triunguis
TGTGTGTGTGTGTGTGTGTGTGTGTGTGTGTGTGTGTGTGTGTGTGTAGTTTACAACTTTTATGCAAGTGCATTTATCATGGAAACAAATACAGGGCCTGGAAATCTTGTCCCTTATGAAAAGTTGTTTTCACAAAGAATGCGGATTTGACTTCTCTGTTTCCCTTGTATAACTATCCAAAATAATTCCTTGGGTCACTGCTGCAAGGTCACTTGTTTTTAGTCTTTCAGCTAGAATGATAGATGTGTCAATGCTTTGACTATCTTTTCCCAGTGCTTCCTTTTTTCATTTTTCACTCAATGTCCTCCAAGATTAATAGTCATCAAGGTATCATACTGTAACAGGGAACCCACAGTGCCCCTCCGGAGTCGGCCCCTTGGCTCCTCTCCTCCGTGAATCAGGGACACTTCAGTCTGGTGCAACACCCGTGTTCTTTATTCATGATCAGTTTCCCACCACCAGTCTCCAACTATATACAGGCTTTACAACTGCTTGACCTACCGCAGGCCTGGTCAGCAACAGATGAGGAGGCTCCTACTCCCTCTAAGCTGAGCCTAACCTCCCACTCCTAGTTTCCACCCCCCTTTCTCTCACTTCCTTCCAGTCTTATAGCTCCTGCTAATGAGACTGGCAAGTGTAGTCAGTTACCAGGCAAACATAAGGTGGTTCACCCAGCCCCAATCCATTCTCCCTGATTGGGGCTGAAGTGGCTGGAGCTGATTAAGGGCATCTCCAGGCAAGCTATCTTCTTTGAGAGTTAGATCACTTGGACATTGCCCTTTTCCTCCAAGACCAGGTAAACATAATTTCAATATAGGTTTGAAACACTCATAGAAATTGAGCCTATCACCTATTACACTAGTCCAAAAACTTCACTTACCATCTTATAGATTTGCACCTGTTGTGTATGGACAAAGACCCATGCAACCCAAAGGTCAAAGGTGGTGATACGTGAATGAAAAATTACAACAAAAATTCTGAAAAATTGAAACCTGAATCTGTAATTGTCAAATGGTTTTTTGCAGAGATTACCTGTTCCAACTTGATTCTGAATCTTTTAATGGTGGAGGGTGGCTTTACATTGCCTGTTAAATTATACCGGTATTTATTTTGCATCGGCGTGCGACTTTTGGATTGTTGTTAAACACTTGACAGTTCCTCATACTCCTGTGATTGCACTTGCTGAGGTAACTATTACATTTTTGATCTATAACAACTAGTAGCCACACTGCAGACTTCACGTAAGAAAGCTTTGTGGCAGAGTTTAAGCAGATAGTCAGCTTTACAATTTACATTAGTAACATTATGTGTCCTGTCGTTATAATCTTCTTTACATTCATTGCAATGGTTCTGATTAATGCTGCATTAATTTTAGCACTCATGAGAACTTTAGGTATTTCTGCATGCAATCCATCTAAAGTCGTTACTGCAAATGATAGTTTGTAAAAGCCTTGTATTACTGTCGTTGGGCGTGTCATTCCTGCCGTTATTGTGGAGAGGTGTGAACATTTAGAGCTTGATTGTAAGTACAGCCTTGAGCAAGACTTGGTGCATGAACTGCCCCAACCCAGGAGTAGCTCTGGGAAGAATTGTGACTCACTGCTAAAAAAAAAAAAAAAAAAAAGTGGCTTTTTTACCATGTGGTAACTAATATGCATGAGTTATCGTAAGGTTAAAAAAAAAAAAAAAAACCACAGCAAGGACCAGACATTTCCATTTTACTGTAAACAACTCACTGAGATCAGTCCTTAGAGAGGTATAAGGCTGTAGATAAGCCCTGATGGTAGGTCTACATTGCAATTAAAAACCCACAGCTGGCCCATGTCAGCTGACTCAGGCTCGCAGGGCTAAGACTGCAGGGCTGTTTAATGGCAGTGTAGACATTCAGGCTTGAGCTGGAGCCTGGGCTCTAGGATCCTGCAAGGCGCAGGGTCTCAGAACTCCGGCTGCAGCCCGAGCCTGAACATCTACACCACAATTAAACAGCCCTGCAGCCTTAGCCCTGCGAGCGTGAGTCAGCTGACATGGGCCAGCTGTGGGTTTTTAATTGCAATGGAGACATTCCCTAACCAAATACCCAGTGCCTAGCCCCAAGACCCGGGGAGCCTATCCAGAGGTGTAAGAGCGTTCTTACTCCATGGCATGGGGATTGTAGAAGATTATAGTTTAGAGACACTCTCATAAGGGACAGTATTATGAACATAGGAATTTGGAGATATGCCCTGGAGGTGGGGGTTGTGAAGAATGCCTGGCTTTGTGCAGCAGTTCACCAGAGATGTTCTCCAGTTTGTTTTATTAAAGTTTTATTCCTCTCTCATTCACTGGTTTCTTATTTAATGAAGCCCAAGAATCTTTCCTTAGTGTTGTTGAGGTGGCCGGTGTATAGCTTCATGAGCCAGGGGCATAGGGTTTAGGTTGGGTCCTCCAGGATCACTATTGGCAGTTCACCATCATCAATGGTAATCCACCAGTCAGGACAGAATGTCCCTGCTTGTAGCTTTCTGAAAAGTCCTGAGTTCTTAATAGGGTGACCAGACAGCAAGTGTGAAAAATCAGGACGGGGGGGGGAGTAATAGGAGCCTATATAAGAAAAAGCCCCAAATATCAGGACTGTCCCTATAAAATCAGGACATCTGGTCACCCTAGTTCTTAAAGATGCCTGCAGCATGCACATTCCCTATGTAAGGTGTCCCCTTACTAAGGCTCAGTGGGGGTGTTTTGATTGGCTAGCCCCCAGCACCAAAAGAAAGGGGAAGGGTTGATGGGAAATCAGGCCCCTGAGACTGACAGGCCCCCAGGACCAATGGGGAGAGGCCAACGCTCCAGGTCAGCCTGATTAACAGGGCAGGCAGGCTAATCAGGGAGACAGGGGCCAGAATGGGTCCCATCATCCATGAGCTAGAAGTGCCTGGGTTGGACAGAGTAAGGCCGAGCTAAGGCGAGAGCAGGGGCCAAAACTGAGCGAGGGAGCAGAGCTGTGCCAGCCAGAGGGGCCAGAAAAGCAGCCCACAGAGCAGACTTGTACTGGGAGCAGAGCTGTAGCAATCAGAGTCAGAGCAGCAGCAGCCACCGTGCTGAGGCAGGGTGGAGCTGGAGCTGGGTCTGGTTAGCAGTTGGGGAAAGTGAGGGGGCAGCACAGGGAGATGCCCCCAGCCAGGAGGCCTTTCAGGCCAAACTTTAAGAGGAATCATAACCCCAACGGGGCGGGGGCAATGCTGGGAAGAAGGGTCCTGCCACCTAGAGCCTGAGAGCGTGTGGCCACCGCCAGAGCAAGTGTCTGACCCACAGCATCCCTGCAGGACAGCCAGGGCCTGAGAAGTGGCCTGGGACTTGTGAGGAACAGAGTTCACTTCCCTTACATTCCAGAGATGCTGGTTGTGATGTCCCCGTGCCACAGAGCAGGGTTATGTGTTTTCCTTTAACCTTTCCCATTTTTTCCTTGTTTTTTTATTGATTGCTGTTTAATAGAGTGTATTTGCTTTGAATTGTATGTAATGATCATTGGGTCAGGGAAGCATCCAGTGCAGAGAGAGCACCCCAGAGTGGGGACACCCTAGCCCCTGCCCTAAGTGACCACAACAAGGTTGGGGGTCAAGCTCCTCCAGGAATCCCAGGCCCAGCCTTGTTTGGATTACAAAGATGAGTGGAAGGGAAGCCCTTGAGGTCAGGCAGGCCGCTGGGTAAAGGAAGTGGGAGCGAGGACTCAGATCCTTTCGCTAGTCCACTTCACCGGAGTAGTGTATAAGCTAGGAAAGTTCCCCACAATAGTGGGACCATTCCCCTGCTTATACCTGTATAGCCAATACTGATATAGGTGATACATCACCTGATATCAGGTGATCTACCAGCGCTTGCATAACCATAGAAAAGTAGCCCTTTCTGTTGATGTGCATCTTGTCACAGAGTACTAGTGCCAAAATAGGGATCTGCGTGCCCTTTATTGCCGCACTGCAGTTCACAGTCCTGCATTGCAGAATGCTATTAATGGCCCTGCATACTTGCACGACCATGTCCCCTACAGAGGGATTTTTCAATTCCAAAATGATTTCCCACTGACTGGCTGCAATCTGAAGCTACAAGCCTCTAGATTGCAATTGCCACTCACTTCTCAGCTGTCAGAGCAATGCTCATGCTGGTGTCCCTGCCCTGAAGATCCAGGAATATGGCCTTTTGCATCTGAAAAGTTCTGCAGCTGCTGCTTATTGGCCCAAACCTGCATTATGATGCAATCCCATTAAGTGCTCATTTCTCAGGCCCAGAATCAGCACTTCACGATCTGCAGCTGCTCCTTGGACACCACCACCAACCTTGAATTGGTTTTTCTTTATATCCCACAGCAAACTGTCCTTCACAAAATCATCATGTCCCCATTGCTGCATTTCTTCCTGCGGCTCTGCAAATACTGCGGGATCATTTCCCCTGTGTTTGCAATGCTCATGATAATAGTGCATAGGTGGACTCCATGCTTCTATCAGAGATGGTGGACAGTGAAAAATGCCGTCTCATTTGTGGGATTCTAAAGAGGCACAAAAGTTATAGGATATGGTATAATTATGGGATGAAAAAAGTTGCATGATGGGAACTTGAGCCCATGCTCTCAGTCACTCCTGCACGAGTCATGTCTGCCCACCATACTTTACCAAAATTTCCTAAAATAAAGTGCACCAGATGATGGTGAGCTGCACACTGGGATACCTAGCCATGGTGTACCACACTGTGCATCAAACACAAGCACTCCTAGTGAGTACATGCACCACTGATCCAAGTATACATGTGCACTCACAATACATTAACTGCAGTAGTGATACACCAACATAACTTTTGTCAACCAAACTTTGTATGGTAGACATGGCCTAATATTTTCTAACAACTCCTTTTTTCCTTATAAAGGAAACAATTTATTTAAGATATTTTGTTCAAATAAAATTATAGTAACGAAGATGTAACATAGTAATAAAGAGGTTACACTACATTTTACTCAGATTGTCTTATAATAATGACAAGGAAGACAATTCCTACCCCAAGGAGCCTACAATCTAAATAGACAAGAAGAACAAAGGGTGGAAGGTAAACGGGGGCACAGAGGGGGGGAAAGGACTTGTCCAAGTCAACACAACAGGTCAGTGGCAGAGCCAGGAACATAACCAGAGAGTCTTCTGATAACCAGTCCAGTCATCTATCCACTAGCCCACACCATACTCTGTAAAGGTTATTAATTGAATTGAGCCCTGGCATGAGATCATCCTCATGATTCGAGCTGGTTAGAAATTTTCTGGTAGAATAGAATTTCCTGGTTCTCTGCCAGTTTGCTGGGAAGCCCAGGTTTCTTGGGTCTGGCTGCCACAGCCAGACCATGCCAGGGGTTCCAAACTCCTAGCGGTGGAGCTAGAAGCATGGAAGCCCTGACTTTAGCTAGGACATGGCTCCAGCTCCAAAGCAAGGAGCCTGGAAAACTGGGGGAGGGAGGTGTCTCAGGGTTTCTATGCTGCTGGACATGGAACTGGGAACCTGGAACCCCTGAGAGCCTTGACAATGTCAATTCCAGTCAGCAGCTGATGGCTCAAGAAATGGTATTTCTAAAACAAAATACACATGCCAATGTTTCTGAAATAATTTCCCCTTTTCCCGCTAGGATTTCTGGTTCCTCAGAAATGTCAAAACAATTGGTTTTGGTACAAATTGGAGTGAAACCAAATTTTTAACTCTCTCATGAACTGAAAAGTCCTGCGTTTCAGCCAGCTTTATTCATGATACACTAGAAAACAAGATATTATGACATAAAATAATTCCACTCCAGAATACACGGCATGATACAGATCTTGCAATATATTATAGGATATGATAACTCAAGTTAACTCATGTCACTACTCTTTTCTACTTTCCTTATGTTTCCTGTATATCCATCTTTGGTTTTCCAAATGCTAATCTATTGAACTGCAGTGTACAAAATAAATGGGCTCTTTTAAAAATAGCCTAGTAATATAATGAATTAAAATGACAGTAAAGGGGGAAAAAACATCTTACAGTTGTGCCAGAAATCAGTTCAATATGCTGGCTTAGTATTTTTTAAAATGAAATTGGATTTGATAACGTTTAATGCGGTTTTTGCACTGAACACGGTCTGATAAATATTTACATGTTCTGCACTTTATAGATTATATGTGGTCAGACTCAATGATTTCACTGTATGCAGGTAAAAAGGCAATTATAACTTTACAGTGATGTGAGATAAACCAGAAAAGGTAAGTAGTTTATACAGCCATATTTGTTAAAATAAAATATTTTACATTTGTTCAGTGCTTTATATTGTACTCATGAAAAGCAACTAAAGCAAAGATTAGAAACAAGCCCCAGGATGTGAGGAAGAGAACAAATGCCACAGAAAATGGCCACCATATAGCAGTGACATCAGTCTATACCGGCACCGTCTCGCTACATCCATCAATAGAGCTCCCTATACACATCACTATTCCTTGGTTATCTGTCAGCAGAACGACATTTGGCTTTTTGCTTATAAAGTTATCAAATACTGACACTTACAAACTTGCGGCCAATTCCTGCAAACCCTGACAAGGATTAGTCATCTGAGTAAGGGCATCAAACTCTTGATTACATATGTATTGCCTTTTATGCTTAGTTTGGTTACATTGGCACCAGTATCCTTCAAAAATACACATTTCATTTGTTCTCAGCTGTCAATCCCAAGTGCATAGGGCCCTGTGCGGATACAAAATTTGTATCTGCATCCCATCGGCAAATGTAGTCCGCAGATATAAAGCGGATATCTGTGGATTTGCAGGACTCTACAGATGCAGATACTGTATTTACGCTCCAATCCTGCTATGTGTTCTGTGCAGGTGAGTTAGATCCTGCAAAGGGATCTGCATGGGTAGGCCATTGCACCTCCCATTGAAGTCAATGGGATCTTCACCAGTTCAGGGGTCTGCACAGATGAATCCATTTACCAAATCTAGCCCATAGATTGTAAGCTCTGTTTTGGGGAGATATGGAAGAGCCCACACCTTGGAGTCTAGGATATTTATATGCAATTTTGATTATTCAGATTCTGACTATTTCATGTTAGTGTATGAATTTGCATATGCGCGCAAGCATGTGTGTTATGTAAAGCATTTAATTAGTGATGGCTGCACTCAGCCCATCCCACAAGGAAAGGCTATACAAATCTGCTAAAGAAGTCAGTGTGTTTATTTAGTTAGTTATATTCATTTAAATTATAACTAACATTGCTGGGGAATTTTCAAAAGAGCCTAAATCACTTAGCACAGGTCCCATTGAAAGTCAAAGGCCTTGCCTTTACTAAGAATAAAGGTGTGTTCTTAATACTAGTTTTCAAATACAAGTTAACATCAGGTAAAATACTAATGAAGAAAAGGCAGCTGGTAATTAACACAAATTAGCAGATTAATAGCCCCCCCATAGTCTAACATGTTTTAAAACTGCTGTGTCTTCAGTAGGGTTTTATCTTGTGTTAGTTAGTGTGTATTAGCTAATGAGTTAAGACCACACCTTTTTCCTAGTGAAGATGAACCCAAAGCAATGTGTGCTCCTAAGTCACTTGGGCACATTTGAAAAGCCTATGCTGCTACCTATCATGCACCTGATGTAAATTTGAAATGTGGTGAATTTGCAGGGGGGAAAAAGGATACAATTTTAGTCAATTAGGACTGGTGCCCCTGGGGAAACTAGAACGCAGAGTATAGAAAGTGATAAAAAAAATGCACACTTCGGGTCCGAGGAAAGGAAAGTGAGAAAGACCTGACACATGATGCAGTAAAGTGAGGGTTATGGACATTGACAGCTTGCCACCAATATTTATTGTGGCATGGGGAATATTTATAAAGAAGTTATTCTGCACTCTGCTCTGGTAGGAAAACATTGCTCTTGATTTTGGTGTTTATTTGCTAAATATCACAACAGAGCAGTTGCTGGTCCAAAACCACCACCACCTTTGGAGACAGCTTGTGTTACTGAAATCTCTGTTAAACCAAGAAAATGGGCAACCACCAGCAAAATGTATGAAAACACTTGAGTTGCTGGTGCTTCCTTTATGAAAAATTCACCATTTCAATTGATTTATCATAATCTTGACAATATTTTAGCAGTACCTTTAAAACACTTCATTTACTTTGTTACCAAAAATAAGGACAAGAAACAGGTCTCAAAAAAGGTTGAAGGAAGAGGACAGCATCAGCATTGACAAGTGGCAGCGGAAAGGAAGAGGAATGGTGGTTAACAAATTTATTTTAATACATCCTGTAACCTCATGATTGATTATAGGAAAAAACAGATTGTTTCACCCTTTTTCCACGATTGGATTGTCTAGTTAAATCCAGAATTGCCAATGTGCAATAAAACACCTTTGTGAAAGCAAGGATCTCTCTAACTCATCATTCCACCCTCCCCTCCAGCACAAAACAATGCATAAAAGCCACAAAACTGATTACCATCAGCAGAGTTTTCTTTTTAATGTATTAGACCTTTAATCTTTTCTTAAGTGATAGCCATTAGAATTATTAAACTACTTCCCCTCCTCCTGCCAATGTGTATTTTTTGAATGAATTGACTCAGGTATTTAAAATATATTACTGCATCATTTCCACAGACCCCCATCTGTCTTTCAGCGTAAATCTTGCATTGTTTAGTTTAATGAAGTCCTCCCAGCACCTTCTGCAAAGCCTGTAGCTTCCTGTTAGCTACAGCAACTGCTGCTATTCTCTGTCATCAATGGGATCCCAGGGATTCCTAAATCCACAGGGATTCCTCCAGATAGGATTCAAAGCAGAAAGAGGTCTCCCCACTACCATCATCTGCTGGGAGAGGATCTCTGGTCTCAGGGATTCTGATTTCACTTTCCACTTCCCTTTCAAGCCCATGAATTGAGCAAGTATTGGCTTAAAGAATGTCCTGACCCATTTATAACAATTTACACACTTCTAAAAGGATTACAGCACTGAAAGCTCAATAGCTAGCAGTGGCGGGCCAGAGAGGTTCTTTTCATACAGGAAACAACTAAAACGATTGGCCCAGATGTTCAGAAGTGACTGGTGATTTGGGGTGCCAAGTCCAAGACATCTTAAAGGGTGGGGGTCTGTTTTTCAGAAATTGATGAACATCCACTCTTTGAATATCAGGCCTTTTAAAGCACCTCATGCTGGGCACACAAAATTTGAGGTACCCCAAATGACTAGTCTTTTTGAAAATATTGGCCAATGATTAACATTTTATTATTAACTATGATTTAAATGTTAACACCTAGAGCCCAAGAAGTTTGGGATCCCATTGTGCTAAATTTAGGGCTTGTCTACATGGCAAATTACTGCCCAGTCAGCCAGGGTATGACTACAGTCCACCAGCTTGCTGCACAGTAACATCCTAAGAGGACAAGCCCTTAGTGTAAATGCAAGGCCTATAAACAGGATGAATTAATAGTGCTGGTTTAAAACACATATGATGGAGAAAGACTTGGCTAAATTCTTCTACCAAATGCAACCTCACTGACTTTTGATCCATGCGGTCTACTGTCCTTTGAGAAGAGTAACATTTAGGCACTGTGGGAAAAGCATTTTGGTAGCGCAGATATTGTGCATTTCTGCACATTATGGTCCAATCCTACAAACACTTAAGCACATGAGTAACTTGACACATGTGAGTAGTCCCCCTGGAAAGAATTCAATTCATGCTTAAGTGTTTGCAAGATTAGGGGCTTTGAAGAACTCAACTTGTTCCACAAACAAAATTTAGCAGCTCACACTTCATTTGTTACAGTCAATTTATCTTCAATAAATAAGCATCTTAAAACAGAACAAGTAATTTTCTGACATGAATAAAAGAGGGTGCTAGATATATACAATAATGAAACATTGCAAAGTCAAGGTAGCATAAATTATGGGTTACAATAAGCATAGATAATATCAAAAGTTAGATCAATGATTTATTTTTAACAGGTTCACCCACTTGGCCCATTTTCCTCTCACAGTTCATTTGTCTGATATAGGCAATAGGACATTCCATTTATCTTAATTATTTTATTCTTGTCAACCACATTCCTATAGTGGTTTTTGGTTTTGCAACTATAAACAATAAGACTGCAGCCAGTAAATGTGTCTACTATCATCAGTAGATAAGGAGGTACTATATTTGATTTATGAAATAGTGTAAGGGAGCGATAACTCACGCGGCAGCGCCTCCTGCTAGTCGTCCAGGGAATTAGCGTTCCAGCCTCTGGAGTGCCCTCTGCAGGCTGGTGTCTCACTTGCCACTGCCCCCCCCCCCCATGTTCATCCTGGACCCCAGTGCCCCTTCTCTCAAGGTTCTGCCCCCTACAGTACCCCAGTGTCTCACTAGGTCTCCCCACCCTGGGGAACCCCCAACCTCCACCTCACCTCACTCTTTGGCTACTGCCAGTCACCATCTAGCCCCCACTCACTGGGGCAGACTGCAGTGTAAAAGCCACTTATCATTGGCAAGGAGGGTTTGGACCTGCTGCTTCTGCCTACCCTTGGGCTGCCCCTCTGCAACCCCCAGTACCTTCTTGGCCTTTAACAAGGCCTGCAGCCTAGAGGTTTTCCAGGCTGGAGCTCCCCAGCCCTACTCCACTTTAAGTACCCGGCTCAGCTCCCAGCAGCCAGACCCATCCCTCTCAACAGCTAGAGAGAATGTCTCTCTTTAGCTTCTGGCCCCAGCCCACTTATATAAGGGCCAGCTGGGCCCTGATTAGGCTGGCCACAGACGTGGTCAGCAACTCACTCAGCTTCTCACTCCCTTTCCCTGCTTTTAACCCTGCTGCTTTTAACCCCTTGAGGGCTGGAGTGGGGTGACCACCCCGCTACAAATAACGTCTCTCTTCTGGAGAGATGAATTCAGCTGTTGTCTTAGATCACAAATGAAAATAAGTTTGGCTGGATCAGCTTAGTCCTTGGTAAATAGCTCTCTTTGTAACAAAACAATCAAAACTTTGGCACAAATTGGCAGCATAATTATTTGTCACTGGCTATTTGGAAGAGATGCAGGTGTGGGGTGTTTAGGTCATGATTAGGATGCATAGCTATCCTTTTGTGAGGAACCTTCCATATAAGGTGAGAAATCCTTCTCTCAGTTGCATCGAAGTATCCCCAATGAAGCCACCTAAGAATATTGCACAATCTTCTACTGAACACCTCAGTTTTAGACCTTGCCAAAACAGACCAAGATTAACAGATCAGCGGATTGAAAATTAACTAAATTGTGGCAAATTAATAGAGTCACAGATTTTAAGGCCAGAAGAAACCATTAGATCATCTAGTCTGACCTAGATATACATATGACTCAGAAACTCCCCCATATTAAGAGACAATTAAGGCTGCAAAGGCAAGCATTCAAAAGTTAGGAAATGCCACAATTAAGGTTGTCTGTATACCCTTAATTCAGCCCTTTGTGTATGTATATATATTATGATACAATACTTATTTACATGACCACATACTATTTTTGCCGTAGAACTCTTGCTTAATTCAGTGAACTTGATCTGAGAATGAATCAGGGTTGGGTAAAAGAAACTGGTCTATAGAACTGCTGAGTCTCAACAAAAATGTTGTCAGAATTTTTTAGTTTGGACAAGATAATATATTTTTCCCTGGCCTTGTTCTTGGAAAAGGCTGAATAGTTTTGGCTGAAAATTTCCAAACTAATTCAGCCTGAGGCAGACAGCCAGCATGGAAAATTTCAGACCAAGTGGTTAAAATGTAGCAATGTTAAAAGCAACTGAAAACCGTGTTTTATAATGGAAAGTGTTAACAGGCAGTGCTACCTGTCCCACTTTATATATAAATAAAATAAAGTGGAACGGGAAGCACTGCCTATTAAGCAGGGCCGGCTCCAGGCACCAGCTTCTCAAGCAGGTGCTTGGGGCGGCCATTCCGGACAGGGGCGGCAGTTCCAGGTATTCGGCGGCAATTCGGCAGACGGTCCCTCACTCCGCCTGGTCCTTGAAGGACCTCCC
>NW_020664389.1:5200507-5201935 GCF_002925995.2 Terrapene triunguis
AGTGAGGGCTAGTATATTAACCAAATACACCATCTACCCTTATAGTAACAATATAGCACCTTTAATCCGAACATCTTAAAGTGCTTTGCAAACATTACTTTAGCCTCACAATAGCCCCAGGAGGAATGCAAGTGTCCCATTTTACAAATGAGGTAACTGAGGTGCAGTGGGGTTAAATGTGTTGCCTCACCTCCACAGAGGAGTTCTATGGCTCTCCTATCGCTAAATCCAGTGCCTTAGCCACAAGACCACCTTTCCGCAGAAAGATTCATGTTAGAACTGACTGCAACAAATTAGGTGAGGGCAAGACAAGTTAAGTTTTAAGTTTTAATAAACACATAACATCAGCTGCTCCAGAACTATCTTTTACCACTAGTATTTTATACAAGTGACTTTTTTCCAAAAAAGACTTGAGCCAAATGATACTATGCATTTTGCTGGAAAGGAGGTGGAAAGAAGAGTCAGGAAATGCTGTAAACCATATGGGTGGGGAAGATCAGAGGAAGACCTCTTAACTCCATGGAGCTTAAGGATCCATGAGAAAAGCTAACTTCCCTGACATTTCCATCCAAGTTACTCCCAATTCTATGCCTTGGACATCTGTCTCCAAATGATTCCCAACACCATATTTGCATTCTAACCCCTTCCCTCTGCTCAGAGCAGGAGACATCACGGAGTAGAAATTAAAGGATTCTTTTAGTAGTGTGCGTTTTCACTGGTCTTTTAGATGGTATTTAAACTGTTGCCAGGGTTCATGCCACCAGTGACTCCTTTCCTGCTCATCTCAGTACACACAGAGACCTGTATATCCCCACTCCAGTCCACAGAGCCCAAACTGCACAATGTTAGTACAAAGGAGCTTTCCTGGAAAGGGGAATTAGGGGCAGGTCGCAAACCTACACTCATTCTTATGTAGCCACTGGGACATTACCTTTTCTTTTGACTCCTTCCCTCCCTGCTCTATTACACACCATAAGGAATAAGGCATAAGGCCTCTTAATAAAGTATCTAGCAGATTAACTTCAGTATGTTGCTAGAAACAGAGCCTGATTCATCACTGCATTGACTCCTCTTATGCCAGTCTAAGGCCTGGTCTACACTACAGGGTTGGGTGTCGACTTAACGGTGGAAGTGTCTTCACTTAAATTTGGCTCCTGCTGCTGTAAATGCCTCTCTGCGCCAATTAACACCACCTCCCTGAGTGGTGTAGAGTCACAGTCGATGTAATTCGGTTGATACGGTGTCAATATAAACACTGCATTGCTTACATCAACTGTTACAGGCTTTCAGGAGCCATCCCACAATGCCCCACACTGACAATACAATCAAAACAAGTGTTCCTGGTTAGGACATGCACCACCTACACAAGGAGCACAGTATACACACACACACACACACACACACACACACACACACACACACACACAC
>NW_020664389.1:5201945-5257871 GCF_002925995.2 Terrapene triunguis
CACACACACACACACACACACACACACACACACACACACACACACACCATTTAAGAACTGCGGTGGCTGCATGCCAACATAACTTAGGTCAACATAATTATGTAATGTAGACATGGCCTAATACTATTGAAATCAAATGGGATAAAGTTGGAATGGGGCTGTGGTGAATCAGCCCAGAGAGTACAAAGTGCTAATACTGATATAGTTGGTGTTATTTTTGCAGACCTCATGAGTCAAATGTTGGCTTCTCACTGCAGTGAAGCTGTAGGACACTTGGAAGTACAAATGAAACACAGCTCTTTGGACAACATGACAAGGATGCTGACAAATACAGTAGTCTAGTTTTATGTAAATTTGTTAGTTTTTTTTTCCAGAGCTCACTGCTTACCAATTTCTTTTATTCCACAAGCATAATGCCAAATGCTTTTGTGTGTGTGTGTATTCTGCAGACTATGATCACACGTTAACCCCATTAGTATGGTTTTAACTTTTGCCTTTAAACCTTGTGCAATGTTAGGACACTTAAAGCAGAACAAAATGAAGGGAAACATGACATAAAAAGAAATTTGTTTAAACAATTGGAATCACATTTGCTCTGTGATATGGTTTAAGGGTTTCCACATATTCAAGTTTGGGTATATGTACAGCCCAAAGCAAACAGTTGTGGGAAGGAAGATAAAAAATGAACTTTTAAGAGATATTATTTATGAAGTCCTCTTTACCAAGCCTGCAAATGCAGTCATTTCAGATACATACTTGATATGAAATGCAGCTATTGCTTGGGAAAAAAAACCCACTTGTATATCAATTGATGAAATATAGCATAATGATTATCTAATGGGTATAATAAAATAACCTCAAATGATTAAATCTGCTATGTCCTAATTTATGTCATTACTTTACTTACAAGGAAACCTTTCTTAATAAACACTTGGTAGAATAGATGTCTTAAATATGTATAATTTTAGACCTTTTACATATACTGCAACAGAGATCAGGTTTTGGCATATCATCATTCGCAGTTCCAGCCTCAGAAGTACTTTGAGAAAATTAGAGGTCATAAATTACTAATTACATAAAACTTACAATTGCCAAATTATGATTGTTTCCAGAAATGAGATTACTATAGCAAAAAACAAATAGTGTGCCTTCCTAGGATTGCAAGATTCTGGGCCAACAAACAGAAAGATTTTCAGAGATGTGTCCAACACTGATCTAAGGTAAACCCTAATTTTACCATTTAAGGGTTGTATATATTTACTGAAAGATAAATGAAGTCAGCTGTAATTGCACAGAGAAACCATCGCATCCCATGGCTAGTAACCTCCAAGTGCGTCCCAGGGAATTGACTAAAAGTTGTCTACAATTCTCTCATTGTCACATACTATTTATCTCCTTTGACTTTTACTTTGCCACTATAATCAGCCCAGGAAGGAGTGGGTGTGGGATGTACGCAGTGTTGTTGTAGCTATGTCAGTCCCAGGATATTAGAGAAACAAGGTGATTGAGGGAATATCATTAATTGGACCAACTTCTGTTGGAGAGAGAGACAAGCTTTCGAGCTACACAGAGCTCTTCTTTGGGTTTGGGAAAGGTACTCAGAGTGTTTGCCTTTATCTTAAGGGACCATTCAAGGTGAAGTGGCCCAATAACACATCTGTAGTCATAGGATAAAAGTGGGGGGCACTAGTGGATTACAGATAATAGTTGTGACGGGTTGGATCACAGAAACCCCCTTGGGAGCTGCCACCTGATGTGCCAAGACTACCCCTGCTTCTGTTTTCCCTGCCAGCTCAGGACTCCAGCACCCTGTCTTGCTGAGCGAGACACTCCAGTCTGCTCCAACACAGACCCAGGGTCTGAATCACTTGTCCCAAAGCTGCAAGTTTACCTAAAAACAGCTCACAGTAGTGTGCTTGTCTTTAGCACTCAGATGCTCAACTCCCAATGGGGTCTAAACCCAAATAAATCCGTTTTACCCTGCATAAAGCTTATGCAGGGCAAACTCATAAATTGTTGACCCTCTATAACACTGATAGAGAGATATGCACAGTTGTTTGCTCCCCCAGGTATTAATACATACTCTGAGTAAATTACTAAATAAAAAGTGATTTTATTAAATACAGACAGTAGGATTTAAGTGGTTCCAAGTAGTAACAGACAGAACAAAGTAAGTCACCAAGCAAAATAAAGTAAAATGCGCAAATCTATGTCTAATCAAACTAAATACAGATAATCTCACCCTCAGAGATGTTTCTGTAAGTTTTTCTCAGACTGGACACCTTCCAGGCCTGGGCACAATTCTTTCCCCTGGTACAGCTCTTGTTCCAGCTCAGGTGGTAGCTAGGGGATTCTTCATGATGGCTCCTCCATCCCTCTGTTCTCTTCCACCTCTTTATATATCTTTTGCATAAGGCGGGAACCCTTTGTCCCTCTGGGTTTCCACCCCCCTGCTCACTGGAAAAGCACCAGGTTAAAGATGGATTCCAGTTCAGGTGACATGATCACATGTCACTGCAAGACTTCATTACTCACTTGCCAGCACACACATATACAGGAAGACTCACAGGTAAATACAGCCATCTGCAGACAATGGGAGTCATCAAGATTCCAAACCATCCTTAATGGCCCACACTTTACATAATTACAATAGGCCCTCAGAGTTATATTTTATATTTCTAGTTTTAGATACAAGAGTGGTACATTTATACAAATAGGATGATCACACTCAGTAGATTATGAGCTTTGGAATGATACCTTACAAGAGACCTTTTGCACAAAGTATATCCCAGTTAGGTTATATTCACTTATTACCGTATTTTCTCTAAAACTATCCCAGTTACATTATATTGACTTATCAAGTTTTTATAAAACCATATAGACTGCACGACGTCAAAATAGTAATAAACCAGAAATCCAGCATCTGTGGGTGAACACTTTTCACAAAACAATCACTCTATGTCTGACCTATCAGTCCTCAAAGGAAAGCTGCACAACACTTTCAAGACGAGCCTGGGAGCTTAAACTCATAACTTTGCTAAACACTAAAAACCGTGGTCATATGACTACAGGGGTGTTAATGGGCAACTTCACCTTGACTGGTCTCTCAGAATATGCGCAAATTACTTATGTTAAACTATCTGTTCGACCTTGTATTTAGCTGCGACACTCAGTACCTTTCCCAGACCTCAGGAAAAGTCCTGTGTAGCTCGAAAGCTTGTCTCTCCCACCAGCAGAAGTTAGTCCAATAAAAGATATTATCTAACACGCCTTGTCTCTGAGTGTGGAATGGTAAACCAAAATATAGAAACTTTTTTATCTCATTAATTCATTAGGGTCTGCACTGTTAACTGTTTTATTGCTCTAAATATTAGATTTTCCCATTTCCAAAATGGGAATATAAAAATACAGGATGGATCTGAATGGCTCTCTCTTCATAAGCAGGCAAGTTAAAGGAAAAAGACAGTGAGCTGAACAAGAAAAATGCAATGACAATTTTTTATAGCATCCTTCACATACAGTACTACAAAGCCCCTGTACGAACACAGCTAGAGTCAGTGTCCTGTACCTTGTGGAGTCATTTACACCAGTGCAAAGGGACTGAGAAACACTGCCCTTCTCATTTCTAAGCACTTTGCACCCTCTATACACTGGTGCAAATGACTCCAAAGGTGCAGGACAACAATGAATTGGGTCCAGTGTTCTACTTAAGATCTAAAGTGACTCAGAGGTTTTGCGGGCAAGGGGCAAGATTCCAGAGAGATGACGTGGAACAACAGAGACTGCCAACTTGGGAGAGTCATAGGGGAGACAGCAGGCCAAAAAAACAGGTGTGAGGAGGAAAATGGGTCATTGTTAGAATGGAGAAAGTCAATGGAGTCTGTAAAGGCAGGAAAGCTATCTTGAGTGGCATTCAGAAAAAACAGTTAAACTAGTGAAGGTGACCTAGGACATGAGACATGTGATCCTGAAATTGAGAGAGGGAGGATTTTGGGAGACCATTAAAAAGAAGAGCATAGTTGTTAAGAAGAGAAGCGTTAACAACCTCTGCCTTTTGGGATAGTGAATGTGAGGGCAGTAATCTCCCACAGTGATAGGGTTGTCAATTGTCTAATTGCACAAACCCAACCACCCTTGCCCCACCCCCACTCACTCCATCCCCCCTCCCTCCGTCACTTACTCTCCCCCACCCTCACTTTCACTGGGCTGGGGCATGGGGTTGGGGTGTGGAAGGGGATGTGGGCTCTGGGCTGGGTCCCAGGGGTTCAGATTGTGGGAGGGGGCTCCTGGCTGAGCCTGGGGCAGGGGGTTGGGGTGTGGGAGGGGTGCAGGCTCTGGGAGGGAGTTTGAGTGTGGGGGGGCTCAGGGCTGGGACGGGGGTTGGGGTGTGGGAGGGGGTTCGGGGTGGGGGCTCCAGCCGGGCGGCGCTTACCTTGGGCAGTTCCTAGGAAGCAGCCGGCATGTCCGGCTCCTAGGTTTAGGGGTGGCCAGGCGGCTCTGCGTGCTGCCTCTGCCTGCAGGCACTGGAGCTGCGGAGTCAGCGCTCGAGGCGGGGGCAGTGTGCAGAGACCCCCTGGCCTCCCCTGCACCTAGGAGCTAGAGGGACTTGCTGGCTACTTCTGGGAGCCGTGGAGCCAGGGCAGCTAGGGAGCCTGCCTTAGCCCCCCCTGTGCCGCCTACTGGACTTTTAGGGGCCTAAATCTCCTGGATTGGCTTCAGTAACCACCGGGAGATCGAGGCCCATTCTGGGAGACTCACGGCCAATCCAGAAGGATTGGCAACCCTATGATGATTTGGCCAGTTACTCTACCACATTCACCTCTAGTTTATCTTCGAATAGGGTATTATTTAGCATTCAGTAATGCCCCTAAAGCCTCTTTCCCTCTCTCTGTAACCCACAAAGTAGTAGGTAACAGAATTGTCAGGGGAGAGTGAATGTGTGAGTGAGAGAGAGAGAGACAGACACGTACAGACTGCACTGAATAGAAAGGTGGCAATGCAAGATGCTCCCCCCCGCCCTTTATATAGTCAACCTGATGGCTTACTGCAAAAGATTCACACAGACAGAATGATCATGAACCAATATGGGTTGTTGAAGGGAGGAGCTGCACCAAATGATATACTGTCTTACAAGAACCGTGTACCTTAAAGACTAAAAGGCTCTGCAAGTTAATGCTGGGCACTAAGAAGCACTAATGCAAGCCCTCTGAACCCCCTCTGCGGGGTCACAGAATGCTAGTTAGCTGACAAGTTGATGGCAACATGGCTAATGGCCTGGGCATACAGTTTAGGCCAAGCTGAAAGCAGTACAGATGGAGAATTCTATACATTTGGTCAGGATCTGGTGTGTTAGGGCACTGATGTGTGTATCCTTGGCCCTCTGCTAGGTGTCCCAGGCCCAGCCTCTGTCTGCTTCTCCTGAAGGCTGGATAGAAGAATGCATGATCTATGTGGGCATTACAACATTGTGGAATTTTTTATATAGGTGAACCCCACTCACTTTTCTTTTAAAGGAGGGGAACATTGAGGCCTAATTGATTGATTGGTGAAAAATTCCATATGAACAAAAACATTTGTCTAGCTTCTTGCACATTACTACAAACCACAGAACTTACATGGTAGAAATAATTTGCATTTGCTATCAGCCAACATAAATGCATTGTTTGGGATTTTTCTGAAACTTTCTACTGTCTGTAATTGTGGATTGCATTTTATGGGATTTTCAATAGACTTTTGATGCACCCATAGGGGCACAGGGTATCCAAAGACCAACTTTTAAAACCATCAGCCAGTGTCTTAAACCCCTAAATTGAATTCTGAAATTAAGCACATTTCTGAAGTTATTTTTGGTAAAAAAATTTAAACCAAAATTTCTGATGATTCTTTGGCAATCTTTATATCACACATGCTGAATATAGAAGAAATATTATGAAGGCAATTAATCCATAAGGTGGGTACCTTCCTTTCAGGAATCTTGAGAAATTTTGTACATCTGTAATATTTAATTATGGTAAATACAGTACATTACACAGTTATAGCTTGTTGTACAAGTCATCCTGGAGGCACCCATTGCCCCATTCTTTCCTCCAGATCTTTTCTACTTCTCCAGATCCATAGAAAGAACATGTAGGTATTTTTCAGGATTCGTATGTTAAAATAAGTTATGAGAACTTAGATTTAGGAAGCGACATTTTCTGCAAAACAGCCATTCAGTCACCCTCATTAGAATAATTATGAACCCTCTGTCTTTCATTCCTGCAGATTTAAAGTTTTATTATTTTTTCATATATAAACATAAGCTGGAAGAATATCTTGTGCTCTGCATTAGTGTGACATTGCTAATTAACCCATTTTTGCTCCACTAAGGAAGGGGTAAAGGAGATTTGTCTTCCCAAACTTTTAACTGTCTTGAAATATGCCTCAATGCAGATGCAAAATTAATGCATTCTCACTTCTGCTCACTGCCCCTGGCCCCCAGTACGCACTGTTTTTTTTAATATGGTTGCTACATTGAATTCACGAGATCATGACATGGCTATTCAGATCCATACCAATTATCAAGCAGAAAAAAAAGCTGCTCATATATAGCATCTGTCAGTCCCCCAAAAGTGGATTTGTCACACCCTTGCCCTGTTAGCCCATGCACTCTTGGTCAGGAATGGCTTTAATATTTGGGGGAGGGGCAGCAAGGTTAGTCGTAGGAGACCTCAAACTGTGGTACGATACCTTGTGCCGTCACACAATGTTTAGGGCTTCACATCACGACATTGCTTGATGGTGATGCTGCTGGCTCTTTTCCTATTGGCACAAAAATCAGTACAAGGTGATCTTGCATTGCAATGCAATGGCCCAGTCTCCTATAGAAAATAAATGTAGGAATGCAGATAAACTAAAAATAAATACAATTTAATGAGCTCAAAGTTGCATTTGTCTCCTCTGTATTTTTCCTTATCTTTAGTCCCTTCTTTTTCTCTACCTCCCACTTTCATATCTCCATTCCATCTTCTCTTTCCTTCTGATACGGTTTCTAACTTGTATACTATTTTCTGCTCTTTCCTTCCTAGATCTCCCCCATCCACACTCCACTTTACCTCTTGCTCAGTCATTTCCCCTCTCCTATTTTTCCCCCATCTATTTATAGACTTTTCTATAGTGCTTACATTGACAATACCTGAGTGCCAGGCAAGACTAATGAATTTATACTCATAAACAACACCCCTGAAGTAGAGAAGTGCTATTATTCTCATTTTACAAAATTTTACTTTCTTTCCTTTGCCCCCTTCTCTGTCTCTGTTACTTAAAGTCTCTTTCCTTTGCCATGCAAATCCAGTTTTCTTCACAAGATTTTCTTCCACAGTGATCTCCTGGCAAGTCAAGAAGGGATGAGGTTGATATTCAAGGCCACTGACCTTTTGCTGTCAGTGGAGCTGTCTGTGCATGGCTCCTTGGGCAAGCTGCCTGTGGTGGTTCCTCCACTGAGCTGCTTTGCTCCTGCTCTCTGCTCATTAGAGTCTGTAATGGCAGCTCAAGGGAGGATCAAGATGGCTCAATTATGTTAGCAACCAGTGGGTTAGTGGAATGAAGCTTGCTGTGGCTCTCACACAGTCAATAGCTTCACAAGTAGCTGCTGCAGCAGCAAATGGGTCAGGAGTCCTCGAACAATCATTGAGGGGAGGGTCCCATGGATTTGCAGGCCTCAAAGGCTGGTCCTTGCTACATGTTTCTTTAACATTTTCAGTTGGCTCCTAGTGATTTAATATTCTTTAAACCTCATGTGAAGAGATACTAAAGAACCTTTGCCATCTACTATTATACTCAGTTCTCGTTTGCAAATACTGCTTTCCAAGCATTTCCCTATCATTATATATCTGCCTTTCAGGTGATTTTTCCCCATATGTACAGTAGCAGCCTGTACTCTAGTTCAATTTAAATAGTTACTCCCCAAGTCCCTGGTCTTGCAAAAAGAACCCCAAAGTCGAGCCCTGTGCCTGCACAGTGCTCCAACTAAAGTTAACTGATCAAGGATCCACCCATGTGGTTATTAGTGCAAATCCAATCCCCTATCCTCAATAGTTCTCCTAAATCCATCAGAGGATTGTGCTATTTACCTCTTATACCATGTCATTAACAAAGAGTGCATCTACACTACAGCTGGAAGCACACTTCGCAGCTTTGGCGAGCAGAGCTAATGTGTGTCTGTGTGATGGGGTGTGCAAACCCCACACTGGGCAACAAGGGGTTAAGGAACTGCTCTGGGACCATCTAGCCCTGCCCTGCAACACCTGTAGGAAATGCTCCAGCTGGAGGAGGGGTTAAAAGGCAGGGGGTTGGTGGCCAGGGTAAGGGGTCCCCGACAAGGGTCCTATCAGCAGCAAGTGTATCTGCCACTGGGATCTGTCTGAAACACACTGACTGTTCCAGTTCCACAAATCAGACCAATGTCTAGCTCCCCTGGGCTACTTCCTACCCTGTCTTCCTGTGCTGTAGTCCACAGGTCCTCTGGGATAGTTGGCTGGTGAAGTTCCCGATGACTCCTTCCCCTCATGGGCTTCTGCAGGCAGCTGGGTATTTACCTGGGTCTCAGCACACCTGTCCTATTTGATCTGGTGCTCTGGCAGTTCCCAGGTGGGAGCCTGCAGCACACGTCCTCTCTCCTCAGCAGTCAGGGCAGACTGAACTGGGCTGCTCCCTTTTATACTGTGGTTCCAGTTGGAACATGACCAGCAGGTGTGATGGGGCATGGCTTCCTCAGCCCACAGTATGGGGTTAACCCCTTCCTGTCCAGTGCGGGGCAGGTATACCCCATCACACCGCCGAAGAGAGCTACCATGCTGCACACCAGGGATCGGCAACCTTCGGCATGCGGCCTACCAGGGTGAGTTCCCTGGCGGGCCAGGCTGGTTTGTTTACCTGCTGCGTCCACAGGTTCGGCTGATCACGACTCCCACTGGCCGCGGTTCGCCGCTCCAGGCCAATGGGGGCTGCGAGAAGCCACGGCCAGCACCTCCCTCGGCCCGCGCTGCTTCCCGCAACCCCCATTGGCTTGGAGTGGCGAACCACGGCCAATGGGAGCCGCAATCGGCCGAACCTGCGGACGCGGCAGATAAACAAACTGGTCTGGTCCACCAGGGGGCTTATCCTGGCGGGCTGCATGCCAAAGGTTGCCGATCCCTGCTGCACACCATCACCAGTAGGTACCTTGTGGTGAATGAGCACCCTTCACACTGCCTTAACCCGTATGGTGACTTTTGGACAACTGAAGTGGGGGAGATAGGAAGTGGCCCAGGTAGGGCAGTCTTAAGCAGCCTCAGCTGTCAGATCACTGATAGCCATCAAAGGGCCCTGGGTCAGAGCCTGGTGGAGTAGGGGTGCCCTGGCTCCCTTATCAACAACCTCCTGTAGGTCATGGGCCTAAGCCTTGACTATGAGGTGACACTACCATACCAACCAGCCCCCAAGTGAGGACCATCACAGTCTGTCTAAGCTAGAGTGCTAAAAACAGTAGCATTGCAAGGAGTGGCATAGACCGTGCCTTGGGCTAGCCACCTGAGTACTAACTTGCCCACTCCATCTGGGTACATACTCTGGTGAGTAGCTTGAGCAGCCACCCATGCTATCCCTTGCTACACTGGTATTTTTAGTCCACTAGCCCAATCAGAGCTAGCACCTCTGTCTACCTGAGCTGGGAATCTTGTTCCCAGTGGCAGTGTAGATGTACCCAAAGAGGCCAGGTTCATCTGTGTGAATGAATGTGACATCACTTTCACACAGTGGGTTTCTGATTATTGTTATCTACCCTTTGTTTGCATTCTCTCAGTCAGCTTTCACTCCACATGACCAAACTCCCATCCAAGCCAACGTAAATTAATTTAACAACATTTCATAGGCATTATAGGAAACACATTTTTGGATGTCCAGATTTATTATGTCTGAATCCATTCTGTCCACTGGTTCTATAATTTTGGTTAAAAAAAAAAGTAGTTGAGTTTGACTGATAGCGTTTGTTTGGTGCTGTCTCAGGGCCTGGTGAAAACTCAAGTATGGAAGTCTTGAAGCTTAGTCAAGTTTAATAGTGATTATAGAACTATCAGACTTTCCCAACTGGAACGAAATGCCAGCTTCTCTCCATGCCCCTCTCTGTCATCTCTCATAATGAAACAACTCTTCTTTCCCTCAGGTTGACCAAAAATCTTAGCAGCATTTTTGATCTCCACTTGTCATTTGATCCTAATTTGATCTAGATGGTGACAATATTTATTTTCTATATCTGAAATATAGCCACACTCAAGCCACTCTCTCTCAGATACTAATGCCCTCATGCACTATAATATCTCTATTGGCTGGAAATGAATTAATTCTTTATACTTTGATATTTCTTAATATTCTGCAATGCACACTCTAGTTCTGATTCTTAATTATGTTACAGCCTTTTCACACCACTCTGGTGTCATAAAGCAGTCCTACAGTAGGTAGAAATAACCCCCTGAGAATAACTCCTGCACAAAAAGCCTTCTTGGTGGTGTAGAACTGGCACAAGGGTTCTACTCCCAGGTCTGGCTGCAAAGGGCCAAACAACATGTGTGGCAGGAGTTTGCTGCACTGTGACTGTTCTTTGCTTCCTAGTGCCCATAGGGGGCCATGAAAGTCAGAGACCTGAGATGGCTCCAATTTACCCCAGGAGCTGGGCAGGCCCCAACGTAGTCCTAGAATAAAGGGAGTGCAAAGGTGGCTTAAATCCTTCACTCTGAGAAACAGGCCCGTGTTGCTCTTTAGTCACAAGTTGGCAGCAGCAACACCTGCACAATTTTTTAAAGTAGTCTTGCGTGACCTTTCATGACCCTAAAAAATGTCACCACAAAGCTATCCCGGTTTTTGAAAATATCTTCACTCCTGCATTTACTTCTCACATTAGCTTGCTGTGCATAATACTTCTAAACTATCTACATAGGACATCCTTTTTTAACAGTATGAGTTCATAGTCCTGAGAGAGTTTTAAAAGTAAATGGAAGGCTATTATACAAAGGCTTACAGCTGTGAAGCTGAAGCTCCTCGGGGATTTTCTCAGGGTCTTCAGTTATTTTTTATTCAGCATCTTGATCCCTTTCTTTGGAAGCACTTTTGCCATGCCTATAAAATACTTGATACCTGTCAAGTATTTAGCTAACAAGTCTGGTTTAAGAGACCATCACCCTAACAAAAATGTATGAGCATAACGAATATAGATCACAGCAATTTGTTTTAGCTACAACAGCAAATTCCCCTTTGTACTTATTTGGGTTCTTCACTAGCAGTGGGTAATGCTGTCACGGATCTAAACATCCGGCTGATAAGTGTACACAACATCTTTTAAAACAAAATAATGATACATAGTGCATCATTGAAATGCAGCCAACTGTAATCAAATGGGCACAGAACACCATTAGGAGTAAGAGGTATATTTTGGCCAGTGATGGTGGGGAAAAACCTCTATTTTTACTAAAAGTGACACGACACCTAAAATCCAGAGAGAATGGGCGCAGCATGTCACTTTTAAAAAGGTTTTGCCTGAAAAATATGTGCACACTATCCACACAGAACTCAATTTACCTAACTTGGAAGGAGGAGACAGCTTTGCAGGGATTTGAACCTCTGGGTTCAGGGCACCTAAGTATTTTAAAGCTGATGGTTACAGTGCTATTCTATCCTCAAGCAAAGTATTTAATATTACAGACAAAATCCTGCACTAAAAGAATTTTATTTAGGTTGCAAAAACAAACACTCAAAACATAGGAAGTGATAGATTTATGGTTGCCAAAGCAAATCTATTCTGCCCCCGTTTGTATTCATCCTGTGCACTAAAGAAGGCAGGGGTCCGCTGGAAAAAAAGAAGTATGTGACCATGTAATTCAAGACTGCATCATAATGCAGACACACAAAGGGGGTTCATTAAGGTTGTACATGAAACCTTAATTCTGTCATTTCCTAACTTCTGAATGCTTGACTTTACAACGTTAATGTTCTTTAAATATACTTTTTTGTATTTAATTTCCTTCGGTTGTCTTTAAAGAAAAGGTAAAAAAACAAATTTTATTATGTGAAACTGAAGAATTTGAGAAAAAGAACAGAAATGGTGATCTGTAACAGTTTGTATCTTAGGCTTGGTCTACACTAGGAACTTATGTTTGTATAACTACGTTGCTCCAGGTAAGCTCTCCTGTCCGTGTAGGTAACAGCTTCACTGAAGCACTACAAAAACAATGAGGAGTCCTTGTGGCATCTTAGGCTATGTCTACACTGCAGAATTAGGTCGGATTTATAGAAGCCGGTTTTATAGAAACCGGTTGTATGCAGCCGATTGTGTGTGTCCCCACCTAAAATGCTCTAAGTGCATGAAGTCGGCGGACCGTGTCCACAGTACCGAGGCTAGCGTCGACTTCCGGCGCATTGCACTATGGTACCTATCCCACAGTTCCCGGAGCCTCCGGCGCCCATTGGAATTATGGGTTGAGATCGCAATGCCCGGATGATGCAAAGCAGTGCCGCGAGGGGTTCTGGGTACATTGCGTCAGGCCCCTCCCCCGCCGTCACAGCAACGGCAGACAATAGATTCGCGCCTTTTTACCTGGGTTACCTGTGCAGACAACATACCACGCCAAGCATTGAGCCCGCTCAGCTCAGCTCACCGTCACCATATCTCTTCCGGGTGCCGGCAAACGTGGGACTGCATTGCTAAACAGCAGCAGCAGCTTACTGCCTTTTGGCGGTAGACGGTGCAGCATGACTGGTAGCCTTCATTGGCGATCTGGGTGCAGGCAGCCGTGGGGCTGGCAGCCGTAGGGCTGCATTGCACCAGCCCCTTGCCTTTTGGTAGAAGATGGTATATTACGACTGGTAACCGTCGTCATCGTACTGCAGTGGCTGTCGATCATGGGCACCCGGGCAGACAATGATGGTTATCAGTCGTAGTATGCTATTTTCTGCCAAGTGCCCAATATTGTCTGCTAAGCACCCAGAAGAGGCCGAGGGCTATCTGGGTGCTGGCAGACATGGGGCTGGCAGCCGTGGGGCTGCATTGCACCAGCCCCCTTGCCTTGATGATGATGGTTATCAGACGTATTATGCGCAGGATGGGGCAACATTGCTACACAGCAGCAACCCCTTGCCTTTTGGGCAGTAGATAGTATATTACGACTGTTATCCATCGTTGTCATACTGGGTATCAGATCGTGCAATAGACCTGAAGGCTAACTGCCAAGCGCCCAGTATTTGCTGCCAAGCACCCAGAAAATGCCAAGGGCTATCAGTCATGCTGCACCGTCGTCTTAAGATGTAAAAAATAGATTTATTCTGTATTCATTTGCTTCCCCCCCTTCCTCCTGCTAAACCCAGGCTTTTGAGTTCAATCTTTGGGGGGGGGGGGGCATTCTGTGTGACAGTTGTTTGTGTTTCTCCCTGATGCAAAGCCACCTTTCTTGATTTTAATTCCCTGTACCTGTATGCCATGTCGTCACTCGCCCCTCCCTCCCTCCCTCTCTCCCTCCCTCCCTTCTTCCCCTGGTCCGTCAGATACTACTTTCGCGCCTTTTTTCAGACCAGACGCCATAGCCAGCACTGGGATCATGGAGCCCGCTCAGATCACCGCGGCAATTATGAGCACTATGAACACCACGCGCATTGTCCTGGAAAACATGCAGAGCCTCCTGGACATGCCAAAGCCAAACCAGGACCAGCTGAGGAGGAGGCGATTGCAGCGCGGCGACGATAGTGATGAGGAAATTGACATGGACCTCTCACAAGGCACAGGCCCCAGCAATGTGGAAATCCTGGTGTTACTGGGGCAGGTTCATGCCGTGGACCGCCGATTCTGGGCCCGGGAAACAAGCACAGAGTGGTGGGACCGCATCGTGTTGCAGGTCTGGGACGATGCCCAGTGGCTGCGAAACTTTCGCATGCGTAAGGGCACTTTCATGGAACTTTGTGACTTGCTTTCCCCTGCCCTGAAGCGCCAGAATACCAGGATGAGAGCAGCCCTCACAGTGGAGAAGCGAGTGGCGATAGCCCTGTGGAAGCTTGCAACGCCAGACAGCTACCGGTCAGTCGGGAATCAATTTGGAGTGGGCAAATCTACTGTGGGGGCTGCTGTGATCCAAGTTGCCAGGGCAATGAGAGACCTGGTGATATCAAGGGTAGTGACTCTGGGAAACGTGCAGACCATAGTGGATGGCTTTGCTGCAATGGGATTCCCAAACTGTGGTGGGGCCATAGACGGAACCCATATCCCTATCTTGGCACCGGCGCACCAAGCCACCGACTACATAAACCGCAAGGGGTACTTTTCAATGCTGCTGCAAGCCCTGGTGGATCACAAGGGACGTTTCACCGACATCAACGTGGGCTGGCCGGGAAGGGTACATGATGCTCGCGTCTTCAGGCAGTCTCTTCTGTTTCGAAAGCTGGAGGAAGGGACTTTCTTCCCAGACCAGAAAATAACCGTTGGGGATGTTGAAATGCCTATCGTGATCCTTGGGGACCCAGCCTACCCCTTAATGCCATGGCTCATGAAGCCATACACAGGCAGCCTGGACAGCAGTCAGGACCTGTTCAACTACAGGCTGAGCAAGTGCCGAATGGTGGTGGAATGTGCATTTGGCCGTTTAAAAGCGCGCTGGCGCAGCTTACTGACTCGCTCAGACCTTAGCGAAAAGAATCTCCCCATTGTTATTGCTACTTGCTGTGCGCTCCACAATATATGTGAAAGTAAGGGGGAGACATTTATGGCGGGGTGGGAGATTGAGGCAAATCGCCTGGCCGCTGATTACGCGCAGCCAGACACCAGGGCGGTTAGAGGAGCACAGCAGGGCGCGGTGCGCATCAGAGAAGCGTTGAAAACCAGTTTTGTGACTGGCCAGGCTACGGAGTGAAACTTCTGTTTGTTGCTCCTTGATGAACCCTCTGCCCCTCCCCCACCACCCTGTTAACTCTACTTCCCTGCAAACCAACCACCCCACCCTCCCCTACTACCCTCCCCCCTTCGAGCACCACTTGCAGAGGCAATAAAGTCATTGTTACTTCACATTCAGGCATTCTTTATTAATTCAGCACACAACTAGGGGGATAATTGGAAAGGTAGCCCGGGATGGGTGGGGGAGGAGGGAAGGAAAAGGACACACTCCAATTTAAAACTTTAAAACTTATTGCTATGGAAATCATCTAGGGTGGAGTGAGTGGGTGGCCGAAGGCCCCCCCACCGTGTTCTTGGGCGTCTGGGTGAGGAGGCAATGGGACTTGGGGAGGATGGCTGCTGGTTACAGAGGGGCTGTAGCGGCGGTCTCTGCTCCTGCTGCCTTTCCTGCAGCTCAACCATACGCAGGAGCATATCACTTTGATGCTCCAGCAGCCGGAGCATCGACTCTTGCTTTCTGATTACAAGTTGACGCCACCTCTCCTCTTCAGCCCGCGTTTCAGCACGCAACTTCTCATCTTCAGCACGCCACCTCTCCTCTCGCTCATATTGGGCTTTTTTAAAATCAGTCATTGACTGCCTCCACGCATTCAGCTGTGCTCTGTCAGCGTGGGAGGCAGTCTGAAGTTCAGTAAACATTTCGTCACGCGTCCTTCGCTTCCTTCTTCGAATATTCACTAGCCTCTGCGAAGGAGTAAGATTTGCAGCTGGTGGAGAAGGGAGAGGTTGTTAAAAAAGATACATTTTAGAGAACAATGGGTAGACTCTTTCACGTTAGATTTTGCTGTTCACAACATCACACAGCACATGTGCTTTCGTTACAAGGTCGCATTTTTCCTCTTATATTGAGAGTCTCCTGGTTTGGTGTGAGAGATCACTCACGCAGTGCCAGGACACAGATTTCAGCTTGCAGGCAGCCATGGTAAGACATATAGTCTTTGGGCTTTTTTAACCTTCTTAACATGTGGGGATGGTTTCAAACAGTTCTGCCCTCATTTCCCATACCAAGCACCCGTGCCATTTAAAATGGGTTTGCAATGTAAAAGGAGGGGATGCGATTTCAGGTTTAACATGCAGCACAAACCCAACTAACTCCCCTCCCCCTCACACCCAATTCTCTGGGATGGTCACTTCACCCCTCCCCCCCACCGCGTGGTTAACAGCGGGGAATATTTCTGTTCAGCAGACCAGGAAGGGGCACCTCTGAATGTCCCCTTAATAAAATTGCCCCATTTTAACCAGGTGACCGTGAATGATATCACTCTCCTGAGGATAACAAAGAGCGATAAGGAATGGATGTTGTCTGCATGCCAGCAAACACCGGGACCATACGCTGCCATGCTTTGTTATGCAATGATTGCAGACTACGTGCTACTGGCCTGGCGTGGTAAAGTGTCCTACCATGGCGGACGGGATAAGGCAGCCCTCCCCAGAAACCTTTTGCAAAGGCTTTGGGAGTACATGAAGGAGAGCTTTCTGGAGATGTCCCTGGAGGATTTCCGCTCCATCCCCATACACGTTAACAGACTTTTCCAGTAGCTGTACTGGCCGCGATTGCCAGGGCAAATTAATCATTAATCATTAAACACGCTTGTTTTTAAACCATGTGTAATTTTTGCAAAGGTACACTCACCAGAGGTCCCCCCCTGTGTGCCCTCAGGGTCTTGGGTCAGTTCGGGGGTTACTGTTTCCAGGTCCAGGGTGACAAACATATCCTGGCTGTTGGGGTAACTGGTTTCTCCGCTTCCTTGCTGCTGTGAGCTATCTATGTTCTCTCCATCCTCATCTTCCTCGTCCGCCGAACCCGCTTCCCCGTTTGCAGAGAGGGACTCATAGAACTCGCTTGGGCTAGTGGTGGCTGCACCCCCTAGAATGGCATGCAGCTCCGCGTAGTAGCGGCATGTTTGCGGCTCTGCCCCGGACCTTCCGTTTGCGTCTCTGGCTTTGTGGTAGGCTTGCCTTAGCTCCTTAATTTTCACGCGGCACTGCCGCGCGTCCCTGTTATGGCCTCTGTCCTTCATGGCCTTGGAGATCTTTTCTAATGTTTTGCCGTTTCTTTTACTGTTTCGGAGTTCGGCGAGCACTGCTTCATCTCCCCAGATGGCGATCAGATCCTGTACCTCCCGTTCGGTCCAGGCTGGAGCTCTTCTGCGATCCTGGGACTGGGACTCCATCATGGTTACCTGTGCTGATGGGCTCTGCATGGTCACCTGTGCTCTCCACGCTGAGCAAACAGGAAATGAAATTCAAACGTTCGCGGGGCTTTTCCTGTCTACCTGGCCAGTGCATCTGAGATGAGAGTGCTGTCCAGAGCGGTCACAATGAAGCACTGTGGGATAGCTCCCGGAGGCCAGTAATGTCGAATTCCGTCCACACTAACCCAATTCCGACCCCCTAAGGTCGATTTTATCGCTAATCCCCTTGTCGAGGTGGTGTTAGGAAACCGGTTTAAAGGGCCCTTTAAGTCGACAGAAAGGGCTTCGTAGTGTAAACGTGTCCAGGCTTAAGTCGATTTAACGTGGCTAAAGTCGACCTAAACTCGTAGTGTAGACCAGGCCTTAGAGACTAACAAATGTGTGCCCAAATAAATTTGTTAGTCTCTAAGGTGCCATAAGGACTCCTCGTTGTTTTTGCTGATACAGACTAACACGGCTACCGCTCTGAAACCTGAAGCAGTACAGCGGCACTGCTGCAGTGTTATAAGTGTAGGCTTGCCCTTAGCAGAAGTGGAATGGAACAAAGAAAAGGCACTTTGGAAGCCCAAGGGTGTTCTCCCTGCTGAGTATCAAAAGCCTGCTGCAGCTGGAAACACATGGTGAGTGAGGAGCACAGCCCACAGCCCTGCTAAGATTCTGGACAGGGCTGCAAACCATGTGGCTGCTATAATTCAGATAAGCCCATAGAACTGATGAAATTATTCTGGGGTCTCTCCAGCCTCCAGAACAGCTCAGGATCAGGCAGACTAAGCCACTATTGCCCTCCTTGCCCCTGGGCTGCAAGTTCTCTGCTGCTCCTTTTAGATTGTGCATCACAGAATCTCCCCAGCAATGTTTACAACCCAATTCTTTGCTCCATTTGCTATAGGTTTTTATGTCTGATACAAAAAGCCACAGAAGACTACACAAAATAAAATATCATTAAAAATATAAAATAGTTAAAATGCTACTGGTACCTTGAAAAAGCAGAAATCTCAAATGGAGCAGATCTTCTGTTTGGTAGATGATGTTTCCCAGCTGTGCTGCTTACCTTATTTTGCATCATTTGCTTCTGCCTTCCTCTCCTTCCAAACAGTCATTCATTAATATTAGCATCATGAAGACACGCAAATCTTGATAAGAAGATGGAGACACAAAGGCATAAATCAAGGAGCTCAAAAGGCAAAAAAACAAAGTGTGTGTTTCAGTCAAAAATGCAATTATCTGTGTCAAAACCTACCTTTTATATAGCCGGTCCTGAGTGACTACCACATGTACTCTGTAGTTTTACAGTAAGAGAATCGCTGAAGTGCAACTATAGAGTCATAGAATAATTCATAGAGTTTAAGGCTAGAAGGAATTATTTGATCATATAGTCTGCCCTCCTGTATATCACAGGCAATTAGGTTTCAACCAGTTACCCAATATTGAGCCCAGAGATGGTCCAGAGTTGGTTCCAGATACAGAAACACCCTCTCCTAGGACACTTGCTCAAGCACTACAGCTGCCCAGGTATACACATACAGTGTGTGCACAAGAGGCTGCAAGTGCTTAGCTCCATTCTTGATAAGGGTCCGAAGGCCACTTCCTCTAGAACCCTCCAGTGTTGTTCCTGAATTAGCCAGAGGGGTTTTGAACTAAAAAAAGGAAGCCTCAATTCAGGCTCCTGGCATTTTACTGGTGCAATGCCCTCCGACCCTGTTAGTACAACTATTCTGCCCAGAAATTGGTCCCAGACCAGAGACCCAGATTTCAATTCTCCGCACCCCGACATTTTGGGAAGGGTTCAAAATCTGAACCAAAACCATGCAACTGAACCTCCCCTCAAATCTGGGTCTGAATTTCACAACTTGGGCCCATCCATGGATCCAACATCAGTAATGAACAATGACACAAAATGTAGAAGTCTGGGGTGTATACTAAAATTACATTATACAACTGTAATACTATCAACTTTAACTATGTAAGCATACAGAGTATCTGGTCAATGAACTGCATAGCAGGGGTCATGTCTTGAAACTAAGCAAGATTGCAGAAGCAAAATTCTGTGGTTTTGGTTTTTTTGCCCAAGACTTACTGGGAAAGGGGAACTGCAGTTTTGGTGGTGGTTGTGCTTTTCATATTGTGGCGTTATCTGGGGAGTCAGGATCTATTGATTAGGAACTGAGCTTTGATTACTGGGAAGATGAATCAAGTTTTAATATTGAGGTATTTTATGTACATTTTTCATTTTAACTGTCTAATATTACAAATTCCCTTTTTTCATTTTTAAGTGCTGGTGCCATTTAATACCACTTGGTCACTAGCACCCTCTCTTGTTCATTATACTACCATTCTTCTCTGCAGGGCCTTTGGAATTTGGTGATTGTTCATCACACTCTGGTTTTCATGTGACGATTCATATTTTACTCAAGTCCTGTATTGAGATGGTCAGGAGACATAAATATGCTAGAAAAACTTGGTGAGCTAAAGGTCCTTTCCTAAGTAATTTGTATTCTGTTTCTAGCTAGCTGTAATAACATCAACTCAAAGTGATAAGGATACTGCTAAATTTGCTTTAATTAATGTCAACTCTCTCAGTGATAAATCACTATTAATTCTCAAGTTAGTTTTTGAAAATGGCCTAGATTTTTTGGCTGTCACTAAGATTTGGCTGGAAGTTCTCCCACTTGTGGAGGTCTGTCTGTCTTATTACTCCTTCTTTTCTGTTCTTTGCCTTTCAAGGTGAGCTTCCATCTGGCTTGAAGATACACATAATTACTCTTATTCTTTTAACAAGGGACCTAACTAAATTGTATGTCTCTATCTTAGAAGAAAGCCTTGCTTTAATTCTTAAAGGTAGACGAGAGGTTGGAAGCCCTTGTAGTATAACGTTTTTAATTTCTTTACACCTTACATTTCATCATACTGGGCAATTAATTCTAATTGGTTATGGTCATCCCAGGGCCAGCTCTAGCCATCAGCGTCCCAAGCATATGCTTGGGGAGGCACTTTTCAAGGGGTGACGCTCCAGCCCCCCCCCCCTTTTTTTTGCTTCAGTGGCGGCACTCCGGCTTTTGTTGTTGTTGTTGCTTGGGGCGTCAAAAAACCTGGAGCCGGCCCTGGGTCATCCTGTGATATTATCACATTGTTCCAACTCAGCAATGACACCTATGTTTATTAACAAAGGACTAGATTCTGATGCCTTTACACATCTGGTATAATACCTTAAGCCTTCATAATCCCATTGATTTCAATGGGACTACCTGCATGTTATTGTAATACTTAAGATAAATAAAGGATTCAGAATCAGGCCCTCACAGCACATGTCTTTGGGAGAGTTGTTGAATCTACAGTTTAGTGAATATTTAGCAGGCCTTTCCTTAATTTCATTTGGAAGTTTACACTGGTTTGTCTAGTACTGTTTTATACGTATTGATAAGTTCCACTTATGCACCTGGGGTTCATTCGTTAGAATGGCTCCTGTACTCTGCAATTCCTTCAAGGTTTCAGTTTTGATTTCTATTTATACACTTCCACTACTTAACATTGTTCAGTCTCATTGTTTGCAATGTCATTTGTATGCAGACCAAACTTGGATATCCTCTCAGTCCCTGCAGATCCTATAAAGAAGTTTGATGTTTTGTATAATTGCCTCTGTGATATTCAATCATGGATAGCTTCAAATTTTGTTAAACTTAACACAGACGAAAAACTGAGTTGCTATTGATTAGTTCACTGATGCAGAGGTCTCAGGTGTCATCTATGGCAGTTTCCATTTGTGGTGGTTCTTTTTATCCCTCAGATAATGCTTGTGACCTGGGGGTCATTGTGGATTCTGTGTTTCTTTTGAAGTCCCCATCAATCATGTAATTAAAATGTCTTACCACTGTCTTTGGAAGCTAGCCAGACTGAGATCTATGCTGTTCTTAGTCCACTTTGCTAAAACTTTATTCCATATTTTGTGTCAGACAAGACTACTGCAACTCTTTGTATGCCAGTCCTCCCTGTTATCACCTTCCACTATTTGCATTTCGGACATAATCTAGCTATTTAGTAGTCTAAGTAGTACACACAGCACACTACTCCCCTTCACTGGCTCCCATTCAAAGCAGTGGGCTGATTTTAAGATGTTAGTAGTCTTACTTTGTGTAGCTTGGCTTCCTCTTATCTGTGAGGTTTTTTGGTTCTTTATTTAACAGGATGCTCCCTTTTGTCGTGGCTGTCAGAATTTTACCATGAGTCCAATGGATTTGCATCTTCGTCGTGTCCTATCCCTGAATTCTGAATTTACTTTTGTTCTAGAATGTCCGAATTTGTCACTTTACATGATTAAACTTCATATATTAGTAGTTGCCAGCAGCACCAGTTAAAGTTGCAGAATAATGTCTGTCCATTAAACCCCTGCTTTCACACACACAGCACTTTCTAAAACATTTGTCTTTGGAGCTAAAATTGTCTATGCTTCTTTCTGCCTAAAGATTATTTTGTCAGTTTGAGCAAAATCTACTTAAACAGACAATCCTTTTCTAACATGGCTATGTTTCTAGGTTCAGTGTCACAGGCCAAATTCTGCCCTCAGTTATGTCCACAGACTTCAGTGGGATTTCACAGCAGTAGCTGAAGCCTTGTCTACACAGGAAAATTGTAGTAGTTTAAATTTATGGTGTGATTTTAGAAAGATTTAGTTAAACCAATGTAAACCCCTGTTTGAACCCTCTTATTTCACATTAAGAATGTCTTAATTTGGTTTAGTTTAAGCCATGTCCTAATCAATTTAAGCTAAATTGAAACAAGCCTGGTTTTAACAGAAATTAGTGTCCACACAGGCTGGTTTAAACACTGGTTTAACTAAGTCATTATAAAAAAAATCACACCATATGATTAAAACAATGCAACCTTCCTTCCGATCCATACCTGGTTCTCTCATTACCTAACATGAGATTCATTTGGGATGAAATATTTCCTCGCTACACTTTACAGCCAGAGCTAATGCACCAAAAGCACATCTGCTATAAATGACTGTTCGCTAGACTAGTGTACCAGTGAGAAATTGAGGCAACATTGCTGATATCAGCCTCTAAAATGTTGCCACCTAAAACATCGTATCATCTTTCTAGTGAAAGGAGGAGGGCAATACGGGGCTTCAAATGCTTTATAAAATGTGCAGACATTAGCTTGTCAAGGTGATGTACTATTGCTTCCTTAGCTCCCTCACCTCCTGTTGCAGTACTCCAACCGCCACTTACACCAGACTGCAGGACAGCAGAATTATGCTCCATGTGGCCCTGTCATCCTTTGCTACCCAGATACAACAAAAATATCAGTGTGTAGAATCTGTGCTCTGGCAGACTTCTGCTAATAAACCTACGCTGTTCATTGGTCTTGTAGAGATTGTTCTTACAGCCTCAAGCTCTACATGGCAACTTGGAGCAGGCCATGGGCTTCTTCCCAGGTTGCTGAATGTGTGAGTTTCACTGACACGAACTACTTATTATAACAAAGACCCATAGTCACAGAATTAAAGCACAGTATTCTATTTTCCTAGGGTGATATTCCTCTGCATGCTCACACATGCATATCTATGTGTGGTGTGTACATATGAATATATACCTACACACACACACATACACACAGTATATAAATCAGATGGATGGGATAAGCTTCATATTTTATTTATTGCTAGAACATTAAAATACTGCACAATATGTACTGTGTATAGTGCTAGTCTAATGGCATTTTAGAGCAATTTGTTCCTTGCTGAAACATGAAATTTCATCTATAACAAAGAGATACTGGAACACTCCAGCCTTCTTCAAAGTTGGATGATCTTCCTGAATCATTACAAAATTGTCTGGCAGTAACCACGAGTGTTAATTGCTGCAATGAAAAGATAACTTAGCCTAGCTTCTAATTAGGGAAAGCAAACTGGTCCAAGAAAGAATTGGCCTGAAGCTTTGCCTGTTCCCCTAAACTGAACCCATTCCATTTGGATAAATCTCCCCCAATCCCAGTACCTTAATTCCACTCCCTGCTATTACTACTTCCAGCTCCAAGATTGGATTCTGTCTCTGCCTCTTCTTCCTACTACCTCGCTACCCTCTTTTTAATATCTGACCTACTTTTACCTCATCCTGATCCAAGCCCCCCAGCCTTCCATTGCTACTCCCCAAACACAACACAATCTGAACCCTCCCTCCTTTCCATTCCCATGGGATCCAGTCTCTGACTACTGGCGACCCATCCATGACAGTTTTCAGGTTCGCAGTGCACAACGGGATCCAGTCTCTGCTCTTAGCCAAATCTCACTTTTGAAAATCAGACAACGATTAGCAGATCTTGCCATTTTCTGCTGAGCCATGTGCTGCTACTTAATTCACACTTCTCAATGTTCTTGGGCTCATTTAAAGGGGAAACCTAGAGTCTATGCCTTTGACCACTAGAGCATATGAGGGGAGTAAGCACTGCTCTCTCCCTTGGGCATTACTCTGTCATTCACTCTTGGTTACAACACGGGGCGGAAACACTAAAATGCTGAGAAAGTTGACTGATCCAGCAACATGAGACCATTCAGGCAGGTTTCCATACCTGTAGTCAGAGCTTAAAGTGATCTGAAAAAGATGATAGGATCTGTCAATCTGGGTGCAGCACCTTTGGTAAAAGTGATTAAAGTGCATCCCTCAGAGACCTGGTTCAACTTTTATTTATTTTTTTACCAGGTCTGCAACTCCTCGCAACCTCCTCCCTCTACTTTAAGCACTGTCAGCAGGACACCTCAGATTTTCTGCAAGTAAGTGATTTGGGGAATTAGGGGTGCTTCTGGGAGTTTGAAGGGAAGGAGGAAACTGGCACATGCTGGGTTTTTATGGGCAGGCTGCCTAAAAGTTTCTAGAGGAGTGCAGTTTTGTCTCAAAGAGTCAGAGGTTCATTTAAGGTTTGCCTAAGCAATCAAATCTTTTGAGTTCACCCATTCACATAGCCAATGCATTTTATTCTGCCACGTATTATTTGCTACCATGTCAAAGTACTGCTCCAACACACAATGCTAAAAATATGAGTGAATTCAGCAGAGATTTTCTTAGTCAGTCCCTTCCCTTAGCTTTGACACAAATAGGTCACAAATAGGTTGCAGAAATTACCTAGAAAATAGGGGAAGTTGCAGACTCCCTTTACTCCCAAGCACAACCCAATGAACAGGTTAAAAGATAAAAATAAATAAATGGGATATAGCTTGCAGCAATATTTGTTCTGCATTATGATGCACTGCTTTTTGGCAGCAGTAAAGGTGCACAGAGAATTACTTTATCTCAAATACAGACATGAGTAATAGATGGCAGAATGTACCAAAACTTATACAAGCAGATTTTTGGGACATGCCAAAAATATAGTGGCCCACTGGGTTTATTAATGCCACAGAATCTGAGGAAACTGGCTGCAAACACTACAGAATTCCATGCCTTCCTGATATTAATACTGCCATGTACTGGCTAAATACACCACTGCCTTCTACCAGGTGAAATCAGACATGCTCAGCAGCTTGTCAAAGCAGTCTGGGCTCTTACAGTTAATGGAGATTCTCCTTTAGTTCAAGGGGCAGCAGTCCATGCTTTTTGAAACAGGAGAATCTGAATTCTATACCCCCTGCCAAGTATTAAAGTGCCCATGGTTTGCAGTATAGCGAACCATAAAGCTCTAGTTATCCATACATCTGTAACAATAGATTTTTAAATAGAGATCACAAACTATTGTGTAATTTAGAAAATATACTTTGATTCTAGGATATTGGTTGGGGTTACCAGGCATCCAGTTTTCGACCGGAAGGCCCGGTCGAAAAGGGACCCTAGCGGCTCCAGTCAGCACTACTGACCGGGCCATTAAAATTCTGTTGATATGGGGCTGTCAGGCTCCCTTCCCGGCTCCGTGCAGCTCCCGGAAGCAGCGACATGTCCCTCTGACTCCTAGACATGGGGCAGCCACAGAGCTCTGCATGCTGCCCCCGCTCCCAGTGCCAGCTCTGCAGCTCCCATTGGCTGGGAACCAGAGCCAATGGAAGCTGCGGGGATGGTGCCTGCAGTGCGCAGAGCCCTCTGGCCCTTCCACCTAGGAGCTGGCGGGGGCAGGGGGGGGGAACATGCTGTTGCTTCCCAGGAGCTGCCTGAAGTAAGCACTGCCTGGAGCCTGTACTGCAAATGCCCTTCTACACCCCAACCCCCAGCCCAGAGCTCCCTCCTACATCCCAAACCTCGCATCCTTGGCCCCATCTCAGAGCCTGCACCCCCAGCCCATACCTCCTCCCACACCTCAACCCCCTGCCCCAGCCTGGTGAAAATAATTGAGTGAGCGAGGATGGGGGAGAGTGAGCGACGGAGGAAGGGGGGATGGAGTGAGCAGAGGGCTGGGACCTCGGAGAAGGGGCAGGGCAGGGGGGTTGGTTTTCTGGAAATAGAAAGTTGGCAACCTGAATGTTGGTGCTGGGCTGTTTGTATCCTCTAACCTGAAAAAATATTTTTGGGGGTGCCAAAAACCAAACCTTAGGAAGGTAGGAGCAGACTGTATGTCACTTTGAAAAGGAAAGTAAGGTGGTGTTGCTGTATAATGAAAGGATGCAAAACTAATGGCGTAACTATCAGATAATAACAAGTGGAACTTAAAGTGGTCTGTGGAACTGATGCTGATAGTAATATTACTAACAATATTTTTAGAAGCAGTAGTCAAATATTTATGACAGCGCCCAAAGTCTTCCATCAGGTTTGGGGCCTCATTGTGCTGGGTGCAGTAGAGACACAGAAGAGAGACAATCATTTCCCTACTGAGCTTATGATCTAGAGACACAAACATATGTAAGGCATGGGAAGTAGATATGATGTACAAGCAAATAAGTATGGTGCAGAATTGGCACAGATTTATTAGTAGCATGTAGGGTTTTTTTCTTTCTTTGGCTGAATGCTCTGTGAAGCTGCATGTTTGTGAGTAAACAATAATAGCCCTTCTCACCAACACAGCAGAGCTTGAAATTAACAAAATGTAGTTTTTGATGGGGGACAATCAGGGCCAGCTCTAGATTTTTTGCTGCCCCAAGCAAAAAGTTTTTTGGCTGCCCCCCACCCCAGCCCTGGGCTCCCCCAGCACCCCTCTGCTGCCCCAGCCCTGGGTTCTCCACCCACCCACCCACACCCCCTGCCGCCCCAGCACTGTGCTCCCCCATTTCCCCCCCCCACTAGTGTTCTCCCCCCACCCCCTGCCACCCTAGCCCTGGGCTCCCCCCCAACCTGCACCCTCCTGCTGTCCCAGCCCTGGGTTACTGGTAACTCGCTCCCGTGTGGGTCATTCAGCAGGAATTTTGGATGTGCACAGAACACAGACAGGATTGGTTCCCATATGGTTGCAGAACTGCAGTAAAGTGGAACAATTTTCAGCTTGTGTGATTGAAGGATATCTGGATGCATATTATAAGACTGTCCTACATAAATGAGGAAAAGTTGGTGCCTTTATTATTCTTTTGTTCCACTATTTGTTTCTATGGGGAATTTGCCAATGCAATATCACTGTCTTCCTTTTAAACAACTAAAAAAAAAAAAAAAAACAGCAATGGCTGTTGAAAATAGCAATTCCAGTCCTAAAAACCACTGGGAAGCATTTCTTGCTCAATTTTATCCTACTTTTTCTACAGCAAGTTACAGTGGATCAGTATATTTGATTTGGGAGAAATGAAGTAACAGCTGCCCAAATTGAACTTGAGCACTCCTGAATTTTGAGGTGTTCAAATCTGGAAGGCAGATGCTAGATTCCCTTTCTGAATATTAGCTAAATCTGGAAAGGAAAAGTCAATTTCTGCTTCCATGGCTCAGAAGTGGAAATCCTCCTAAGTGCTGGGTACTGTATCTAAAACTGCCCAAGTCCTCTAGCACAGCCTCCCCTCCCTTACTTTTCATTTTAAATTCTAGTGGGATCCACGTACCTCCCTTGCTAGGCTTCAGATAGAGAGGTGCACTGTCCATTTAGTCCACCCAATTCCTTCTTTGGGGGCTGCAAGGTGAGGTCACACCAGTATCCCTAATCCAGTCTGGGGAAGTCTTCTGAAGGGGATATCTGAGGCAAAGCCGCCTACTTCTTGGGCACACTTGTCCACCATTCACAGTGCCACCCCTTTCAACTCACAGCAAGCTGCAGCATGGCTCAGCTACCTCACTCCCTACCCCTCTTTCCTGTTGATAGCGGCAAAGGGATTGCTGGGAAATGTAGTTCTTTCCCTGCTCCAGGGCTGGCTCTCTAGGCAGGGAGCTAGGCAAGGAACTACAGCTCCCAGGGTCCCATGGGTTCTCAGCTCCCATGCTGGATCCCCAGCTGGTCCGTGGCTCCGCCTTGGCAGGGTTGTGAGAGGGGAGGAAGTGAGTTAAAAAAACAAACCAAAAAAAAGGATGGCCGGAACGCTGCCCCCTGCAAATGTGCCGCCCAAAGCACCTGCTTGTTTTGCTGGTGCCTAGAGCCGGCCCTGGGGACAATGGTTCAGTAAAAGGATTATAATTACAGACTTCTCCTGCAAAGGCTGGACCAGCTGTGTATCTACTCTTAAGGATAGAAGAGAAGAAACCAATCTGCCCTTGAGGATAGAGCGGGCTGTCATGTGGAACAAATCCAGTGAAGAAAAGTCAAAACTAAAAACCATGGGAAGAGTCATTTGCACACATACAAATCACATTAGGGATATTCTGCAAAGACACAAGTACCACGTAACATCCACAGCACTTAGCAGTAAGGGAACTGTGCCGCTGTAGTACTTGTAGTGTTGTAGACAATGCCTAACATTACAGTGAACTGCAGAGCCAAACTGAAGCACAATTCAAGCAAGCAGCTGCTTGGACTTCACAGAGCATTGCAAACTATGCAATTCATGTCCTTGCCCTAGCATCATGAAAATAATACCTTTGCTCATCTGTAGCACATTCCACTGGATTATTTTAAAATATGCTTCACAAATATTAATAAATTGAGACTCACAACACCCCATGTTAAATGTTTGCACACTTTACACCTGGGAAATTGAAGCACAAACATACTGAGCTGCGTTTCCAGTAGTGGTCACTGACTGCAGATGGATCACGTTTTGGATCCTAACCCAAGTCAGCTTGAGAGTCCAGTACTGATTTATCCTCAAAAGCAGCTTGGTTCTTTCTCTTCTGTTCTAACTGGAGTCTGATTTTTGGAGATGTTGAAACTCATAACTCCCAATGATGTCAATCGGAGCTGCAGGTGCTCAGCACTCCTAGAAAAGAAAATCCAGCACTAAGTACTCCCAAATTTGGACACCCAAACATCAGTAGCAGCTTTTGAAATTTTTGGTCTAGATGCTGTCCCCAAGAATATGAGTCAAGACAGACCTGGGATTTGAATCCACAACTCCAAACTCCGATACCTAATGAGACTCCTGCAGCTGTATTGGAGGAGCAGCCCAGCACTTTCTGGGGCCTCGGGTTGCTTGAGGAACTGCAGCTAAGAAGTCTAACTGACATGTGGGTTTTTTTGTATGTACATGAATATTTACCACTCATGGCAAGGCATGATACACATTTCTTTCAGGCAAGATGTTCTTTTAGGAGAGTATAAGAAAATGGCTTTCAGCTGCTGGGGGTGAAAAGATGAGCCAACGCAGCTGTTCCAAACTGAGAGCAGAGTACTGTAAACTGAAGTCTCCTCGAAAACACTTCCTAAACCCCTGAGTCATTAAAGGCTGAATCACATTATTCCTGTCAGTAAGATCTCTTTCCTCTAAGATCTTGCTCTATTTACTGTACATTACCTCATGGACTGCTTCCTGGTCAAACAGCACAGCTTTTAGATAACGAATCCTACTCATTAGGATGAGCTCAACATGATGTGGACTTTATTTAATGATGCTTGTTAGAAAACAACAGTCTCATTTCAAGGATTCATTTAGGCCATCTGTGCACAGGAAAGGAACTCCTAATAGACAGGTCATACAAGAAGCCTTGTTTGCTGTTTTTCACATTTCACTTATTTGCAGAAGCTCACGACCGTCTGTTACTTGGGTTTTTCCAAAGGTCAAGAGGTTACAGGAAAAAAATCACCCTTAAAAATTCATCATTTATCTGTCCAACAGTAACCTCATGATGAGTCTCTGGTCACTGTCAGCTATAAAGCCATTGATTGCATGTCCCTTCATTCTGTTTCTATAAATCCTCTAAACAAGCCCCCTTAAATGATAGATGTAAATTTAACATGTGACTCTTGTCACATTAAAATGATAGAGTATTAGACTAATCACTAGATATTTAGCTATTTTGGCTAAAACAATGTATTCTGGAGATAAAACAATGTATTCTGATAATGTATTAATTTATTAAATTAAAATTCACAGACACAAAAATATACAAGCGAAGCAAAAAATAATTGTGCCCCTATTAATCTGACAAGTTCTGAAGAAGATAATCCTCTGCAGTTGAGATGCATAGATCAAACTGCAGGGGCTGATTTTTAGTGCTCTTAGACAGATGTTTAGAGTTGGAAAGGTTCAGGATTAGGAAGGTTAAACAGCTGAAAAATGGGAATAAAAATTAAGTAGAAAATTATCTTGGTTAATTTGCTTCTTCAGTGATCAGGGAGATATTATTTTTTAAATGATTGAGTCAGCTGTTTAAATGCAACTGGTGAATTAACTCTCCAAATAGTAAAGCTAAGAACCAACTTAGTAAGAATTAGAGCACAGCTCTTTTCTGAAAAGTGACTTAAAGTTACATTGGGTTTCTGTTTATTGTCCTTAAGGTGACTAATTTGTATCAAATTCTCAGTGTACAGATTCCCCCCCCCCTTCAACTGCTTGCCCTTTAAACTCACTTTGGGTTCTGAAAGTCAAGCTGGGTTCTTCTCTCCTCATGCATTATTGCCAGTAACAAAGATGCTATAGGCCAAATTATCACCACACCACAAAAGTGCAACCTTATTATCATATTACAGCTTCCCCTGTACACCTATTATTTATGATGATGAATAAGGAGGGAAGAATTCAGACTGACTTTCAAATTCCAGGTGGAGTTTGCAGATTTGTCACTAGAAATACAGAAGTTTCCTTATAAACTAAATAGATTCCAGGAAATCATTGAGACAAAGGCATGGATGCTCACAATGCCAATTTTACAGTCACCATTTCAGCAATTCACCATTAAAGCAACAGAAGCTTGCTTTAACCACCACCATTATTATGGGAATTGCATTTGTCTTTGATCATGTTTAACGGACCCCCGAAGCACTTAAAGGATAAGAATCACAAAAGTAGTCCATGCCGGGATATGCAGCTTCCAAATTAGAATATAGGAGCTGCCCTATCAATTCAGAGAGCGTTATCTGGTAGCATGGTAGGTGCCAATATTTTCTTCTTCAGATAAAGTTACCACTCCCTCTCCCCACCTCGTTATGGGCCTGATCCAAAGTCCATTGAAATCAATGGGGATTTCTCATGGACTTTGGGTCAGGCCCTATGCATCTTGCCAATTGTGCAATATTAGTTCTCGTGTGTACAGAGGTAGAAATTCCTTCATGGAACTTCCAGATACCCTGAAGCAGGAACCATTTGTTTGTGAAAACAAGGCAAAGAATTGAGAGTGATAATGGGCAAACCTCCAAGGGTTTGGCCAAGAGGTCCATCAGATCTTCACATTCCCCACATAGTTACCCTTTTCCCACTGACTAGCTTTTTGAGAAGGGAAAGCTCAGTTGTCTGTCACTCCCTCTAGTAGAAAGAAAGCAATCTGCTCTGACACTGGGGATGAAATCCTGGTCCCACCGAAGTAAAAGGCAAAACTCCAATTAACTACACCAGGGCTAGGATTTCATCCCAGGTCTCTCGGGTACTGTCCTGCTGGGCCACTTGCTTCTCCTTCTCACCAGTGCTTTCATACCTGAACTTCTGGGATGACTTGGTGGCCTTTCCTGCTGTTACAACAAGACTCAGTAACTCAACATTAGGGTCTCACTGCTGTGCCACTTAACTTTTCCCAAGTTTATGCCACATTTAAAAAAAAAAATCCCTATCTCTATTCTGTTGAGAACCATTGCTCTGTCAGGAAAGCAGGGTTTCATAATACAGGTGTAAACTTCAGAGTCTCTCTTAAGCCCCTGATCCCATGAACACTTACCCACAAAAGTAATTCCAATGGGATTATTCACATTCATGACATTCATGAAGGTAAGCATAGGTGTGTGCGGGATTGGGACCTAGGTTTGCAAGTGATAGAGTCGGTGGACCTAGCATATGGTTTACTAAAACGCCTGCAAAAATCTTAAACCTTCAATTTTTTTCATGTGTCCGTAAGTCTCTCACTCTGAATGCAAATTCTTCTCTCTCTCAATTCCACAAAACCCTAAGAACCACACTGCAAAATTAATATGAAATTAAATTTCAAATTACTGAACTTTTGCCATTTGAATTTTAAACTATTTCCGATTTAAGCTGATAAATACTATGAAATAGTAAACAACTTATGGCCAAGAAAGAAAGTCTGTCTTTAAGTTTTTATAATACACCCACACAATTACTAATACTTTGTTCTTGAGGTAACACCCTCCCTCTTCCATTATGTACATGACTAATTGTGCAATACTGGTTATAATGCGTATACAGAAATTCCTTTCTGGCTCCTTCAAGGTGCATCATTTTGTACCCTGCAGCAAACTGAGCAAGTGAGACTAGAAGTCTCCATGAAGTCATTTGAGACAATAGACCTGGATACATAGGAATACTAGCCAGCGTGTGAGCATTACAAATCTATCCAGGCCAGTTCTCAGAAATTATCTTGGAGTCTGTCAATAAACAGTAAGTGCAGGGTTTGTAAAAGAAATCATTAGTCAGAGCCTGACTTTTAGCATGCTACTGAAACACACACACTATTTAGCAGTGTTTAAAAAACAGGAATGTTGAGAGCAACATCAACCTCTATGTCCATGAACAGGTCACTATCAAAGATCACTGACAGATCAAAACATGAAAAATTCAAAATGTTCGGATTAGAATGCAAAATAAAACATCCCTGTGGAGAGTGGATTTATATGATTATATCATGAATAATTCATTAGCATAAGCAATACAATTAGTCTTCTAAAAATGATATAACTACTGCATTTGTGTACAGCCAGTCTAACATATAGTCACATCAGAGGTAGAAATGCGTAATGCAGAAGAAATTAAAACAAATTTCTATAGGAGTACAACTGCCTTTGTTACTAATGGGAAACGGGCAATGGATTAGAAAGACAAGATCCTGCCCAGAGAGGTTAAAATGTCAATACCATTGTGTTTGCAGGTATGCTCTCAATTGACCTCATTAATAAGTGGTAACCCTTGTTGGAAAACTTATTTCTGAATCACTAAGTGCTGGTTGTTTGAAGAGGTCCCAATTACAATTAAATGTTTCAGAAACAGGTTGGGGTTTTGGGGGAAAGGGAAATGTCATAGCCTGACAGATGCCTTTCTCCACTTCCAGTAGATAGAAATCAGAGGCTTGAAGCTGACAGAAGATAATCAATGCTGTAGCTGGCATACTGAATCAATACATTACTGGCAACTGTAGCCTGGGTTAGCTGGATCGCTGCTTTCCATAGCAATAACTCCAAACCCAACTTCCCTCATTTTCATGTTGAAATTGCATCAAGCTCTTAAATCTCTATTGTACTGTTTTGAGGTTAGCCATCCTATTGATACACAGAGTGAGTTCCTCAGAGGCTAGCTGTTCTGCTGATTGCTATTCACTCAAGAACTGGAGTAGGCATGGTCATATGGCCAAGAACTTGCCATAGAGAAACCTTCCAGAAGCTATTCTGGTTTTGCCTTTATCATATATTTCTGCAGCTCTTTTATTTGGGGGGAAGCATAAATGACTCACTTACCTCACAGGGTATTGGAATTAGTTCATATTTATAAGGAACTTTGAAGACTGAAGAGTACTATAGCTAAATTGTTGTATGAAAATGGAGCAACAAGCTGATGAAACATTTCAACAGCATGCAAAATGCAAATCAACCATTTCAGCTCTAATGCCTGGAGAAGGAATAGGTGTCGCCACCAGTATTTTGTTTGGCACTTACAAGGGCAATAAGCCTTATTTTTGTTTGATCTTGTGTGGCACTGTTTCTTTTAGCATAACTTTCACTGATGATTGAAGCCTTGGTCCAAAACTTACCAAATTAATGGGAGTCTTTCCATTAGCTTCAGCAGAGTTCAAATTGGGCCCTGAGACAGTTTGTCTTCAATCCCCTACTTATATTGCTACAAACTTTTCTATACATACTTTGGATTGAAGAAAACATACATTAAAAAAGTGGGGGAAAGCACATATCTCTTTCCCTCCCCTTTCCAAAGAATGAAGGCAGACAGCTATATCAACATTCAAATACACACAATCCCCCACAAACCTTGATCTTGTCTACTCTAGCAGGTTTTACTGACAACAGTTCTGCCAGCAGAGGGCACACTTGGCTGTTTGTATTGGGGCACTGTGTTCCCTCAGCATCAGATTGCATCAGGAAATGTGTGTTGCACTGTGGGAAGGCATCCTAATGTCCTCTGTACCACCTTCTGGTGTGCTACTTAATGGGAGATTTTTGCTGTGCATTGTGGGGCAGCAGCTGTTTATTGCAGAATACCAACCTTTTCCACACACACGAACTATCCCCTCCCAATTCTATTAGTTGTGAGTGTTTAGTGTAACAGTCTGGTGTGTTGGAAGGGATAGTTTGGCAAATGCAGTGACGAGAGGCTGGCACCCCTTAGGGGGCAGAGTTAAGATTATGCTGATGGTATATGGTAGTGGTAAGGTGCAGGACATGTACTGCTCAGAGGCCAACTTTTCATTTTCTTGCTTTTATTGTTTTGTGTGAGAGATATTATGTGTGTACCAGCTTTCCACTGTTTCATATAAAATTTGTATACATTTTCTTAAAATGTGTAAGTTGGGGTGGAGGGGTATGGCTCTGTGCAGGGGTGGTTCTCAGAGTTGTACGCCATAGAAATGCAGCTATTGACTGAGAAAATGTTGTCCACTTTTCTGCCAGAATTTATCCTAAAACAGAAGGTTTTACCTGATGGATAAATGCTGCTGAAGACAGAAATTGAAGTTAACCCCTCCTGAAAAACATGCCAGCAACATCAAGTCTGGAGGGGTGGGAATAAAAGTGTGGAGGGGAGGGAAGCAGGGCTGTGCTGGGACAGAGCTCTGGAGTCTGAAATACAGAGAACCTAGGAGTAGCTATTAATTTATCCAAGAGATGGTTAAGAGGTTACTCGATCATGGTTTGCAATACATACAACATAGGGAAGAGATTTCTGATAGAAGAGGGCTCTTTAATACAGCCAAAAAAAAAAGGGGGGGCAAAAAAAAGCACAATGAACGGTACCAGGTTTACAATGGTGCCAATGGTGCCAGGTCCACACTGAGAAGGACCCACTTTTCTCCACCCCTCCCTCCTTGCTCATTCCTTTCCGACCCCTCCCCTCCTGCAAGCAGCAGGCAGTGCCTCGGGGGGGAAGAGGCCAAGCATGGGCGGGGCCACGGTCCAGGCGCTGGGGCCCACCAAGATTAATCCAGCCCTGAAATGAGATTCAATGGCTGGAAGATGAGGGTAGGCAAATTCAGATTAGAAATAAGGCATAAATTTTAACAGACAGGATAATTAACCATTGGAGCAATTTACGAGGTATGGGGTGGATACTCCACCATCTGAACTTTTGAAGCCACCACTGGATATCTTTTTAAGGGATATATACCTCAAACAGAAGTTCTAGACTTGAAGCATAGATTACTGGGTAAAATTCTGTGGTCTATGTTAAGACAGAGGTCAGACTAGATGACCACAATGGTTCCTTTTGGCCTTAAAAATGTATGAATCTAACTCTGAGAAGGTTTGGACAGGACTTTTTGCTTTACTTGTTTGCTAAAAAGTTAATACCTCAGGAAGGGGGTGAGGACTGTTTTAGAGCATGTAGGATACCAGCTTCTTATAGAGTATAACTGCAGATAGCAAATTTCTAATCTGTGTATGGTGATTTAGTCCATCTGTCAATGGAACATTAAATAAAGAAGTGCCATAGAAGAGCTAAGTTATCATACAAATCAGCTTCCAGAATGGTCTTCATCCTTCATTGCTAAACCAAACCACTCAGACTACAATCCACAGTTCCCATAACGCAAATACAGCATGTGATGTGGATCTTTCCTCACTTGGCCACTGCTTTTTGTTGGATGCTTGAAGAACTGACTGAAGCTTGTAGGAGTCAAATCCTATACCTTTTGTTCTGATAAACAGTAAGCCGGTCAGAAGTATTTTCAATTCAGTGAGTGTTCTCTTTTACATTGTTGTTCTTCCCTTTCTTTCACTGCCTTGAGAGAATCTGTACCATCTGCCACTCTCATATCTCAATAGTTTGCATTCAATCCAATTCTCCAGTAGTAGTTTTCCATCTCCAATGTGTCTTGCAGAGTAAAAAAGAGTCGATGTGCACCAAATCAACACATGAATCTCCTGCATCATTCTGAATTTTAGTGCAATACTGGCACACCTTTGATAAGGCTAATCAGATGATCGGGGCCAGCAATGGGATTTATATCTGTCCTAGAACAGATTGTTAAAATGGATATAGAATCTATTGCTTACTAGGACCCACCCCACCACCCACATTTCTGCACATGCATGGCTGTCTTGAGCCCACATTATTACTAATGTATATTGCAGTGGGGCCTAGAAGCCCCAATCAAGGCCCCATAGCACTAGACACTGTACATACATGTAATAAAAAGACTTGCGGTCTAAGCCAATGATAAGACAGCAGAAGGAGAGAACAGGTGGTGAGGGAAGACAAGGTAACAGTGAGCATGCACAATGTTTGGTATGGAAGTGGCAGACTCAGGATACCAACTGGATCCATGTGACTCAAAATCTTCCCCCAGGATAGTCTGGAATTCAGTACACCACTCTAAAAATCCTCAGCGTTTACTTTTTAGTTTGTAGGCAGCGCTTGGTTTGTGATCTACCTCCCACCCCAAAGTCACTCCCTGACTATGTGCCTCTCAGCCAATGTTCTTCACATGTTTTTGATTATCTTATTGGCATTTGCTGCAACCTGGTTTTCGCCAGAGCTCTTTCCAAGCAGACTAACAGCCCCATGATGAAATCAGCAAAGGAGGCTCTTCATGATTGTAATTATGGCAGTAAAGTCTCTGTACTTTTATTGCTGTACTAGTATCAATTATTTGGAGCCATATTAAATAAATGAACATGAATATGACATGCTCAATTCATATGGGGGCTCATGAACTCTTTTTAAAAAGTCTCTTTCATCCTGCTGCTTTCCTTATGAAATTTTTGTGCAATTGGACCTTCGACATTTCACATTCATCACAAATAGGATTAGTTCAGGACTGAATATACAACCATTTTATAAGGGTTCAGGGGTACAAAAATCATGAGAAAAAGAGCAGGCATAAAAATGACTTTTTAAAGAAAGTTCAGTGACCTCCATATAGACTGGGTATGACACGTTAAAGTCACTGACTTCATTTATACTCTCCAGTTCCCTATATATAGTATTATATTAGTTTACTTGTAAGTTCAAAGGCACTGCAGTGCTTGAGCTACAATATTTATTGTACAGTCATGAGTAACCTGCTAGACAGAACCTATCCCTGCGTGCACACTAGAGTGGCCATAACATCAGTAATGACAATGGGAGGGCATTAGCTTTTGCCCTTTGGGTGGCTGAATACGGCAGAGCAAAGTAATAGTGTAAGCACTCTGCAACCTGAAGACATCTTCCTTTTCTAAAATGCTGCTGAATAAGAATTAGGTTTAGTAGATCTTATATCTGCAGAACTGAATCAAGATCTTGCAGAACTCACAGTCTATATTTCATTAAAAAACCTTTTGATTTGAGAGGTTTAAAAAGATATGATCATAAGATGTGCGTATAGTTTTTTAATTGGCTCATTTAATGTGATTTACAAGAGCGGGATAGACTAGAAAAGGAAAATAAACATGCAACTATGAATTTTAAGGGGACACTTTTTGCTAGGGGTGTATACAATTCTGTAGATATTCGGAACAATTTAGTGAGGGTAGAATCAGAACTTGGTGTCATGGGCAAAAAATGATTTGTGACCATCTTTGCAAACACAAACTCTTTTTGATTTGGCCATGTTCAAATTTATTTTATTCACTTGTCTATCAGCTCTCTAACTGGAACAGATTTCATTTCAAAGAATGTTGGAGAAAGGCTATTCCAAATGCCAATACTCACTTAAAAATGGTTATAGCTTATTTGATACTTGTGCTCAGTGTGTTTGCCCTGTTTACAATTCAGTCATCCCAATTTGACAGCATAAAGAATTCCATCTCTTTTGGATGACCAGTTACATACCACAAACAAGGAACAATTAATAGAATCATAGGACCATAGAGTTAAAAAGGACAGCAAGGGTCATCTAGTCTAGCCCCCTGCCAAGATGCAGGATTTGTTGTGTCTAGACCAGGGATTGGCAACCTTTGGCACACGGCCCATCAGGGAAATCTGCTGGCGGGCCAGGATGATTTGTTTACCTGCAGCGTCCGCAGGTTTGGCCAATCTCAGCTCCCATTGGCTGCGGTTCACCGTTCCAGGCCAATGGGGGCTGTGGAAAGAGGCGGCCAGCACATCCCTCGGCCCGTGCCACTTCCCGCAGCCCCCATTGGCCTGCAGTGGCGAACCACGGCCAGTGGGAGTTGCGATGGCCAAACCTGTGGACACTGCAGGTAAACAAACCGTTCCAGCCTGCCCGCGGATTTCCCTGATGGGCCGCGTGCCAAAGGTTGCCGATCCCTGGTCTAGACCATCCAAGACAGATGGCTATCTAGTATCTTTTTGAAAAGCTCAGTGAAGGAGTTTCCATGACTTCCATAGGCAGTTTGTTACATTGTCCTACTGTTCTTACAGTTAGGAAGTTTTTCCTGAGATTTAATGTAAATCTTCTATGCTATAGTTTGAACAACATAGCAGATTTAGATTAGTCAAAGACATAGTGACCATGAATAGCTTGTAAGCATTCCATAAGTCAGAATATGGTCACATGAAGTGTTCAAACAATTATGAATTTAGAGCCCAATTCTACAAAGTTTTATACAGGTGCTTAACTTGAGGTACTGTGAGTAGTTCTATTGAAGTCAATGGGACAACTCACAGGCTGAAATGCTGTCTTCATTGAAATCAATAGCAAAACTCCCATTAACATCAGTGGGGCCAGGAATTCAACCAGAGTGTGTTAAGTGAAGTGTAAGGTTAGGTGCTTACATCTTTGCAGGATCAATACCAAACTCATAAAAAAACCCAAAAGTCTGCTCCTGGAAAATTCCCAGTCAGAAATATAGGGCAAAGCTCTCAGATAAACTGCTCACTACAAATAAGTGGCCAAGGTCTAATGAAGAGGAAGTTAGTGAGTGATGGGTTAGGAAAAACACTTGAGTTTCAATAAACCCTGGTTTCTTACCCATTAATTAATGAGTTAATTGGGAAAGCAGAGACTACTCAAGTGTTACCTCTGAAACAGCTCTCACTGCTAGGTCAGCAATATGTATAATTCTGTGGCAATTATCACCCCAAAAATCTCAATGTGTACCATTACCAATTAAGCCACACAACAAAACTGTGTGGGTAGGTATTATTATATTCATTTGTCACATGGCAAAAGTGAAGCACTTAGAAGTTAATTGAACCTACCAACTTCACTGGATGACTAACTGGCAGAGCTAGAAATATAACCCAGGACTCCCAGTTTAGTGCTTTCTAATCACTAGATCACATTCCCTCTCCTTTATATAATGGTACAATGTTTTCATGAATGACTCTATGAAAGGATGGTGTATTCAGTCTACAAGATTGCCCATAGGTACTGCTCAACTGTCTGATCTGCTGTGGATACCAATGGTAGCCTTTTTCTCTGCTGCTCTTCCTGAAAGTACTGTCCCTAAAACAACTAGTTTTAAGCTTCAGCCAATATACACTCCTGACACCATTGTGCTATTTCTTGAAGTGCTATTGTCAGGTCCACACTTGAAGTAACATCAGAAACAATGGTATTGTGCAGCCATTCAGGTGAGAAGGCAAAAGTCAGATAACCAAAGATGCAACTCCAAATGCGGAAGTGACAGGTGCCTCCATGTTTAGCTATACAGTAACTCCTCACTCAAAGTCATCCTGGTTAACGTTGTTTCGTTGATACATTGCTGATCAATTAGAGAACATGCTCATTTAAAGTTGTGCAATGCTCCCTTATAACGTCTTTTGGCAGCCGCCTGCTTTGTCCACTTCTTGCAGGAAGAGCAGCCGTTGGAGATAGCTGGTGGGGGCTTGGAACCAGGGTGGACCGGCAGCCCCCCATCAGCTCCCCGCTCCCCTAAGTTTCCTGTGAAGCAGCCGCCCAGCAGGCTATCAATTGCCGGGCAGGTCAGCTGTCCCTCCCCCCACTGCCATGTGCTGCTCCTGCCCTCTGCCTTGGAGCTGCTCATGGGAGCTTCCTGCTTGCTGTGTGGGGGGTTGGGGGAAGAGTGGGGCTAATGTCAGGGTGTTCCCCTCCCCCCTGCTCCTGCACCCCACTTACCCCATCTCCATAGAGTAGGGGTGGGGGACACAACAGGGCTCAGGACGGAGGGAGCTTGCTGGCAGCAGCTGCTGTCTCAACTTGCGATCTACTTAAAAAGACAGTGTACTTAGAGTGGGGTCAGTGTACTTAAAGGGGCAATGCACATCTCTCTCTCACACACAGGGTGTGTGTTTCTGTCTGCCATGCTGTCTCCCCTCCCTCCATTCGTGCTGCCTTGTAGAGTGTGAGGCTACATTAACAACAATGTGTTAACTCTTGCGGGCTCAGACAAGTGCTAGTTCATCCTTTAGCAGTAAGGCATTCCCTGGGAAATATCCCACCCCCTTTAACCCTCTGACTCCACCACCTCAACCAAGTCTCACAATCATCATCGCTGTGTACAGTATTAAATTGTTTGCTTAAAACTTATACTGTGTATGTATATATATAATATAGTCTTTTGTCTGGTGAAAAAAATTTCCCCGGAACCTAACCCCCCCATTTACATTAATTCTTATGGGGAAATTGGATTCACTTAACATTGTTTCACTTAAAGTCGCATTTTTCAGGAACATAGGTACAACGTTAAGCGAGGAGTTACTGTATTTCCAAATTTTCCCCAAGACAGCTGGATTGTCATTGTTGGGGCAGACTTAAAGTCACCACTTTAGAAAACCATGACATTAAAGCAAAAAAAATGCACCACTACATTCTGCATGTGAAGTGACAGCTCTGGGTGGCAGCTAGTTAAGGGGACAAGAATTGCAGAAGGCCATGGTGATGGTTATCACATTGCATGATGCAAGGACTAAGATTGAAGCTTGAATCTGGTGCAAGAAGTCCATTGCAACATCAATTATTTGAAAAAAAAATGTCATGGTTATGATTCTTTGGAAACTGCTGCACTTAACTTCCAAACTGTTGTTTTAAAACGGCTAATGTACCCAACCCTGAATTAATGTCAATGTCCTATAAAACTGACTCTTTAAAAAAAGTCAGCAAATAATTTTGTTTTAGTCTATGTCAGCTCAAAAGGGTGCCTCAGTTGTTTCATCTCAAAACAGCTGCATGCTTTCATTGACATTTGTTGACCTTTCTTTGTGCACTCATCCTAACCTCTTAGGTTATTTCCTGGCCTCCCTTCAGTGACCTATGACTAGTGATGACCTTTAGCTAGAGAATGCAACATTTTGTTCTCCTCTAGCTGACATGTGATGCTCTCATTATTCAAAGGTATGTGAAAATAATGACCTCTAGTGACCTTTCAGTTTCCTTTCATTTATTGGTCTGTGCTAGGTGCTTGTTCAGCATATTGCTATGCTTAGGTGGTTGGGGTATACAATTTTTTCTTTAAGCATGAAGCTGCTCAGTTGAATCAGTTTTTAAGTTCTTGTTCATATTGCTCCCTTGAAAGATCATTTCAGGAGGAAGGGATGAGGACGAGGGAGTGGGAGAGCCTTACAGGCTGCATCTATGTGCAAAATTCAGAAAGTTTGACAAAGTAACTCTCAGCCTTCCCATCACCAATATTTCTGAATTCCCTCTGATGATATTTTTGACTCATAGAGATGCAGCTGGTATGGATAGAAGATAAATACAAAAATGTAGTCGAAGACATGTTAACAACAACAATGATCAGTCAGGTATGTTGTTGTCATTTGGGTTTCAAAATGGGAAAACTTCCAGTATTCTTTCCAAAAGAAAGACTTGAGATGTGAAATGTTTCTGCAAGAAATAGGTTTCATTTTCAGAGCAAGTGAGACACACTCGCATCGCCTATAGCAAACATTTTAAAATGCAGAGGGTGTGAGGAGGAAAGGGATAAACGACTTTTGTTTGGGAGACTGTCATAGCAATTAACAGTTTAGCCAGGATTTAACCAGCATGAATATTTAATCATCCCTTACTTGGAGAAAGGATGGTGACTCCAGGTCAGGGTTGAGGGCATTTATGGAGCAGCACTAGGCTCAGACAGTTGGTCTAGACACTTTTTCACTATGAATACAATATTTCCTATTATGAGTCTAAAAATCAATTAAGGACTAAATTATGCTTATCACTGCATGGAAGCCCTAGAGGAAGGGAGAGTGCACTAGGAGCCCTAGTTCATCTGCACAGAGGTCAGGCATAAACTGACCCCCAGAGCTAGCACAGCGGCAGCACCAGAGGAGGTGTTTCTGGCTGGGGCCAGAGTAAGGCATTGTCCCAGCCCTTCCCCATTCAAAGCTGGGAAGTTCCACTGTTCCTGAAGAGACAAGTTGTCAGCCACAGTTTTCATCCTGGAGCTTTAGGTATCCTGGCTTCAGGCCTTTTAGTATCTTGAAGATAAGGACCAAGACCTTGAACTTGACTCCATGTTCTATGGGAAGCCAGTGGAATGAGTAGAGGATAGGTTGATGTTCTCACAGTATCCTGTGTTGGTAAGGAGACACATTGCAGTAGTCTGTACTAGTTGGATTTTCATTCCTAAAGGCTGAAGTCTTCATGCCCAGGTTTATCAGATTGCTGTATTCCAACCAGGATGTAATGAAGGTATGAATAACTGAAGCCAGGTTATCATGTGTTAGGATGGGACCGAGTCTCATACCTAATTGGACAAGTAGAAAGTGTTAATCATGTGTAGTTACCCTTTACTAGAGGGGCCTCTGAACTTTACTGGGAGTGTACCAGGAAACCCAGTCACTTGTAATGCCCACAGACCCCGGTCGTCAGCGGGCAGGATTAAACCTGGGACCTCTGGGGCTTAGTGCATGAGCCTCTACTGCATGAGCTAAAAGACGTATGGCTGTTAGCTAGGGCTGTAGAGCAGACTCATTAATCTCTCTCTGTAAGTGGTCTTGGTATCACTAGATGGGAAAAAGCATCCAGGGGGTGTGTGGGTTACACCTGTATCCTGCTATGTGAAAGCTGCAGCATCAGCAAGGAATCCAGAAACACTCTGCAACTACAAACCAACTGTGTGTGTTCCTTCAACCAAAAGAGACTGCACTACAGCTGCAAATCTTTCCAAGCATGTTCCTCTGCCCATCAGCATCATCTCTGTCTTGCTCAGGTCACCTTCTTCATCCATGAGCTGGTCTCTTCCAAGCACTGCGCCATCTTGGTGGTAGCGGTGTGACCATATGTGATGAATGATAAGTAGAGCTATGTGTAATCTACATATTGCTGGCACTTGAATCTCTGCCTTCTGACTATTTCATCTAGTGGTTGCATGTAGACGTTGAATAGGACCGGAGAGAGAATTGACTCACGTGGGACTAGACAAGTGAGGGGTCTAGTGGTGGAGGTACAGTTTCCCATCACTATTCTTTGGGTGTGTATCTCCACAAAGGACTGAAATCCTTTTAGCACAATCCCAGGGACCCTGGGCAACTTGGCTGGGAGCAGGGTCAGCACAAAGCCTTTATGCCAAGGTAGCATATAGGGATCATAGCATAACTGAGAATCAGCCCAAGATGTAAACGAGAACTTCTGATGGTCTCCTTTCCAGGCCCTGAAGCTCTCCTCCCAAAACCACCCAATTGCCAGAGAGGCTTTTCTTATCTTCCTTGGGGAAAGACAGCTAAGTGGTTACTCTCTTGAGGGATGTTTGGGGTACAAGAGGTAGCCAGCAAGTCTACACTCTCTGGTGCCCTCATGGGATAGATGGTAGGCCTGTTTCTACAGTCTTTTTGTGGGGCATCTCCCTCTTCACTCGCTTCTCTATTGCCTTGTGGTGCCCTTTCTTCTTTCCCTTTGTCCTTAGCAATACCCATGTCTTTCTCCCCCATCCCCTTTTCGGGGACTCTGGAAAATCAGTCACTGCTAAGTGACAGAGCATACACTAGTGGCTATCCTGTCTCCCCCCACTTCCTCCTCAGCTCTGCTTCAGTGAGAGGGGGACAGTCCACAGAGGAAGTAGAGAAACACTGAAACCAGCAGTACAGCTAATCTGTGGGATCTGGTGTCATTAGCAGCTGACCTAGGTGCAAGGCAGAAACCCAGGACTGGCACAGACAAATCTGGATTATTGGCAACCATAATATATTGTTTCATATACTGTTGGTTATAATAGGGAGATATATCTATCTCATAGAACTGGAAGGGACCTTGAAAGGTCATTGAGTCCAGTCCCCTGCCTTCACTAGCAGGACCAAGTACTGTCCATGACAGATTTTTGCCCCAGATCCCTAAATGGCCCCCTCAAGGATTGAGCTCACAACCCTACGTTTAGCAGGCCAATGCTCAAACCACTGAGCTATCCCTCCCACCTTTATTTTTAAAGGATTGTATCCTAGGGCATTAGATTTCCAAAGCCAGCCCTTTTTAAAATAAAAAGAAATGGATGAATGATTTGAGTACTCATGAAAGTGAAGAACTATCATTTTAGCTGTGTGAATAACTGATATTTCGGTTTGGTGGCTGAACCAAAAAACACAACCAAAAAATTGTTTTAGGCCAAACAAAATGTGTAGCTCAACCCTGTTTTCTTTTGTTTTAATTCAAATAAAATTGAAGTGCAACTCTAAATGACAAATAAATAAATAAAAAATCAAAATGTTTCATTTAGAAAATATTGACATAAAATGTTTTGATTTTGGTGGGTTTTTTTGACAGAAACAATGCAGCAAAATCACCCAGATTCACAAAATATTTCAGTCCACCTGAATCTGCGTTTTTGAGCAAAAAAAGGTGTCATATGAAATGTTTTGTCCAGCTCCAACTAGTAGCAGTGTACAAACAAGATATAGTTCAAGCAATTGCCATGCTAACTTCCCCTCATTGATCTGCCAGTGCACTTTAAGCCTGTCATATTACGTCCCTGCAATGCCAGGTCAAGGCCAGAGCTCTTCTTTCCCAAACAGAATGGTATTCATGACTAAAGTGTGGAATGTATTTTAGAAGGTGCACAGATGGGAACTAGACTGAGAAATGGTTACCCACTTCTTTGTATTCTAAACCCAGATCTGATGTCAGGATGCCTGTAGCCAATTACAGTGAACTAACTCATGTGCCAAAGCCCAGTAAGGACTTTCATAACCATGAACACCATTAGTGCACATAACTTGTGACACTTAAAATCACTAGATACTTTTTTGAACATTTAGGTCAATGACCTTAAGTTGTTTATGGAGAGAGACAATTAGTCTATAAGCAGAAATGGGTGGAACCTATCAATAACTTTTTTAACTGGCGGCATGTTTATCCAAAATGACGCTTTCCTTTTCTTTTCAGCAAGAGCCTTCTCAGAAATTTTCTGTTATCATTTCCCCCCCATCTCATTTGACTCTCATTGCTCAGTTGGCTTGTTTTTTTTTTTCTTCTGTAAATCATATTTTCAGTCCAAGACTGGTTTATGTGAGTGAAAGAATCTAATTGGAATACTATAGGCTCTCTACTGCTCTTCACATCTTTCTTTGCATCTCAATGTGATCTAAATTTCAGATATCCCTTTCTGTGAGATATTTATTTTTCCGCATCATGCAAGAGTCGCACTGAACTTAAATTGTATTGCTGTCTTTTTCTGCCCTTTTGAGCTCCTGCTGTAAATAAACTGTATTTCAGTATTATAGCTCTGTGACTTGGTGCGGAGTGGGGGTGGAGCGGGGGAAAGAGGAGAACTACCTGGTCCCCAGCCAGAAGACAAGGGGTTAACTCCAGCTTTACTTTCCCCTACCCTGGCCCAGGTGCTTGGGGAAAAGCTTTCAGATGGGATGCTGGAGAGACAGAAGGGGGAAAAGCCTTTGGGAAAACAGGACTCCATACATAGGTGCTATATGATCCCCCAGTTAGGGAATCTTTTTGTTATGCTTGTAATCTTTGTATGCTTTGTGATCTTATGGTTACTTGTTTTGATTTATACTGATAACGTGATAGTCCAGCTAAAAAATCTTGCTGCTTACTGTGGAATCACCCTGCCACTTTACAAGCTTATATAATTCATTTGCTTTTTTAAAGTGAACTTTTCATACGAAGTTAGTGTTTGAGAAGTGCCAGCCTGACAGCTCTGGCAAATGTAGCCTTGTCCACCCTTAACATTTAGGTCAACATAGCTACAACGCACAGGAGTGTGAAAAATCCACACCCCTGAGCACTATAGTCACATCAACCTAGCCCCCAGCATAAATGTCGCTAAGTCGACAGAAGAACCAGGGCCGGCTCCAGGCACCAGCTTACCAAGCAGGTGCTTGGGGCGGCCACTTCAGAGAGGGGTGGCACGACCAGCTGTTCAGCGGCAATTCGGCGGATGGTCCCTCACTCCTGCTCGGAGCGAAGGACCTCCCGCCAAATTGCCACCGCAGATCGCAATCGCGGCTTTTTTCTTTATTTGTTTGGCTGCTTGGGGCGGCCAAAACCCTGGAGCTGGCCCTGAGAAGAACATGTCCATGAACCTAGCTATCATTGTTTGGGGAGGAGGAGTTCTATAGCAAAGAAAAAAACCCTTCAGTTGCTGTAGGCTACGTCTATGCAACAGGGTTATGCTGGCACATGGCCTGAAATGCTCCCATTATCCACACAAAAAGTACAGCACAAGCAACACAAGCTTCACTTCACAGCTTTCCCCAGTTCACTCCATCATAAAGGGAGCACACCTCTAGAGGAAACTACGTTCTCATGGCTCATTCAGTCCTTGCTTTCGTTGCTAAGGATATGTCTACACTGGTAAGTTTCTGCGCCACAAGTTATACTACTTTTATTAGAACGCTAGAATTAAACTGCTTTTGTGGGTCCACACTGTGCTCCTTGTGACGCTAGACAGCAGTGCATTGTGGTAGCTATCCCACTGTGCAACTGGCCGCAGGGTGCTTTGGGAAGGGTTTTCAATGCCTCATGGGGCAGGCACAGCATCACATGATGCAGGTTTCCCAATCCCGTTGTCCCATTGGCATCCTACTACATTGCCAACTGCTTTTCAACTGAAGTTGGGGGGAAGTGTGTGACAGGGAGTGTGTGTGTGTATATGGAGGGGGGAGGGAGAGAGACAGTGTGTTTTGGGGGACAGAGAGTGTATCAGCATGCTGTCTTGTAAGTTCAGACAGCAGCAGGAAGCAAGTCCTGAGGCAGGGTGAGGAGGAAACCCTGACAGTCAGCCCCCGCCTCCCTTCCTGGGCGCTCTCTCTCTCTTTCCCTCTCTCTCTCTCTCGCACACACCTGCCTCTGTGTTATAGACTCATAGACTTTAAGGTCAGAAGGGACCATTATGATCATCTAGTCTGACCTCCTGCACAACGCAGGCCACAGAATCTCACCCACTCACTCCTGTAACAAACCCCTAACCTATGTCTGAGTTACTGAAGTCCTCAAATCATGGTTTAAAGACCTCAAGGTGCAGAGAATCCTTCAGCAAGTGACCCATGCCCCACACTGCAGAGGAAGGCGAAAAACCTCCAGGGCCTCTGCCAATCTGCCCTGGAGGAAAATTCCTTCCCGACCCCAAATATGGCGATCAGCTAAACCCTGAGCATGTGGGCAAGACCAACCAGCCATCACCCAGGAAAGAATTCTCTGTAATAACTCAGATCCCACCCCATCTAACATCCCATCACAGACCATTAGGCATATTTACCTGCTAATAATCAAAGATCAATTAATTGCCAAAATTAGGCTATCCCATCATACCATCCCCTCTATAAACTTATCAAGTTTAGTCTTGAAGCCATATATGTCTTTTGCCCCCACTACTCCCCTTGGAAGGCTGTTCCAGAACTTCACTCCTCTAATGGTTAGAAACCTTCATCTAATTTCAAGTCTAAACTTCCTAATGTCCAGTTTATATTCATTTGTTCTTGTGTCCACATTGGTACTGATCTTAAATAATTCCTCTCCCTCCCTGATATTTATCCCTCTGATATATTTATGAAGAGCAATCATATCTCCCCTCAGCCTTCTTTTGGTTAGGCTAAACAAGCCAAGCTCTTTGAGTCTCCTTTCATAAGACAGGTTTTCCATTCCTCGTGTAACCCTTCTGCCCATCTGAGTTGGCAGCAACAAGGGCTGGGTTCTGTATCTAGGGGTTCCGTTTCAATAACGTAATGCAAAACCAGCTTGAGCCCCCACCCAGTGACCTGGGACAATTACATACCACCCCCTGGGTGCCTCTAAGAGGCAATACTTCCCCTCTCGGAAGCACGGAGTCTGAGTGTAGCAGAAAATGTTTAATAACATGAGGTAAACGACATCAGCATTAAATTGGGAAAAAACCACAAACAGGATTCATAACACAATCCATGAGCAAAAGACCCACCCCCAAAGTCCCAAAAGTCCAAAACCCCAAAAGCCTCTTGAGTCCAGCAACCCAAGAATCACCCAAAAGTCTCTGTCCCTGGTCAGTGCAGCCCCAGAGTTCAAAAGTTTATCTGCAGAGTCTTACCCCCCACCTCCTCCAGCCTGGGTGGAAATGGGGGGGGGGAAGAAAGGGGCACACGGGATATTAAGGGGCACCTTATGTGGTCTGAGGCCAACTGCCCCGCCTTTCCATGGGGTTCTGCTGCAGTCTTCACCACGAGCCGCTCCACTCCACCAGCCGCTCCGCTCCACTCCTCCAGCCGTCCCATGAGCCACTCCAGCCATCCCGCAAACTGCTCCGCTCTGCTCATCAGCCCATGGGCTGTGCCAACCGTCCCACAAACTGCTCAGCTCCGCTGGCCATCCTGCAAACTGCTCCGCTGTGCCAGCCACTTAGCAATAAAGCTTCAGGCTCCCCCACTAGTTAACACAGCACTCAGTGATTTCAGCTCTTTATTGATTTCAGCTTGTAGTAGGGGAGCCCCAGTGCCCCAAAGTGAATTCAGCATAGCAGTCTGTGACTAGACTCTTAATGGAATCAAAATTAGCTCTGCTATTCAACAGTGGAGAGAGGAAGTGGTGCAATTGATGTTTCAGGCCCTCAAAAGGGGCCCATGCTATCAAGTACAAATACATGTCCCCAGCATCTCTCAATTCACAGGGTTTTGGAACCCATGTCCCTTGTCTAGCGAGTGCTACTTAGATGATGGTGAGACCCTCTATCATAAAATAGTTTCATTGTCCTTGATTCACATAATTAGGGTAACAACACTTTATTCCTCCTGCCCCAATAACAGAGAAACTGGGGATCCCACAGCAGCCAAAGTGACCATTTGGGGCTGCTGTGGGCTCATGCTAGGCGGGGTGGGTGTGCCTATGCAAACAAGATCAGCCCCTGAAGTTCTTTTCCATACTCACCATAATTCACCACCAGATGTCAGGGTAGAGCACATCCTGATTCTGCTTACACTTGGATCATCCTAGTAGCTCTTCTCTGTACCTGTTCCAGTTTGAATTCATCCTTCTTAAACATGGGAGACCAGAACTGCCCACAATATTCCAGATGAGGTCTCACCAGTGCCTTGTATAACGGTACTAATACCTCCTTATCTTTACTGGAAATACTTCTCCTGATGCATCCCAAGACCGCATTAGCTTTTTTAACAGCCATATCACATTGGCGGCTCATAGTCATCCTGCGATCAACCAATACTCCGAGGTCCTTCTCCTCCTCTGTTACTTCCAACTGATGTGTCCCCAATTTATAACCAAAATTCTTGTTATTAATCCCTAAATGCATAACCTTGCACTTTTCACTATTAAATTTCATCCTATTACTATTACTCCAATTTACAAGGTCATCCAGATCTTCCTGTATGATATCCCAGTCCTTCTGTGTATTAGCAATACCTCCCAGCTTTGTGTCATCCACAAACATTATTAGCACATTCCCACTTTTTTGCCAAGGTCAGTAATAAAAAGATTAAAGAAGATTGGTCCCAAAACCGATCCCTGAGGAACTCCACTAGTAACCTCCTTCCAGCCTGAGAGTTCACCTTTCAGTATGACCCGTTGTAGTCTCCCCTTTAACCAGTTCCTTATCCACCTTTCAATTTTCATATTGATTCCCATCTTTTCCAATTTAGCTAATAATTCCCCATGTGGAACTGTATCAAATGCCTTACTGAAATCGAGGTAAATTAGATCCACTGCATTTCCTTTGTCTAAAAAATCTGTTACCTTCTCAAAGAAGGAGATCAGGTTGGTTTGGCACAATCTACCTTTTGTAAAACCATGTTGTATTTTGTCCCAATTACCATTGACCTCAATGTCCTTAACTACTTTCTCTTTCAAAAATTTTTCCAAGACCTTGCATACTACAGATGTCAAACTAACAGGCCTATAGTTACTCGGATCACTTTTTTTCCCCTTTCTTAAAAATAGGAACTATGTTAGGAATTCTCCAGTCGTACGGTACAACCCCTGAGTTTACTGATTCATTAAAAATTCTTGCTGATGGGCTTGCAATTTCATGTGCCAGTTCCTTTAATATTCTTGGATGAAGATTAACTTGGCCCCCTGATTTAGTCCCATTAAGCTGTTTGAGTTTGGCTTCTACATCGGATATGGTAATATCCAGTGGTGAGTTGGAGCCGGTTTGCACCAGTTGGCAAGAACCGGTTGCTAAATTTAGAAGCCGGTGTAGAACCGGTTCCTAAAGGGGCCGCCAGGTGGGCAAACTCTGGTCCACGGGACCATCCTGTCTGGCCTGCCTGAGCTCCCAGCTGGGGAGGCCAAGGCTCCCCTGGCCCCTTCCCTGCTTCCCCCCCTCTCGCAGAGCCACCAGAGCCCTGGGGAAGCGGCGGGGCTCCCGCAGCTATTTAAGGACCGGGCGGCAGAGGCAGCTGGAGCCCCGGCCCTTTAAATAGCCCCTGGAGCCCCCAACTACCCCAGGGCTCCGGGGGCTATTTAAAGGGTCAGGGGCTCCCCTGCTTCTACCACCCCGGCCCTTTAAATAGCCGCGGGAGCCCCGCCACTTCCCCAGGGCTCCCACGGCTATTTAAAGGACCAGGGCGGCAGAGGCAGCTGGAGCCCCCCGCTACCCCAGGGCTCTGGGGGCTATTTAAAGGGCCGGAGTGGTAGAAGCAGCGGGAGCCCTGGACTTTTTAAATAGCCCCCAGAGCCCCACTGCCGCTACCCCAGGGCTCCAGCAGTGGGGCTCTGGTGGCAATTTAAAGGGTCTGGGGCTCCAGCCCCTGCTGGGAGACCCAGGCCCTTTAAATTGCCCCCTGGGGAAGCTGGGCCACCCCGGTACGGTGCACCAGCTCTTGGCGGTACGCTGTACGGGGGCATACCAGCTTACTTTCACCTCTGGGTAAGGGGGTGGGGCTGCAAGCTCCAGCAGCTGCGCGGCATCCTTACACAGCAGCATGGTAAGGGGGCCAGCCGTGGCTGGGAGGAGGGGTTGGATAAGGGGTAGGGAGCAGTTGGAGGGGGCAGATGTTATGGGGAGGTGGTCAGGGAGCGGGAAAGGGTGGGGTTGGGTAGGCCTGGGAGTCTTGGGGTGATGGTGGATGGGGTTGGGGCAGTCAGGGGACAGGAATTGGGGTGAGTTGGGTAGGGGGTGGAGTCCTGGGTGGCAGTTAGGGTGGGGGGTCTTGGGAGGGGGTGGTCAGGGGACAAGGAGGGGGGTTGATGGATTGCGGGTTCTGAGGGGGGCAGTCGGGGGCAGGACGTGGGTTGGGGTCGGATGGATGGGTGGCGGAGGGGAGACAAGCATGTGGGGCTTGTACTCACCGCGCGGTTCCCTACCGGGTCTTCGGCGGCACTTCGGCAGCGGGTCCTTCACTCGCTCTGGGTGAAGGACCTGCCGCCGAAAACCCAGAGCGAGTGAAGACCTCCCTGCCACCGAAGTACCACCGAGGACCCGGTAGGGAACCAGTTCTTAGGATTTTGGGAGCTCATCACTGGTAATATCTACCTCAATATCCTCATTCCCATTTGTCATCCTACCATTATCCCTAAGCTCCTCATTAGACTCATTAAAGACTGAGGCAAAGTATTTGTTTAGATATTGGACCATGCCTAGATTATCCTTAACCTCCACTCCATCCTCAGTGTTTAGCGGTCCCACTTCTTCTTTCTTTGTTTTCTTCTTATTTATATGGCTATAGAACCTTTTACTATTGGTTTTAATTCCCTTTGCAAGGTCCAACTCTACATGGCTTTTGGCCTTTCTCACTTTATTCCTATATGTTCTGACCTCAATAAGGTTGCTTTCCTTGCTAATCTCTCCCATCTTCCACTCCTTGTAGGCTTTCTGCTTTTTCTTAATCACCTCTCTGAGATGCTTGCTCATCCAGCTTGGTCTACAACTCCTGCCTATGAATTTTTTCCCCTTTCTTGGGATGCAGGCTTCTGATAGTTTCTGCAACTTTGACTTGAAGTAATTCCAGGCCTCCTCCACCTTTAGATCCACAAGTTCTTCAGTCCCATCCACTTCCCTAACTAATTTCCTTAGTTCTTTAAAGTTAGCCCTTTTGAAATCAAAAACCCCAGTCCCAGATCTATTTATGTTTATCCTTCCATCTAGTTTGAACTGAATTAGCTCATGATCACTCGAACCAAGGTTGTCCCCTACAACCATTTCTTCTATGAGGTCCTCACTACTAACCAAAACCTAATCTAAAATGGCATCCCCTCTTGTTGGTTCTTCAACTACTTGGTGAAGGAATCCATCAGCTATCGCATCCAGGAAAATCTGAGCCCTATTATTATTACTAGCACTTGTCCTACAGTCTATATCTGGGAAGTTAAAGTCTCCCATGATCACACAATTCCCATTAGTGTTTACTTCATTAAAAACATTAAAGAGATATCTATCCATATCCAAATCGGATCCCGGTGGTCTATAGCACACCCCAAACACTATCTCAGGGGAGGCTTTAGTAGCTTTCTTTCCCAGTGTGATTTTTGCCCAGACAGACTCTGTCTTATCCATTCCATCACTTCTTATTTCTTTACAGTCTACCTCATCATTGATATACAATGCTACTCCACCACCTTTGCCTTTATTTCTGTCTTTCCTAAACAGCACATAGCCTTCAATACCTGTACTCCAGTCATGACTACTATTCCACCATATTTCTGTTATCCCTATAATATCTGGTTTCACTTCCTGCACCAGTAGCTCTAGTTCCTCCATTTTGTTACCTAGGCTCCTCGCATTAGTGTACAAACATCTTAATTTTTGCTGTTTGGCTTCACTGACATTCTTTACCCAATTAGGCACAGACATTCTACCACCAGTATCACCTATTAGACTGGTATCTACACTACCCTTCCTCCTTATGGCCATTCTCATACCCACGGCTGTATCTTTTCTTACTTCGTTTTCTTCCCTCTCAATGTTAAATTCCGGCATGGAGATTACCTGGACATCTTCCAACCATCTCCCCCAAATTCCTAGTTTAAAGCTCTCTTAATCAGTTGTGTCAGCCTCCATCCTAGAAGTCTATTTTCCTCCTTACTCAGGTGAAGTCCATCCCGAGAGAACAGTCCTCTGTCCATGAATGCCTCCCAGTGGCTATACATCCCAAAGCCCTCCTTATAGCACCACTGCCTGAGCCATCTGTTGATCACCATAATCTTGTCACACTTTTGTTTCCCTTCTCTAGGAACAGGCAGAATCCCACTGAAGATCACCTGAGCCTTGATTTCCTTAAGCATCTTCCCCAGCCTGGCATAGTCTCCCTTGATACGTTCCAGTGAGAATCTAGCCGTATCATTTGTTCCCACATGAAGGACAATCAGTGGATTCTTTCCCGCTCCCGTTAGGATCCTCTTCAGCCTCAGGTCCACATCCGGTATCTTAGCACCCGGCAGACAGCACGAGCATTCCACATTAATGGTTTGCTTCATGTCCCGGAGCAGATCAGCACAGCACGCAACGGCTGTCAGAAACAGTGCTTTGAAAGGGGAGGGGTGCATGTCTCCAGGGCAGCTGAGTTCAAAACAATGAGCAAATCAGTCACTTTAGGCATTATGGGACAGCTCCGGAGGCCAATTACAGCGCAGAAGGCAATCAAGTGTTCACACTGGCAATATAGCGCTGGAGCCTCTGTGCAGATAGCCTTATGACTCTCGTTGAGGTGGGTTTTTTGCAGCACTAAAACTGAGGAGTTTCTGCGCACAAAGTGGCTTGGCAGTGTGTACACATCTGCAGTTTGAGCGCAAAAAACTGCTTTACTGCACAGAAACTTGCCAGTGTAGACAAGCCCTAAGACTCTTTTGCTAAGGTGTTTTGTCACCTTCTTAGGCCCCGCCTAGTGTACCATAAACCAACCTGAGACTAAACTCATTTCATATACTTAGATGTCAGATGGAAATGACTGTCAGTCATTACCACATAGGTCAGAGGTGAAAGTGGGCCAGTACGGCGTACCGGTAAGAAGTGGCCACCGGTACCAGCCCATACACAGCCAACATTAAAGCACTGCCGGGACCTTACTAGCAGGGCTGCCAAGAGCGGGGGGCAAAAGGGGCAGCTGCCTGGGGGCCCGGCGATTTAAAAGGACCTGGGGCTCCCAGCCGCCACTGGTGCTACCACAGCAGCGGCCAGAGCCCTGGGCCCTTTCAATCGCAGCAGGAGCCTTGGGCGGCGCGGGCCAGGCAGCGTGGAAGGGCTGGCTGGGGGAGGCTGACCTCCCCAGCCCCGCCCCTTCTACCCAAGGCCCCACCCCTTCCAGGAGCCTGGAGTTGGGCCCCCATACTGGTAAGTCTTTTATCTTACTTTCGCCCCTGACATAGGTGTGAACAGAGCCAAAAGCCTAGAGATGAGAGGCTCTGTGGTCTTCTTATCAGTCCCCCATGAAATCCATTCTTACTTAAATAACTACACACTGACTTATTCACACAGTAAACCCATTCACTTCAACAGGATTACTCTCACAAGTAGAATTTGACCAAGGAGAATTTGACCCATCCGTTTATCCTATACAGCACAGCAAACAACTGTGGAAGAAAATTATAACAATGTTTCTTCTTTTGAGTTTGACCTGGGGATAAAGTTGAACTGGACTTCTCATATTAAGTAAAATTAATAATTAAAATGAAACCATTGAAATGAATCAATTTCAATTCAATGCTGGTTGTGAATCCATGAGAAGGCAATAAAAAAGAAAGTGATGGATTCTTCATTCACTTGCACTTGTTTTGTACTGGTGTAACTCCACTGACTTCAAATTACACCAGCACGAGTGAAAGAATTAGGCTTACTATGTTTAGTGAATGGCAAAATAGTGATTCTACTAAAGTGAAATTGCACACCATTTTGGTTCCTACCTGTCTTAGACTCAGGATAGTTTGAGAACTTACCATTGCTGGCTTCTTTTCTTTTCCTGCTTCAACCAATAATAAACATAAGCTCTTACCACTTAGCTAAAATAGTAGCAGAAATATTGTGGAATTATAGGGAAAGGAACTAAAGGGCTGATTTTGTGAGGTGGTGAGCAACTTCTGCAGGAGAGACTGATCCTTAGTTCTGATTGACTTCCCCAAGACTCGAAGGTGCTTAGCAACTCACAATCCAAGCTCTGACAGTCTAGTATTGCTTTAATCCAGGTCAACAGCAAGACTCCCATCCACTTCTGAAAGAGCAGGGCAGAGCCTGGAATTGCCATATTTTAAACTGCAGCAATATTTTTATTTCATTCTGACAACTGACATAAACAAAACTTCCTATAAACCATAAACAAATTAAAAAATACAGCTTTAAAAATGTGAACAGTGCAGAAAAATTCATGTTATCTAAAATGTTGCTCATGAAACAGTGGGGGATCTGGCTAAAACTAGCAAGAACAACAATACATCCCACTTTGAAGGTAAAAAGAGAAACAAGGTTGTAATTATGTAAATGACTATAGGGGCAAACTGTTGTACTGTATACAGTATATATTCACAGTAATGTGTAACAGTAATTGGAGGTAGAATACCTATAGCTGATAATTTGCTTTTTTCTCTTTTTATCTATTATAGCCCCTTAGCCCTACCTATCTCCTACCTCAGTGTTATTTCTCAGATTTATAAATACGCTGTGCTAAACACTTAATTAATGCAACATTGAGACTGTGTGCAGCATTCTGTTTTACTGTGCTGCTAATTTATGCCATATATATATGTATCCAAGATGATTAAGTTATAGTTACACCGGGAACTAACTTTGAAGGGTTTTTTCTTTTAAACTTTTGTGCATTTCAAAATTCAACCCTAATATTGCATGAACATGGTTAAGAAAGATGTAAATTTGGCACAGCTGTGACTGAGGCCATATTTACACCAACATGTGTGTGCCTCCCTACACTGTTAAAAATATACAGCAGAAACATTTGCCAACCGTTATGACAAATAATGTAGAGTATCCTTATTATAGGAA
>NW_020664389.1:5257881-5312344 GCF_002925995.2 Terrapene triunguis
CCCCACTGAAATAAATGTGACTACTCATAAGTACAGGTTTCAGGATCTAGCTTATAGTGGAAAACAATCCATCCTTGGGACCAGATCCTATGATGTTTATGGGTGTTTCCTTCACTCACAGCATGATAGCGCTTGTTCTGTACACATGCAGTCTATAATTTTCAAACACTCATAACTTCACTGCTACTATTAATCCAAATGGCTTAAGTATTTATTTATTTTTAATTTAAACTTCAAAAGACACCTCTCCCAGGCTCCAGGCATTCTTAATAGTAATTAAAAATACAATTCACAGACCAGAGACAGTGAAACCATTAGAGAGAGAAAGCACGTGCGCACACAGCAGCACATCTTCCTGCTCCAATACAACTACTAGTCAGCAGAAGAGAAATATATATATATATATATAAAAACAAGATGTTCTCACCCATCATATTCTCAAAGGAAACCCCACTCCAGTTGCCTCAGGCCTCTCCACATTCTCATGCAAAAATTTGTCAAAAGCACTTACCAGCGATGACTTGTTACCTCCTAACTAAAGGTTTTGGCACTAATTTCCTTTGTTTTTTGCAGGAATTTTTATAAGAAAAAAACTCCTTCATGGAAGTATACAAGACTTGACACAGGAGATCACAATAGCTTTAAAGGAGCCATTAAGTTTTATGATGTAAATATATATTTCTGACCTTTTTAATAATGTGGATTACATAAATTTGAATGAAGTGACTTAAGAACATTGATTATTGAGCTGATAAACTGCAGTGGCTAGCCCTTAGGGCTTATTGTGTAAATCAATTTCAAAAAATTGTTATGCAATAAAAATTCTTATAAAAAGTACTTATGGTACTTTGAATGCTGAGTAACCACTTTTCAACATTAAATATTTCAGCCAAAAATACATTTTTAAATTAAGTGGCTTTTAATTTATGCAAGTTTTTTAAAATGGTTATAAGCACTCAGAATGTACTCTTTTTATGGGCATAACTTTAAAATGGCCAAACAAATATTTAAGAGTCCCTGAAAATGAAGGCAAGTAAAACTGGTGAAATACTGATATTAGAGGGCTCATCTACGAGACATTTCTCCCAAAGGAAAACACCACCTTTTGTTGTAGTACATGCCAGCAGATGCACCTGTGGTGTAAAAAGTGGTGTTTGATATTTATATCATTGACGTTTTTTCTTGAGAATCTGTTTGCACCAATTGATTTTAATCTATGAAAAAGAGATATCAGTTGTCTAGGATCCAATCAGTAGATTTTAGGTAAGTAATAATGGGAATGAGCAGATCACTTGAGTTAGGAGAGAGCTATGTACTTACAACATAAGTAGCACAGAAGATGTTCAGAAACAAAAGGCAATGAAAACAGAATGTACTAGAATGTTGTTACACAAAGGCAAGGAGCATGAGACACAAGCAGCAAGAAATAGCAGCGATACTAAATTACAGACATTAGTATTCAAGTGAGCATAACTGCAATGTGATGTGATGATTCTCATAACTGAAGTGCCAACAGGGAGCAGTACAACGCAGAGGAGAAAGAGGAGGTGGAAAGGGTGCTGCAGTACCATTAAATAAATTTGCTATGGCATGGTACCCATTGCAATAGCAATACAGTGCAAGAGTGAGATTAGTTCCATGTGTCACAGTTAATCTACAATGACAATGGAGACTGCGGCAGTGAAATTCCTTTGCTAAGATTCATAGATTGAATGAAGAAGAAATGCAGACAGTAGAGTGGCAGATGTATCATACAGCTCACTGCGACCCTGCCACTCTAAGATGGGTCAAAGAGCAATACTAGCTATTGTCTCAACGTTCCTCACTCTCAGCCCCTGCAGTCACAGGTAATGAAAGTCCAGACAGTGACCTAGAGCTACCATCTTGTTTCAGCTTGGAATATTGCCCTGTTGCAATAGGACTTCACAGTATTTATATCTTTGTGCAAAGAGATAGTAATGTCTTCAACTATTGATGCAATGTCATGGCACAAAGTTATGTCACTATAGTGTGACACTATGGCCCAGTGTTGCAAGACTGAGGCCTGGTCTACACTACAGAGTTGGTCGACGTAAGGCAGTTTACACTGACCTAACTCTTTAAGTGTCTACTCTAAAATGTCACTTCCGCTGATGTAACTCACCTGCTGTGCGCCATGAGAGGTTGACATAGTTAGGGCGATGCAGTGTCAGTGTAGACACTGAGTTATTTATATCGACTTTAGTGGCCTCCAGGAGGTATCCCACAATGTGCTACCATGACCTCTCTGGTCACCATTTGGAACTCCACTGCCCAGCAGCCAGGTATGCAGGTACACACTCCTCACCTTTTAAAGCTCTGCAAATTTTTGAAATTGCACTTCCTGTTTGCTTGGGGTGGAGAGCTCATATAGCAACTCCCCAGCTGATCATGCTGGCTCCACACTGGAGACATGCTCCTGCCTGGAGTACACAGGAGGTGGCAGCTCTCCTGGGTCTGTGGGGAGAAGAGGCTGTGCACGCACAGTTCCAATCAAGCTGTAGAAACGTCGATATCTACAAGCATATTGCACTGGTCATGGAGGAGAAGGGCTACAAGAGGGTCCGTCAGCAGTGTCGAATGAAAGTCAAGGAGCTGTGGCAGGCATACCAGAAGGCAAGGGAGGCTAACAGTCATTTTGATGCAGAGTCGCAGACCTGCTGCTTTTACAAAGAACTGCACGCCATCCTTGGCGGTGACCCCACCTCCAACACCGGCCCTTTGGATACTTCAGAGGAGTCATAGTTACAGGCCATTGGAGTGAACCCTGAGGACGAGGTGTTGGACAAGGAAGAGGAGAAGGAAAATGGGGACAGGCAACTGGGGGAACAAGTGACGCAGTGAGCTAGGACCTGTTTTTGACTCCAGAGTAGTCGAACCAGTCCCTACAGTCCAGCACGGGTGAGCCTAATGCAGGGGAAGGAACGTCTGGTAAGTATACAGTTTGCTTTGAAATTGTAGGGACACATCTGTTCATTTACTCTTCTCTAATAATGCTAAAAGAGGTAGTGAAATAACTAATAGAGGTAGAGTCACTACCTGCTTCTCATTCCCCTGTGCAGTTAGGCAGAGGGAGCCCTGCAGAACAGTTTATGTGCACTTGGATGTCCCAGGAATCCTCCACAGAGATCACGAGGAAACTTTTCTGAAGGTAGTCTGCAATCCTCTGCTGAAGGTTTCTGGGGAGGGCTGTCTTATTTCTTCCGCTGTGGTAGGACACTTTCCCATGCCACTGAGCAATTACTTCAGCAGGCACCATTGCAGCACATAAGCTAGAAGCATACAGACCAGGTCTGCAGCCAGATGCATGCAGGAGCTAATCCCTTTCAGGCTCCATTACCCTCAGAAGTAAGATATCAGCTAAAATCACCACCACCTGTGGAAAACAATGCCAGTATTCAGTTCAATGGTCCTATCTGTATATGCTCATGCCCATAAGCTCCCGCCCCCCAATTATCCTAATTCGCCTCCTCCCCTCTGGGCCATACTCACCATGGCTGGGACTGCTGCCGTACTCTATGAATCCCAAAGAGAGGTGAGAATGTAGTGTTTGCAACTTGTGTGGATCAAGAAGAGTGAGTTCAGTGTACCAAATTTCCATTTATCTTGTGCATACACTCACAACAGTACCTCTGTGCAGCTGGACATGTGTGTCTTTATCTGGAAATGTGGTCTTGAGGGTCTCTCCATCTACACCAGCAGAGTGGCTCAGCTAGATAAGGAGGAGAAGGAAAAGGATGTGGGATCACATGTTCGAAGAGGTCATGCAAGCCTCTGGTGCTCCGAGCACACAGCTTGGAGGATCACTTTTGTGAACAGAATGGACCGAGCTAGTGTGGAGTGGAGAAAAGCACAGGAAAAGGAGAGAGACATGCAGCAGGAGATGCTAGCACTTTGCAAGAGGCAAACAGATATGCTGGAGACTCTTGTTGACCTTCAGGTTCAACAGACCCACATCCCACTTCCAGGGCTGCTGCACTGCCCCTACCACTCCACCCTGGAGAACAGTACAGACAATCACAGCCGTACGAACACTGACCTGTGAGACACAGGGTTGGTGTACATGTTTGTGAAATGAAAATGACTGTTCTTTTCCCTTCAAAGGTTCTTTTCCCTGTATCTATAAAGTTTAAATCAGTTATAAATTTGTTTGTATAGGTTTGGAGTAAAATTCTAGTTATGGACACTTAATTCATCTTTATTAGTTCACAACATATGCTGGCTGGTGCTGACACTATTCACAGATAATAGCAATAGGTGCTATTGCAATGTTATATTACTAGACACACACTCGTTGCAAGGTTCATAATGAGGTACCAAAAAGAAATGCCAGGCAAAGCATGCTACAGCAACACACATTACCATGGCTCATTATTGAAGTGGTCTTTCAAAGCCTCCCTGTGCTGAATAGCTCTGCGCTGAGTTTCAGAGTAGCAGACGTGTTAGTCTGTATCCGCAGAAAGAACAGGAGTACTTGTGGCACCTTAGAGACTAACAAATTTATTTGAGCATAAGCTTTCGTGAGCTACAGCCCACTTCTTCGGATGCATCCGCAAGTACTCCTGTTCTTTCTGCGCTGAGCTCTTCTTATAGCCCGAGTACCCGACTGCTCCAAGTCAGTAGACAGCCACTCCACCTCCTCCCTCCACCCCGGTGGAAACTTTTCCCCTTTGCTTCACAGATATGAAGTGCACAGCAGGCAGCTATAATAATCGGGATATTTTTTCCCCTGAGGCCTAATCTTGTGAGTAGACAGCTCCAATGGCCTTTCAAATGGCCAAAGGCACATTCAACTGTCATTCTGCACCTGCTGAGCCTGTTGTTAAAGCGCTCCTCACTGCTGTCGAGGTGGCCAGTGTATGGCTTCAGGAGCCATGAGTGTACGGGGTAGGCTGGGTCTCCCAGGATCATTATTGGCATTTCAACATCCCCAATGGTGATCTTCTGGTCTAGAAAGAAAGTCCCTGCTTGCAGCTTTCTGAACAGGCCTGTGTTCTTGAAGATTCACCTTCCCTGACCCGCCTGCGTTGATGTCGGTAAAATATCCCCAGTGATCCACCAGCGCTAGCATTACCATAGAAGAATAGCCCTTTCTATTGATGTACTCTGTGGCAAGGTGGTCTGGTGCCAAAATAGGGATGTGTGTGCCAACTATCAGCCCACCGCAATTCGGGAACCCCATTGCTGCAAAACCATCCACTATGTCCCGCATATTGCCCAGACTCACAGTCCTTCATAACAGGAAATGATTAATGGCCCTGCACACTTGTATCAGAGCAATCCCCACGGTGGATTTCCCAACTCCAAATTGATTCCCGACTTATCAGTAGCAATCTGGCATTGCAAGCTTCCACACAGCGATCATCACTCGCTTTTCCACTGTCAGTGCAGCTCTCATGGTGGTGTTGCTCCGCCAGAGGACCAAGGCAAGCTCTGCACACACTTCCAGGAATGTGGCCTTCAGTTCTGCAGCCACTGCTCATCATCCCATACCTGCATAATGATGCAGTCTCACCAATCAGTGCTTGTTTCTTGGGCCCAGAACCTGCACCATCTGTAGCCACTCCTGTTTCTTTCTATGTCCCACAGCAAGACAGCCTCCAAGGAATCATCTTGTTCCACCGCCTGGCTCCTCTGGTGACTCTGCAAAGGATGCAGGATCAGGCACGTTGTGCTCGCAACACTCATCACAATAGTGCAGAGCTGTGCAGGATCCATGATTCTCACAGAGGTGGCAGATGTACAGGTGTGCCGGGCTTTTGAAAAGAGGCACCAAACATTATGGGATGCATATAAAATTATGGGATGGAGAAAGCTGCATCATGGGACTTAGAAACCATGTTCCCAGTCACCCCTGTGTGATTTGTTTGCCCCCATGAGGCATTGCAAACCCTTCCCAAAACTTGAGCTAGAGGGTGGCGAGTTGCACAGTGGGATAGCTACCCTGGGCTTCTTATGTTTTGAAACGCAAACCGAGTGTGTTTAAGTGTGTAGGTATGTACATACTTTCCCAACAGTCACATTTCTCACAGTTTTAGTAGTAGCTAAGCCTGGGTGAATACCTCAAAAACTATTTCATGACTATTTGAAAAAATGAAATATTGAGTTTGTTTTGGCTGCATCTGTCCTCTTTCTATTTACTTCCTATCAATACTCTATGAAACAAGTTTACTGGAAGAAAAGTTAGCAAAAACTGAATGTTATGCCTGCTTTAGAGAATATACTGAAACAGCAAATTTTGACCTCAGAAAGTTAAGTATTTGCACCAGAAACCTGGTTCAAAGAGTTACGCTCTTGAATCACGAAATGAAAAAATATCATGCAACTTTCCCGTCCAACCAATTCAAATGTTGAATACTTATGACAGCCTGATTGCAAACATTTGTAGAAACTGGGTGAATACTTTCAAATAAATACATCTGAGAAAACTAATCAGCTCACAGAGAAAAAAAAGAGGCCAAGTTTGTCAAATAAATTATTCCCTATGAACTATTCACTGATCTCTCATAGCAATGTAACTAGTTTCTTTCATGCATTTTAGTTATCATTCAGGAGCATTATTCAGTTTTGTTTACGAATGTCTGGTGGATAAAGGACTAGTACAGTAAAGAGCATGTTTGATGTCAGTAGGGGGTTATGAACAACCTAGGGAAAGGTCAGTGCTTGGTGTCAAAGGCTACAAGAACTGTCACATGTTTTCTCTTAATTAGTCCAGGCTAGGAGAGAATCTTTAGGAAGGACTGAAGATCAGATGGAGGAAGCATTTATTATTGTACCAATTACCATTGCTTATTTGAGCACCTCTCTTTGTGATTCTACCACTTTAACCAAATATGTAATTTCTAGACTTGGATAAGGATTGGATTAATAAATAGGATACATAGGTTTGGCAGGATTAGATTTTTATTGGTAGATGTCAGTAAGCATCTATTTCACCATATGGTCACAGACAAAAAATATTTTCATCAATAATAACTGAAATTTACAGATTGGCAAAATAAAAAAAAAGCTGCTTGAGAACTTAGAGTCCTAACTTAATGTGTATAAAACATGTTGTAATACTGGCATTAGTAGCTCTGGAGCAGGGGTGCCATTTAGGTAGCTTTAATTTTTTGAATCTCAGCATCGACTGTAATTAAATAAATTATTGTCTGACAACCCGCACCCCATAATTTCCTACAACTGTGAAAATTTAATTTGGTAAAAAAAATTCAATTCAATATTATCTGTCAAAATTATAAAAAAAATACAAATTGAGTTTGCCAAGACAATTTATAAAGTGAATCAGCTTGGGTAAGAATTCATCCCATATTTAAATGTCGATAGACCCAATCTTGCCAGGTGCTGAGGATCCTTAACTTCCACTGAAATCAGCAAGAGCTCAACCTTTTGCAAGCAACATTTGACACCTCCCAGAACTGGGTCCTTTATATGCAACATTCATAGATTCAAATTCTATGCTCTTCTGATGTTGCTTTGCATAGTAAGCCCTTCCCCACCGCCACCCTCCTTCTGTTTCAGTGAATGTGCACCAGATATTGTATATCAACTTTCTATTTCCTCTAAACAAATCTGGGTTTTTCACTGTTAAATACTTAGGCAAATTACATTTATTTCTATTTCCTTTTGTGCAATTGCAATATTATTCAGTGCACTTTAGCTTTTCCTTATGTGCAGAGTATTTATGGACCATTTCAGAATTGCCATCCAAGGACTTAGGATCCTTTTGTTATTAAACAGTGCAATATTAAAGGAATAGGGTACAGCAGGTGGTGTGTTTCTGGCTATTATACCATGCCTTAGGCTCCGCTGCCATCCATCAGCAAAAAGGCATGCAAAGCTGAATATCAGTAGAAGGAAAAACATTTGTCAGAAAGATCATAAAAATATGCTTCCCTATAAATTTCCAAACGATGGGTATTCTTAATATGCAATCTGGATGTAAAGGCTTTTCTGATGGCTGAAATTAGATTTTTTTAAAAGACTTTCACATGTGACCACGAAGAGACCTGTGAGATCAGGACTCCAATCAGATCTGCGTGGATGTGCCCCTCTACCACACAGTGTCCCATTGAAGTCAGTGTTGTTCTGCATCGGCCCCGTGGTCCATGCATGAAGATCAGCTAGCAGTTACAGGGCACAAACCTACACACTGTAATAATAATTTTCCAGCTGTTATGAGTACATTCTAATATGCAAGCTGTATTTATCTGGTTTTAATGTAGTCAGTAAATACGTTGTTGTAGAATCCCTGGCCTCAGATACCTAGGTATTATTGTAATTAGGGCTGTTAAGCGATTTAAAAAATTAATCGTGATTAATCGCAGGATTAAAAAAAATAATTGCATGATTAATTGTGCTGTTAAATTATAGAATACCATTTATTTAAATATTTTTGGATGTTTCCTACATTTCAAATATATTGATTTCAATTACAAGAGAATACAAAGTGTACAGTTCTCACTTTATATTTATTTTTGATTGCAAGTATTTGTACTGTAAAAAAAACAAAAGAAATAGTATTTTTCAATTCACCTAATACAATTATTGTAGTGCAATCTCTATCATGAAAGTTGAACTTACAAATGTAGAATGAAGTACAAAAAAAGTGCCTTAAAAAATAAAACAATGTAAAATTTTAGAGCCTGCAAGTCTACTCAGTCCTACTTCTTGTTCAGCTAAACAAGTTTGTTTATATTTGCAGGAGATAATGCTGCCCACTTCTTATTTACAATGTCACCTGAAAGTGAGAACAGGTGTTCGCATGGCACTGTTGTAGCCGGCATTGCAAGATATTTATGTGCCAGATGCACTAAAGAAGAAATAAAATTTGTGGACTGCGGTCCTTCCCACACACTTATCCAGTTTATTGCTATAGTAACAGGTCAGTTTAAAATGTTTTCTATAATAACCAGTTAAACTGGAAATTTTCCTCATTTTACTGGCATCAAGGGGTCACATTTGCAAAGGGATCTCAGCCTGGCTGCTAGATATGTGTGCTTAAAAGAAAAAAATGTGCACATGCCTGCGGCTGCAACACTTCTTGGACTCATGAGAACATGATTCTCTATCACCAGCTGACAGCCACTTTGCCAAGCAGTCATTGAAGGAGAAACCCTTATAGTATGGCCCTGGAATGAAGTGCTCTGACTACTGTTCACAAACATTTGTGGCAAGACTAGGGCTCGGTGTATAGCTGGAAACAATATTCATGGATATTTTTACAGATTCACAGTTGCTTTTGTTTTAGGCAGAGTCAGAATATTTGTGTGAAGGTCTCCAACATCCAGGTGAAAAAAACAACAACCCTATCTGATCTTTGTGTTAATATCTGTGTAAACATTCCAACAAGGGTTTTCATTGCACAAATGAGAGTAATCACTCCACACCTTATTGTACTGAAGTTTCAGCTAAGGTCTCTTGATTTCCAAGAACAATAGGTCTGCTGGTAAAAGTTGGTTACGTTTGTCTATGCATCTTACCTTTAGGAAATGAAAATCCATTATTCCATTATTGCCCATACCTTTTTATGGGGTTTTCTTGCTGCCGTTATTCTAGCTTCATTATTTAGCTATAAATGCCTCAAAAATGTATTCCATTTGGTTTCCTATTTGGAGGCAATGTCATCTGGAGAGAGATGTGTCTCAGGTGGCTTTTTTTAAAGCATGTCTCTTACTCTAGATTTTGTATTTTAAAATTAATCATGAATCCCCATCATCATATATTAAATAGGTGAGATAAAGTGTAAAAACAAGGGCTGTACCTAATACTTGAAAGTTGCTATTCCTGACAGCACTTCATCTTTTTCATGTCCATATTGGCTTTTATCCTAGCCCATCTATTCCTTAATGTAAGTGTTATAAATTGCTATAAAGTGCCATAAAATATAATAAACATAAATCAATATTTCTTGGTTAAAAAACCTGGAAGTGCTGATGAAGCTCAGGTTTATTATATGTCCTGAACCCACAATGTGTCTTCATTTTTTTACCTTGATCATTCTCCTTGGTTTGTGTGGGCATACACATTTGTTCTTTACAAATCAAAAAGTTAGTGAAAATTACTAATGTAGACCTACTGAAATATTTAACATTTTAACCAGCAACTTTAGTAAGGATATACTCTAGACTGGAGTGTCATTCTGTATGATCCTGGTAAATCAGGTATTTTGGGTATGATTAACTACTTAGGAGCCAATTCAGCAAAACATTGAAACATGCACTTAACATTAAACATGAAGCCAAGCATGTGCTTATGTACTTTGTTGAATCAAGGCCTTAATGAGGAAGTGTGGTGTTGCAGTCCTATTTGCCATGAAAATTCATCATCATCGTGGAATTCAGCTCATGAAAGAAGAATCTATGATTTGTGTAGGGAATATGGAGAAATATGACACCTGCGTGGTGCATTAAATACTAGGCAACCACATGCATTTACATTCTTGCTATCATATTATTGTGAATTATGTTTTTGGATGTGACAGAACATCCTTCATATTAAAAGGGCAGTGTGATTCCACATCCAGTTGATGATATCTACATATTTAAATATGATTATTATTTAAATTCTCAGTTTAAAAGCCAGGGGTGGATTCCTCTCTCCTCGATTGGCTTTGGGGTTTTGGTCACAGGAATTTTTGGGGAATATGACATCTGGAAGTAATGGTCTTTCTACAGGGGATTCCAACATTCAGCTTGCAGAGAAGCAAATTTTGTCTTTAAGAAGGGATAGTTTTTATGCTTGAGTGTTCGGTAGAACCCTAGATAGTCATTGACCCTGGTTCTACAATCAGATCCATACAGGTAGACGTTTTTGTCCACATGAAGCCCCACTGACTTTAATGATCTCAGGAGCCAACGCTATTCCTGAAGCTAGTTGTGTGATATGAACTTAGCAAAACCTTAAACATACTTTTTTGGGAAAAATTAGCCTGAATTTTTAAGCAACAAATTTGAAAAATTAAGTTTTTGTTTTCTCCCCCATTAGACTTGGTAATCCCATTCCCCTGCACTCCCCCACCCTCCACCCCCGATTGGCAATCAGCACCATTCTTCTAACCACTGAGTGCTGGATGGGACTTTCTTTGGAGCTTATCAATGTGTTTCCTTAATTGTATGAAGAATTTGTGATGGTGGAGAGCCCAGTAAAAGGAATCAGAGCCAGGACTCTACAGCTGCACACACACAAAAAAGGGACACAGTTAAGAAAACCAGTTACATTACAATCCACCATAAGCAAAAACACAAACAAAAAGACAGAATTTTACTTTGTAAAAAATTACAACTTTCACATATTTCATCCCGGCAGGAAAAACAAACCTAAATTGGCAAAGACATTTAATCATTTTTTTTAAAAAACAAAACAAAACAAAAAAATACAAAACAGGTGACTGTACCTCAAGAAGCTTTTTAAAAAATATATTCCTTAAAACAACAACAAACAACAATCTGTTTTCAAAGTGTATATTGAATTTGTAAAGTTGTAACAAGTGGTAATTTCTTACAAAGTAGAATTCTGCCAACTTTTAACATCTGATGAATTTTAATTTAAGAATGAAGAGGTGTAGTTAGAGATGGTCAGACAAAGTCCAACAAAACATTTTGTTGGAATTTGCAGATTGCAGGAAATGAAAACATTTTGTGGAGATGGTTCAGTTTTGACAAAGGTCCAACGACCCCAGGCAGGTTTTGAATTCTGCCTGTTTCCTGCCAGAATGCCCACCTGATTCCTTTGGCAGCCCATGTGCTGGATTGCCTTGGAGTCAGGAACCCCAGGGATTTCAGGGTCCATAGCTCTGGGACAGTCCACCTGATAGACGGCCTCAGAATCTAGGACTCCAGGATTTCATTCCCCTTTCATGGAGGATTTCAAAGTCTTCCAAGAAAGGATCTTTCTCCAGCCAGCTCCAGTTACAGTCTCTTACAGTGAAGAATTCTACTGTTACTATAAAAAAAACCCTCCCACAAAAAAAACAAAAAACAAAAAATCGTTGTTAGTATAGTGTTGTTAGTAACAAGAAAACTTCTCCTATTTGGAACATGCAAGGTGCAGAATACTTGCCTCAGTGCTCAAGTTGCTTATAAATCCACCTTTTACATCTTTGTGAAGTAGTTAATGAAGACTGCTTCTCTTCAAGAGCAGCCACAAAGAAAATAGTTATTCAAAGTGCAGTATTTAGTAGTCACTTGAGAAAAACTGTTTGCTAATTACTAGAAGCAATCAGGAGGACTTTGGTTTACCCACTTGCAAACACAGTGCCAAATTCTGATCTCAGACACATGCCCACATAAATCTCATTATGTATTTCAGGACAGAATTTAAACTGTTAATATGTCAGAGCTTTTCTTGTCTCTTACAAAATGATACTCCAGTCCTGTAGCCTTACATTTAAAGGTTACATTATCATCATCATTATCGGAAAGGGAGCAAATATGAATTCAGGATTACCGTAAAGTTTAATCTAAACATTTTTTCCTTCCCTGTGCGTAGATGAGTGAGTGCTTCTCAGAGTTTGTTTTCAGCTTTTGCAATTTATTGGGCCAGATCTTCAGCTGGTAAAAAATAGCATTAGGGAAATCAACAAATTTATGTCTGTTTACACCAGCTGAAGATCTTGTCCATTGTTGCCAGATAGTTTGCTTGGTTTTCATACAATAACATTAGCTGTCAACCAAATATGTTACAACAGTAGCATAAAGCATCACACTAGAGCCACTAATTTTATTGACGGCACACAACTTGTTTTTTTTTTTTTTTTTTTAAAGAGAAAGGTTTCTTAGCATGATGAGGGCCACTGCACTTGAGAAACTGCATTCAGAGCTCAGCAACAAAACTCAGCCCAGGAACTGCAGCTACAATGATTAACAAAGAGTTTCCAGAAGTTAATACACCAGGAAAAGGGGTTGCTCCTTAGAAGGCTGAGCAGTGGAGAGTGGAAGTTAAAATGAGCTGTACACCATTGAGCTGGAACAAGCTGCGGTTGGGTCATTGATCTGCACTATTCTGTCAGGGCACCACTTTGATATTGTTAATTTTCAATGACAAAACTTCTTCTAATATGGGCTGCAGAATGAAGAGGCCAGAAAACTAAAGGGAAAACAAGAAAAGACCAGCTTCACCTAACCCAAAACATGGACAATTCCAAAGACTGTGCCACAAATAATACCCACAAACAGTAAGGAATCTCTTTTACTATATGAATCAAACATACCAGGCCAGCTTCTTAACTGGTGTAAGTTGCATTGTTCCTTTGAAGTGAATGAAGCTATGCCATTTTATACTGGCTGATGGTCTGGTCCATTTACAATGACAGTAGTGCTGTGCCTAAGAATTGAAGGGTTTTTTCCCTTCTGTAGGATGTGTGTATATATAGAACTGTACAATGTTTTTTTTTTAATAAACATCGAAATCTAAAGCTCTCCACACATCAATCCCTTTTTATGACCCCTCATATAATGATAGGTGTGAAAAGGTGCATAAACCTCATAGAAGTTCATCTATCAGGAAGAAGAATGCTCATTCTAAAAACAGGGTAATGAATTATTGTTTGGATCCTCTGTAATAAACTTGAAATAAAGCCCTTAAATTTCAGAGTTTTACTGTCAGTGAGACAGTCATTAGTTCTTATGACTGAATTTCCACTCCATAACATTCATCAGCGTCCCAAAACAGTCCTTCTGTACTTTCCCTAGGGCTCTATTCAACTAAAGTGCAGCTCTGTGGATTCTCTGTCTTGAGGTCTCAATGACATACATGCCAAACTTTACCACAACTCAAGGTTTCCAAGTCCTGTAAACAGTCCAGACACTGCAGATGGTTGAATATTCCACTTTTTCTTCCACATGTATTGCCTGTCATCTGGCCAAGCAGGGAATATGACCACCACATAATAGAGTGTGAGCTCAATGAGCATGCAAATTCTCAGGTTGGGAAATGGTTCTACCAGACATCAGCTCATGGTCTCAGGGGGTTTGTATACAGAGGGAGAAGTGGCAAGTTTGAAGATCAGTGCAAGCTAGTGACCAAGCTTCTATGGTTCCACCACTTGAAACATAATAAAAAGGAGATTTAAATGAAAATTAGTTAATCTGAGAAATGAGTTACTTACCAGGAAAAGCAATAAAGATTTTTGAGTTCAAGACCTGCAAGCTAGCAAACAGAGAAAATAAGCTATCATTTTATGGGGGTTTGTGAGTGAACTTGGGCTGGGGACTACTCAGTCAGTCAGCTGCTGGGCTCAATATAAAGTAGTAATGATACAGAGTAAACATTTATCTAAAATATCCACCTTAAATTAATTAACCAGAAAGGATGAAGCAAATGCAGTCACATGGCAGCATGAGACTAGCAGACAGGGTCAGCTAAGCTGGAGAAAAGCAGGAAACAGCTTGAATAAGCTAAGCAGTTGCTGTGGGCTATTTGATTATGTCTGTCGTGTGGAGAAAAGTTAAAACAATGTGTTGAATAACTATGGTCTGAATGGACAAACTGTTTTGTTTCAAAGTACGAGCCCGAGCCTTTGCTCCCAAATGACTATTAACCCCAACTTCAAACTTTGGGGGAATTCAAATAAGGTTGATTTTTCAACTGCTTTATTCTCAGGATTTCCTGATTTTGGCTTGGGTTTAAAGCAAAAATACTGAAGTGCTAGAGCTTCTCTCAAACTCTTGGATCAAATGGTTTACTCCACCATTATAGACTCAGGAATAGCCTGAATCTCTCTGTCAGGCAGGCTACAATTTAGCAATTCAGATTGTCACTTGACCCTTGGATCAGAACAACATATTTTGAGTCTTCAGAATTTAGATATAGTATTTTTCAGGTTTTAAATTTTTTTTTTTAATTTACTTGAGAGGTACCTTTCATTGGTTTAGCACCAAATGTGTGTGCAGCAGTGCACAATGCACTAAACAGGCAGTCTGTCTGAAAGAGTTTACAGCCTAAGATATTTTAGATTGAGGAGTTACAGGTTTGCTTTTTCAGTCTAGACTTAAAGCATATCAATTCTCTGAGATCCATCCAGTTTTGCAGGGGTATTGGTTTTATTTTTACTGATAAATTACAAAGAGTGTTGGAATGCAATGCATGGAAGTCACAGTGCATGACCAATTTGTTTTGTATTCCACTGTGATGTCATTATACCAGGGCTGTGTAACAGTGAGTTGTGCTCTGAATTTAAAAATGTCTAGTTTTGTAAATACATGCAAAAAAGTTACAAGTGATTAAATTTAGTGAGCACTATCTATTCAAGGTTTTCTGGCCATGGGATTACTGCAATGCTATGGATTCATCAAATAGCCCTTGAAACCTTTTGAATCCACTGTACGGCCTAGATTGACATTTTATAATTCAAATCTCTCTGATGCAGAATCAATATAGCTGCTATTCCAACTCCAGTCATGCTCTGTAAAGTCAACATTTCAAGTGTTTAATTGAAACCAAACTACTGAATTAAATAAACCCTCCAGGTTACAAGGAGCATGGGGAAAAAAGGCAAGATACCCTCCAATTCAGTAAAAAGCAGATGACACCTCTCTTAGTAGCCTCAACTGAATGATCTGTGCATAGGGCCATGCAATCTATACATAGTGCTCAGCATGCAGTAGCTCTCAGTGTCCCCAGTTTTCACTTCTGGTAATCTAGACATTTATTTAAGTGCCTAAATTGGAGCTGTTGGGTGCTGACCTCTTGTGAAAAAAAATCTAGCTTTTCAATAATGAACTGTTTCTGAGCAATTTCTCCAGCACCAGGCAAAGTTATTTCCACCATTTTTTTCTTAAAGAAATATTTCTACCATGATTACCGCAGGAAAAAAAAATCACGCCCTACGTTTATGTTTGAGCTACATTATGACCCGCTCAAAATTTCTTGGCATTGATGCAGTTAAGAATCTTCTTCCAAACCCACATCTGCTGTTCTGTATTTTCCTTTTTTCTAGACACCACTGAGAAAGAATGGATGGCGGCATTTGAAAATCCACAAGACAAGCAGTTTTGTCTCTAGTAGATTGAAAGAATCATTCTCGAACTTAGTATGTGAAGATCCAGAGGGCATCCTTGAGCCTGTCTAACAGCGTGTGATAGTACCAACAGCAAATGAAGTAGTCTTGAATTCTGAAGCAGTAGAGAGTTCACATGGATTTATGGAACATAATGTGACCCAAGGACCTCTTGATGCCAATTGGCAGGGGGCACAGAAGCACATAAGGGTACAGGGATCCCCCCTGAGTTCTCCAAATGGTGTCATGTAAGGTCTTTATGAAAGCATATGTCACACTGGTCACCATAACCATTGTGAAATGTATTAAAAATGTGAGGAGTTATGTATTTAGGCTGAAAATTGTGTTCTCTAGGCCTTATACTTCAAAGCAGCTCACTCAAAGGTAGTGTGTCTTGGGACAATCTTCTCCAGATGGGAGACACTTATCTCCCTGGTGGACCGTTGTGTATCTCACAATACAAGTCTATTAGCATTCTAAGTCAAATGCTAATGAAGAGCTGGTGGAGACTTCAGATGCAAATTAAACAGGGAGAGGTAAATGGGTGGGGTATTTTTTTACATGAACATCAGAAGTCTGTAATGGTATATTTGGAGGGGCTGAGACATACACTGGGATACTTCCACCTGCGAAGACAAGTTGCCAGCAGGCTTCATCTCATGAAAAGGGCATCTTGGCCAACCTGGCTGAAAACTCCGGGAAAAGGACTTCGGGGAATGCCTTGAGAGTTAAGTTTAGGCTCTAGAAAGCGTGTTACGATTTTGTTTTACATGTAACCATTTGTTTCCCATATTTTTACTTTATCACTTGGCTCTCTGCTCTGTAATCATAAAAACTTATTCTTGTTCTCACTATGTAGTCTAAATGCTGTGTGTTAAATAGAGTGGGAATCCTACATTGACTCTTGTAAGCTGGGGTGTACTACTCCTTCGGGAGTAATAAATCAGTGTTCTGCGAGAGTCCCCAGGCACAGGGGATGAGCACCCCAGTGGAACACTGGAGGACTTGGGGGGTTGATGTGTGCCTATATGAGCCAGTAAAGAGACAATGAGGCTTGGAAGGCAGTGCTTACGTTGCCAGACACCAGTGAAGCCAGGGAGCTGATCTACAGCAGGCACACACAAGACTTCCTCATGCAAAGGGCAGATGATAGCAAAGTGCCTCAAAACCCTGGGTATTTCTGGGAAGTGTCACATATAACTGCCTATTTGGTAGGCCAATACTCTTTTGCAGCTATGAAACCATAAATAATCAGTTCAGATCTGATATTTTTCCACATATTGAGACCAATGCTAGATTAATATTACAAACTGTGGCCTCCAAAAACAGTGTTAATCAACAAAACTCCAGTTCACTCTATGTAGTAAGTTATATTAGCAAGAAAGGATGGTCTTGTGGTTAAAAACCCTGGCTTAACTCTCAGGAGATCTGGGTTCTGGTTTCAGCTACACTACAAGTCTCATGTGATCACTTAATCACAGTGTTCTCAGCCTCCATTTGTAAATGGGGATAATAATTCTCTTTGTCTATTTAGATATAGATCTCTGGGGCGGTAGATCTTTTATGTGTTTGCACCGTGCCAGTCAAGATCAGGCTCTGATCTCAAATGAGGTCTTAGTCACTACTATAATACAAATAATTTGTCTTCAGTGGAGATATACCACAAGTCAATTTGGCTCAATGTAACATCAAGTAAGTTTGCTTCTAAAATCCTAATTGGTGGTGCATCATCATTAATATTCACAACAGTATCAAAGCTCTATTATTATTATTATAAACAGTTACATCTTGTTCACTTGGGAATTAATTTTGCCACCTTTACTCATGCTGAGTTGCACTGACTCATACAAGCTTCCCATTGAGGTTAATGGAACTTGGTTAAGTGCTATTCAGTATGAGTAAGGATAGCAGGATAGGGCACTTTATGCTCTTGCTCCTCTTCGGCTAGATACCTGAAAAGTGCAGACATTGCAGAGACTCACAACTGTGCTCTCATGTGGTTAAAAAAGAATTGCTTGTGACCACATTAAGAATCTACATTCAGGTCTACCAATCCTGTCACAAGTATTGCAGTGATGCAATGTGAGAGGTTCTTCATTAATACTGTGCAGCAAATTGATGCATCCCACTATACCGAATACTTACTGATCTTTAAGGTCGTGTACTAAAGATGAGTGAGTAACAAAATACCCAACCTAAATGCCTGTGCTTGTATCTTACAACTGGTTATATTTCTGGATGTGTTGGATACCAAATACGCTTGTTTTGAATGAATAACAGGAGTACTTGTGGCACCTTAGAGACTAACAAATTTATTAGAGCAAAAGCTTTCGTGGGCTACAACCCACTTCTTCGGATGCATATATGCATATATGCATATATGTAGCCCACGAAAGCTTTTGCTCTAATAAATTTGTTAGTCTCTAAGGTGCCACAAGTACTCCTGTTATTTTTGCGGATACAGACTAACACGGCTGCTACTCTGAAACCTGTTTTGAATGAGGTTGCTGCAGGAACTACTACCTCTTAAATCAGGGGTGGGCAAACTTTTTGGCCCGACAGACACATCGGGGTATGGAAATTGTATGGCGGGCCATGAATGCTCACAAAATTTGGAATTGGAGTGCGGGAGAGGGTGAGGGCTCCGTCTGGGGGTGTGGGCTCTGGAGTGGGGCCAGGAATGAGGAGTTCAGGGTGCGGGAGGGTGCTTCGGGCTAGAAACGAGGAGTTCAGAGGGTGGGAGGGGGATCAGGGCTGGGGCAGGTGGTTGGGGCACAGGGTGGCGGGGGAGTCATGGGTGCAGGCTCCGGATGCAGTTCCTGGCCAATGGGAGCTGCGGGGGCAGTGCTTGGGGCAGGGACAGCATGTGGAGCCTCCTGGCTGCCCTTACACATAGGATTCGGAGGGGGGGGGGCATGCCACTGCTTCCGGGAGCTGCGTGGAGTGGGACAAGCCCCAGACCCCACTCCCTGGCTGGAGCTCGAGGGCCAGATTAAAATGTCTGGAGGGCTGGATGCAGCCCCCGGGCTGTAGTTTGCCCACCTCTGTCTTAAATGGTTGATCAACCAGAACTGAGTCACTCTTCCCAAAAGCCCACAAATGCTAATTCATGTCAATGGGATTAGGGTAGAAAATAAAAGGGCCCTTTCAGCATCATTTTCTGGCTATCCCAGGGCAACTTAAATTGACTGCCCTGTTTGAATGTAAACTCCTTGGGGCAAGGCCTGTGTCTTCCTATGTCTTTATGTACTGTGCTAAAGATACTGTTGTACTTTAATAATAACAACTAATCCCCAAAATATTGCATTCAAAGGACATATAATTCATAGTGGCTGACATAAGTAATAGCCTGCAGTAGTTTAAATAGCCAAGCTCCTGCTCTAAAAATTGGAATTTTTATCCTGTGTGGTTGATGTCAGAGAACCATTTCCAAACTAGGTATCATATGTCCATTTATGTTTAGAGGTTCCTTGTCATATAATTAAGAAATCGGATCAGAACCCCTGCTGGTGTCACACTGATTTACGCCAGCTGGAAATCTGACCCTTTATGTTCAGCTAGTGTAGTAAGACTGTCTGCTGTAACTCTAGATAATTAAGTTTAAACAAACACCCGGGTCTGTGATTAAAATCCAAAAAGCTATCCTCAGAGTACATCGTAAAGAGGTTGAGAGGCAATGAAGGAACCCAATGTTAACATCTACATAGTTTGAAAGTGAAACAACTGTCAGCTTCCATCTATTTTCCCTCTTTTTGCCCCAAGTTACAAAAATTTGGGAAATTTTTCTTTGTGTAATTTCAACTGGGAAGAAATATAGTCCAATAACTGCTAGAAATTTGCATATATATTTTGCTATTAAGGGTTAAGGTTTATTCACCCATATTAGTTTTTCTTTTTAATTTTCAAACACACAAAAGAGTGGGAGGGACTGATAAGGCCCTATTGTGGTTATTATATAATATAACGAAAGCTGAGGTCATGTTGACCTGCTCCGCTAGAGTACATCATCTACTTGCAAAAAAGAAAACAAATTGTGTCACATTTTATTCCATCCATGGTTGTAAATGAAAGGGATATTTTGTGAAACTGAATAATACATTAAAACAACTAGGAAGAAAGACTGATAATTAAACGTGTTCTGTAATTCAATCCCAGCCTGAACAATGAATCTACTCTTTCGGTAATACTTCTTTTTAATTGCAGAAATGACAGCTCTGAGTGGCTCAAACCTTTCGCTGTCATCTTCAACACAGTCAAAGCCAATTAAGAAAAGACCTAAAATACAGTTAATTCTTTTTGCCTCCACTTTTCCATTCAAGTCTCTCCACAGAATGCAGAAGGGCAGCAAGACCTGAAACTGGGATAGTTAGCAGTTATTTTCAAGATTTAACAGTTCAGTAATTAGATTATTCTATGGCAGGGCTTCCCAACAACGGTCCAGGACGCTGAGAGGACTCTCTGAAGTCAAGTAGACTGTTTGCAGAGTAAGGAACTGCTCAGTATGAATAATGGTGACAGAATCAGGCTTTAGGACAGTTACTGCAGAATATCAAAGCGATTACATTAACTTTGGATAGCCAAATGATTGAGCTTAAAGGGCTGTGAGATCTGGTAACTATAATGGAACGAGGGGGTCTTTACTAAAAAGTAAAGCTGTTCAGAAAAATTCTGAGAAAACCATTTTTTTTTTTGGGTAGCAGTGAAATTGACAAAAATCATGTCAATTTCAGTCAGCAGCTGGGGCCTCCCACCGTCTGTGGCTCTGTGGCAGCCTACCAGAGCCAAAAAGCATATTTCATTTTGGAAACACCATTTTTCTGAAATGAAATATTGTGGGATTTCAGTTCCATGAAAAAGTTCAAGTTTTGGGAGGGTTTTTTTTTTTTTCAAAATCTTAAAAATTTTCACAGGACGGAAAATCCATTTCCTATCCAGTTCTACTAAAGACTCCTAGCCAGGCCAAGACTGATTTCTAGGCCCTATGTCAGTGTGTAGATACATTTAGGATAAGCCCCTTTTTCTTTATGTAAATCATCATGGGCGCACTGGAATCAATGGAGCTATGTTGATTTACAGCTAAGATTCTGGCCTAAAGAACTTGAACAAGAGAGAAGCACAGGTCTACCAAGAGTACTCTTGCTGCTCTCTGGCAGGTAACTCTAGCAATTTCCATATGCACGTGGGTACATTATTGGTTGTAACTAAACATCCTTTCCCTTCCATGCATGTATTAATGCTGCTGCCTTCTTCAACTCATCATTTGGCAGACTGCTCCAGATTCCCATAACACTTTCAGAGGAACAATACTTCCTGGTAGTTAGCATAGATTTCATCCCTGAGTTTAATTTAGGGCTATACATAATATCCCTGGAGTCCATCGCTATCACACAGAGTTAAAATTCATGGGGGCAGGGAGGGCTGGTGGTCCTCGTCTCAAGAGCTCTATAAATTCCAATCATCCCTGGTGATCCCAAAATAGCTAAGTCTTTATATTAACATGACCGGCAGTGAAATAGTTAACATTGTTGACATTTAAGTAATCATCAGTAGGAGTAACAGTTAACATTTGACACAGAAGAGTGGAACCCCTCAACGCTGTTGCTGCAGGCTATTTGCAGACTAATTTCCGGGGTCTTGTTGAAGTGATTTTCATTTGCATCTATAATAGCTGGAAGGGGAACTGATGGGTTCCCAGAAAAGCATCAGTATTATCACCTTAAATAACATAGCACTTAGGAGCCCTAGTAATGGACCAGGGCCCCATATGTAACCCCAATACATGTCAGCTCTTTGAGATACCTACATACAGTTGTTCCTGAGTGCTATGCAGGTACGCAGTAGTGTGTGAAACACAGGCTGCATTTTCCCCTTTGAGTTTCCTAGGTATGGAATGATTGGGTTGTGAGAACCTGTGGGTTTAGAACCTGCAGCTGGTGGCTTTTAGGAGGCTGCTGTTTCCACACCACCATTCCGCAACTCACCTAGAATAGGGGACATCAGCCTAGGAACCCTGTAGGCTCAGCGTTCACTGGATTCCCTGCCCATGGAGACCCTGATTCCTCAAGGCCTTAAATACCATGAGTGAGGCAAATACTGTAAAACTAGGTGGACCACTGCTTGCTGCTGCAAACAGACCCTGCTGCATCTCTTGACATTGCTCCTGGTCCTGGGTTCCCTGCCCCAGTCCTGACCCCTCATCCTGTTCCTGCTCCACTACCCCAGCCTTGGTGGACCCACTGGGCTTTGGACTCTGCACAGACAATGACTATGACCCAACCCTTTGGGGCTTCTGGTCTCAACTGTGTTACATTGTCAGGGAGCAGTGGCAGTTTAGAAGAGCATATCCTGTGCCATATATTGTAGCTTGGCTGAGCCATAGCCTACTAGAGACACTCCATGACCTACTAATTGATCCCAAACCATAGTTTTGGAACCACAGTGTAGTAATAACTTTCTTGCTGTCCACACAGCCTTGATGAGGCTGATACACCCAGAAATCAAGCAGGCTTTTAAGAAAGGTCAAGAATAATCCATTCCAGCTGTGGTTTGAGGAAGCTGACTTGAGTCCAAGAACGAAAAACCTCCCCCCATCAACACCATGAATTTCTGGCTGACATTCTCAGACTCTTCACACTGCTTTTGTCATTACCAGGATTTAAGTTGCTAGCGTCACTACAAAACATCTCATTTACTGGTTTCAAGCAAATTAAACCACCAATAGGATCTTCTGAGAAGAGACATTCTTGTAATGGCATGGAGTACAGTAGTGCCAGCTATCAACCCATTGTGTTCAGAGAGAGTGACTAAAGAAAGAATAAATAAATAAATTTATAACACTGTTTAGGGGGTTGCCGGAAATCCAACTGGAAGCTTTACCTAGGCAACTTTTTTACATTCTGGTCTAAATATAACTTCTGGCATTTCATGTAGTTCATTAAGGCTGGTTCAACTTTCTTATTATGTGTTGGGTGACTTATTATCTGTTGGGTGATTCTTATAGAGGCCAGTGATGGATCTTAACATGGGAGGTCCAGCAATACATTTATAAATTGGGAAGGCAATACTTGCACTGGACTAACTTTATGGCCTATTTTGAATGTAGTTCATGTTTTGTAATTATTTTAGAGACGGATGGCAAAGAGCTATATGTAAAATCTGTGAACAACATGCCATTTTATATGCATACCATATGTGTGATCAGGTGCCCCATTCAAGCAATCTAGTCAATTAAACCTAAGAAAATTTGATTCTTCAGAGAGACTAAGTTTGTCCTTTCATATATATTTTTTTCCCTTTTGCAGTTAAGTTCTAACTCCAAATATTCAAAGTCTTTGTGCTTGTGGAGAATATGATTAAATACATATTTAACCAAAGGTTTTACTAGTTTTTTTTTTTTTTTTTAATTTCTCAGCAATGAGTTTTGAAATGTGGTGGGAAAGTTGAAAAAGGCTTAGACGCATACAAAAAGAGAGCCAAGCACAACTAAACTGGAGTTTCAAAGACCAAAAAAAATAAACGTCACTTATTTGGGGTCAAACTTTGCAGCACTATATAAAGCAGTAGGACAACAAAACTAAGTAGAACTCTGCAAGTTTTTTTTTTCCATTAGATCACATGACAGGAATAAAAATGTGAGTCTAGCCATTGATCACCTTCACCATCTTTCAGATCTATTTAATGGATAGGATGCATTGAATAATTTAGTGCTAAAGGTGAGGATTTGTAAGCACATATTCCATAACAAATTATACATTAGACTAGCTGACAACCAGAGTTCAAAAAACCAAACCATGCCCGCCTCCCTTCCTCCAAATCTTGAGGATCAAGTGGTAAACAGATGGGGAATATTAGAATAAAATAAATTTGAATCCTGAACTGGGAGATTCTAAAATGATTCATGAAAGAAATTAAACAGACAAGTAAATGTACTCAAAGGGAACAACTAGAGAACTAAATTAATACAGTATCATGGAGTTACAAATGGATACAGAAAGATCTAGTTTGTGTAGAAAGGGCCTACCAAATACCCATGAGGAGGACTGCTTTGATCATTTCTTTGTCAAAATAATTACTTTTTGAGAAACAAAGTCTATATCCTAAACCAAGCAAGGGAATTCCAGACCATCAAGTTGGAGGACAAGGAGTTTGGGGTGGAATTTTCAGAAACATTCAGAATTGGCCTAACTTTGTTCCTGCTGAAGTCAATGGTAAAACTCTCATACACTGAAGTCACACAGATCCATGAATGACAGATAATTACCCCTAGATACAGGTAAAACTATTGTTGAACACTGCTTTTAACATCTGAGGGCTAAACTTGGAACTTTTGAATGGGACCATAGTATAAGAACCAATACAATAATTTTCTAGTTACATTGCCTAGTGTTAAGTGGTCAGTTAAAGAAACACCTTGGGCTTGATTACCCACTGCCTTACACCTTGTGTAATCATTTACACCCAGGCACAATGGAGGTGGGGTGGTGAAATGCTACTGTTGTGATCTGACATTTTGCACTTTAGCCTTTTATTTAAAGTTAATTTAGTAATGTTGTATTATACCACCATAGGTTCGGCTTTGGTGGCTACAGTTTGAAGCTCAGAGTGTAAGTCATCTCTGCTACTTGCTTCAGATTTAGAATCTCTATGAAAACATAAAGACCAAGGATAGACACATACATTCTCAAGTACAAGGTCTAGTCTGTTTTGCAAGTTTTATTAAAATTACAATTAAAGTTATTACTCAAGCATATAGAAATTCTATAAAGACCTATGCACAAGTTACAAATATAGTCATACTCACATCCTTAACAATATTTTTAGGGTCTGATGGCTGCCTTGACAATTGAACTTCAGTAGAGGGATGGTTTCTGCTGGCATTTTCCCCTAGAGAACGCATTTTACCCAATCTGGGAGCCCTCTTATCTTGTGATTCAAACTACTCCTAACCCTCTGTGGATGTGCATGTGTATGTGTTAGAAAAATGTGACTACTGGGTATCTTGTACTCAAAATTACTTATGGTTAATTTTTCGCAATACCGCCTATTGGTATATCTTACCCTCTGGAAAGTGCCAACATATGGAAGAATAGCAGAAAGTGAGAATTTGCCTGCTGGTCTGGGGACATCTGGAAGTTTTATTTACTATGAAAGTTCAGTATGTCCCAATTAAATCAGGACACTTGAGAGATAAGGAGATTGAAACAGCCCCCAAAGCTTTGATCTAATGTGATTAAGTTGGCTGTGTAGAGCTAATGATAGACACATTCCAAATGGCAAAAATATAAATAGGTATTAAGGGTTTTTACTGTTGTGATCTTAGAAGAATATCTCCAACCCAAAGGCTGCTATTCTCCGTTTGCAAATTCTATTGTATATCATTCACTTATAACTCTTGGCTTTTAGAATACAATCCTTCTTTAATAATGCTAACCTCTTTGGAACACATGAAGCCATCACCTCGTAAGAGCATCTTTATTTGATCCCTTTACCCTTCTGGGCTCCTTTGTCTCCTTGCCCCTCTGTCTTTAGATTGTGAGCTATTTGGGGCCAAGACTGACTTCTATTCTGTGTGGGAAATGCTCATTGCATTGTGGACACTACCAGAATAATATTTGAAGAGAATGTACCATGCTTTGTAGTGTAACACCGCGTTTGCAGGCTAGAGTTTTGAATAAGGAAGGAGGTATTTTGTTAGACACCTGACCAGAGATGTGGTGGGACGTCTGAGGGCAGCCTTATAAGGTATCTGTTGAGAGCAGTTTGCAGGCTGTGAGCATAGATGACATTATCGCTTAACTTCCACAAAGAAATATTTCTCAAGAAGTCTGAGGACAAATAAAGGGAAATGTCAAAGAATGTGTTCAGTGGAACTGAAACAATCTAAAAGAGAAAAGATTGGAAAGAAAATCCATTTACAAGCTCATAATTTTAAAATGTCTGCAAAATTGTATCAATTTTCATTATCCAATGTTATTTAACCACTAGATATATATACACACATTCTAAGTGACTAAAAAAAATAAGTTGCCATTCACACCAAATGTGTTTCTCTTCCCCCCACACCCACACCCACCCCATGACAGATTGTATTTGATTGAACCGTTGCTGGTTTGGAATGGTAATTAAAATGCATATATTAAAATTGTCGTAGTATAATGTATTGTCCAGTCAGTTCACTTCCCCTTTTTATCTAGCTGTATACATCCTATCTGGTACTTAAGTTATTCAGAAATAATGTGATTCTTACTAAGGGTAAGGACTGTTGTTACAAAATAACAGTTAAGTTGCTTGATGGCAGCAATTTTTTTTAAAACACTGTCCTCAAAAATAACCTGGTGTCTTTCAGTCCTTCTACCACTGGGCTTCCAAAGCATTGGGGAGTTGATGCACTGGGACTTAGAGGAGACATCTGGATCCTGAGTATTTGCTTCAAGTTCATACAGTGGAACTGTTGTGGTGCTACAGGAGACAGGGTAGCACTTCCAGTCAGAGAAAAAGCAATCTTAATCCAGGTGAACAGAAAAGGCAGATTAAGGGTTTGTCCACACGAAGTTAATGTGTGGCAAGCTAGGGTGTACATGGACACCACCCCAGACTGCTGCTTATTAAGTCACCATGTGGACTCTGCAACCATGCACTAAAAGTTCCATGAACCTTGACCCATGTACTTTGACACCCTCACACCTTTGACACTCTGCAGAGTATAGCTTGACTTGACCCATGGACCTGTGCCAGTATCACTACAAAAGGCAGAGTTAACGTTACATGGGTAACACAATTTTGTCATTTCCTGATTGTTTTCATTTCCTCGCTTTGCAACCCTAACATTTTTGTAAGGAATATCATATGGAATATATGGCCTTGTCTACACTGCCACTTTATAGCGCTGAAACTTTCTTGCTCAGGGGTGTGAAAATCACCCCCCTGAGCGATGCAAGTTTCACCACTGTAAAGTGGCACTGTAGCCACGCCCCCAGCTGCTGGTAGCCAAGGCCACATGGGGGGTGGGTTTTTTTACAGTGCTGGGAGACCTCTCTCCCAGCACTGGTGCCATGACTATACAGCCATGTTAAAGTGCTGCCACGGCAGCACTTTATCGTTGGTAGTGAAGACATACCCTAAGTCTCCCATCCTGATGTCAAGAGTTTTGCCAGTAGCTTCAGCAGAAGGATTATGATGTGTATGCATGTCCATAAAACGTGTTATATACACACACAACCACAATTTCCAAGAATGCAAGTTTCTTAGCCTTCATATATTCCAGTATATGTGTGCGTGCGTTTATATCTTATAGACATGTACACATATGACGATCCTCCTCCTACTGAAGCTACTGCCCAAACTCCTGATTGCAGCAGGAGCAGAATTCAGGCCTTCAGTTATTGGAAACATGCTGACTATATACATTGGAAGATCATCAATTCGTCTGTGACACTGCCGATGAAAATTAGAAAACAGAGCAAAGACAACACAGAAAAAGCTGAGCAGCAACAACATGAATGTACTATGGTAACAGAATCAATTCTTTTCAGATGCACATGACACACTAAGCAGTTATAATAATGACACATATTAGCTAGCACTGGTTCTGTAAGTATAATTATTGGTCAAGGACAGATTATTGTAAAACAGCTAATAAACAGGAAACATTAGCTTCTCTAGCACAGGGCCGTCACAAAACCAATATTAGTCCTATGTGCTATATACACATTTTCTATGAAGCCAATTAACCTCTTTATTTGGAAGCACAAGCTTCGTTATTGTTCAGTGTGGCAGCTAATCCTTCATAGCAGATAATTTTCAATGAGCATAAGTGGAATGAGTTGTGCTTGCCTCAACCAAGTTCTTGTACAATTAAAAGAAAGATTAATTGTTTGATTTACTAAACATTGGTACATAGGAATGTTAAGCAGCTTGTAGTTCTGGATTGTAGAAGTCGAAGTATCTGGGGCTGGAGGGTAGTGCAGACACTTGCACTATACCCCTCCTTCCATTGCCTCACATTCCCAATTGGCTCAGCCCTACAGGCAGAAACATGCCCTTGCGAGTCAGCTAAAGTCAACAGCATAGTTTTTGGTAACATCTCCTCAGTTCTAGCTGGTTTTAAATTTAATCCCATGGACAATATGGCCATTCACGTATGTGCCCTCTAAACAATGTTATCTCTTAAGTTTAAAACTACCTAACAGCCATCTACAGAATGATTTCTGTTGGGTAATAATTTCAAGCTGGTTAAAACTAGTATTGAGACCATAAAAATATGAGACTTGGAGATGTCTAACATAGCATTATGAATGCACTGCCACAATAAATAATACATTGCCATCCTACCTTTACTGTTAGGTCACTTAATGCCACAGATTGATGGTTGGAGCAGATTCCAATTCATTCCATTCCCTTGCTGGGAAAGAAAAAAAAAAAGTCTTTCACTCAAAGATTAATTTGCATAAAAACAGAGCAAAATAAGTTAAGATAGGTGGAGCAAACAAAAAGATACCCCCGTTTGGCATGTGGGGTTAAGTTATATTCTACGACACCTGGGTTTGGAGGGCTAGAATCCCAAATGCATTCTACCCACCCTTCCTCCCACACAGCCACTCATAGCTTTTGCCTAATTGTGCAAGAGAACTAAGAAGCTGAGTTGGAATTAAGCTGTTGCTTAGCAGGGACCAGGAAGCAACACTGTACTCTGTCACACATTTCAGACACTGAACAGGTCATTGCCATATTTATGATGATCTTTTACCTTTCAAATAATTAAGTGTTTCTCATTAACACCAATGTCTTAACTTTTACAGCAGTCCCATTTTCATTATCTGTTGTCACAGATGAGCTTCCCTGCACATGCAGTAAGAGTAACTCAATAAACAAGAGGGAAACAAAACTAAGTTCTCTTTTCTTTTCCAGAGTTCCCTAGCTCCCCAAAAAAAAAAAAAAAAAAAAAAGCAAAGCAGAAAAAGCTAAGTTTTCACCTACCCAGGATGCAAACTAGACCCCTCTACTCTCCCCTGGCTATCATTTTCAAACACACTGGCCCACCTTTCCTTTGCTTCTTTTTTATATCATAAAGCTTTTTAATTGAGCCACAGCTGCAGTCAGTTCCCCAGTACTTTAACTCCTTCTGATCTGGTTTCCTGTGTTACAGATCTGGCAGGAAAACTGGGTTTTTCCTAGGAGAAAAGCGGTGGGCTTTGGCCCTAGCTGGGTGACCATGTATCATGTATCTGGAGGTTTATGAAAACTGGATAGGCAGTGTACCCTGTCACAAGTATAGATGCTGAATATAGTGCTAGCTGATTTAGCTTGATTTGCACATCATTCTAGGCTGTTCCTAATAAGATTTTACCTTTGAGCTCAAAGTAGTATGGCAATATTAGGGCACAAATGTCACTTTCACACGCAGAAGAAAGAAAAGTTCCAATTAAAAATGTGTTGAAAGTGTTTTGTTTCAAATAATTTAAAAGAAAAATCTTGAATGCTCATGGGCATATTATGAAAGACACATCGCTAGCATAAGTTGAGTGCAACTTCATTGGAAGGGCATCTGCTAAGGCCAGTGATGCATCTGATCCACTAAGTCTATTTGATGAGATAGCATCTTTACGGGAAATTGGAGGGTTTGATTTTATCCAGTCCTTTCAGAACAACAGAATAATAATATGTTCACCTTTAAAAGATACAGCTAAATTGTCTGTCTAATCTGTCTACTTAGGTACTGATATGTCCCTCATCTCTTGTGGTATGGCGTGGAAAGGGTACTACATTTCATAAGAACATAAGAATGACCATACTGGGTCAGACCAAAGGTCCATCAAGCCCAGTATCCTGTCCTCTGACAGTGGCCAATGGCAGGTGTCCCAAAGGGAATGATCAGACAGGTTATCATCAAGTGATCCATGCCCCGTCACCTAATTCCAGCTTCTGGCAAACAGAGGCTAGGGACACCATTCCTGCCCATCCTGGCTAATAGCCATTGATGGACCTATCCTCCATGAATCTATCTAGCTCCCTTTTGAACCCTGTTATAGTATTTGGCCTTCACAACACCCTCTGGCAAGGAGTTCCAGAGGTTGACAGTGCATTGCATGAAAAAATATTTTCTTGTGTTTGTTTTAAACCTGCTACCTATTAATTTCATTTGGTGGCCGCTTCAGTTACTTGTATTCTGAATACCTACAGCATTTTTCTTCAAAATGTATCACAACAACATTCTAAACTGGGTAATGAATTATATCTTTCTTTGGACACCTGAAGTAGTAATATAATAAATTCTGATTAGATTTCTATTTTACCAGTGAAAGTGTGACCCATGCAGCACAAGTGTGGTTTTTGATAGCCATGAAAGCCCTCACACTGTTATCTTACTGTCACATTAAAAGTCACTATCTAATGTAACCTTTGTGATTTTTGTGCCTGCATTTTGCAAGGGAAAAGCAGTTGATCATCTGGATTCATAATCACCTTACAAAATATATACATCAAGAATTTGTTTTACTTGTTTTATTGCACATTTATAAGAAGCCCATGACTTCTTATAATAGTATCTGAACATCATTTACATAACAAAATGAATCTAGCAACTTCTCCAAAACAGAGAAAAATAATCAGTATCCTCTCATACCATTTCATATAATTATCTTGAGGAGAAGTGCTGTCATGAGGATATCAGCTGAAAGGATGTTCAGTGTGAAAATTGACTTATAAAATAAACCTGAAGCAAAATGACATTTACAGCTGTTCTGCTAAAAGTACCCAACAAAGAATGTGAACATGTGAGCCCATCTGCAGCTCCCTTCACAATCACAATGCAAGATTGTTATGAGGTCATCATGAGGCAACTAGCATTGATTAATGTTCTTGTATAGCTATGCCACTGTATGTTTATGGATACACTGATGAACTTTTGCCAAAGCTCACTGAAAACAGCTGCAAGGCAAGACTTACTTTTAACCTCCCTGTTTAATACAGGAACTCTTGGCACAAATACTGTACTAGTAGCAAACAACCTGTGACGTTACTATTACAGAAACAGATTTGGCCAGCAGAACATGTTTACTTCCTGAACAAACCCCTGACATTTTATATGAAACTACAGTTTTGCAGATACACTTTGGGGAAAGAGAACAACCATAAAAACAAAAGTGAATTCTTGGAGTAGCCTAAACAAATACATATCTTTGCTTGATTTCTGACCTGACAAAGTCCACTTTATATAACTGATTCTAGATCCTCTGATTCTAAAATACAACTAGATTCACTGATGAAGCACATGTTATTGAATTCTTACTTCTACAGACAAGTTGGTCTGTAGTAGGCTATCTCCACACCCCATTGCTTATCTCAGAGATATATTGACAGATTTTCTTGATAAAAGACTGTCACCAAATTAAAAGGAGGGTTTGGGGTGATTACCCTGCCACTGATGGAATCACCCCTTTGTGGATACTGCTAGATCATCTCTGACAGAAATGATTTTTCTCCGAAACTCATAAAAACACCTTGGAAGAGCAAATATTTTTGCCTCTGGAAAGGGCCGAGTGTGTGATTATTTTCAAAAAAATATTCATTATGGAGGATACTCTTAGCCCCTACAAGATCTTCACCCAACTCAGATTACACAGCTGAACTCAGTGATATATTATCAGTGTCATTTTCAGAAACAAATGATACTGTAAATATTTCCAGCAAATGCACTTAATATGGATTTGTTTGTTAAATGGTGTTGCCTCCCTCCAGGGTTAAAGTTAGAAGAAAATGTTGATTTCAGTGGGAAAACAAATGAATAGATTTCCCAGTTCCTCACTCTTTCCTGTCTGTGAGCTCACATGCCCCTGGGGTGCATAGATTATCACATGTGAAGAGAGGAATTTTTTCAAGGAGCTCTTTGCTAAAATAAGGACAGCATCACTGGACCATTGTGTCATTCTGTGATGCACCATCTCTCTTCTTTTTACAAATAAATCCCCTCTTGAAAAACCTGTTCTGAACTCACCCTTCTAAATACATATTACAGCCAGCCCATGTGATAAACAGAGCTAAGAAAGCTACAATGAAAGCTGGCATAAAGGGAGCTCACAACAGAGCATATATCCACTATAGGATATAAAAATCCATTCATACAGCTAAATGCTGTATGGGTGACAGGGAATGGATCACTTGATGACTACCTAGTCTAGTCATTCTCTCTGGGGCACCTGGCATTGGCCACTGTTGGAAGGATATTGGGCTAGATGGATCTTTGGTCTGACGCAGTATGGCCGTTCTTATGATGCTCCTATCAGAGAAGCCAATATTGCCAGAGAGGAGTGCCTACTTGACAAACCTAAATGTCTGCAATCTGTTATGGATGGATCACCAGGGGCAACATGGCGGAATGTTAATATCCTCCTAAGCAGCTTGCACTTGTGTTCCTAGGCATGCAGGATATAAAAGCCTGGGGCCAGGGAATGCTACAGGATACGAGATGTGTGATCTTCATACTTAGTTGAAGCAAGCTTCCCCATTTTACATAGGCACAGTGGAGCAGCCATAGCTTGTCATTCCAGTGGTCTATAAAATCCATTGTATGGTATCGGATCATAGAGTGTACTTAATGCTTTAAAAAAAAACCCTCAAAGTGTTGGTCCCTGAAGGCAAGACTTACTATTATTTTGTGTTTTTGATTTACAAAGTCTCTAAGGCCCCAGCCCTACAGACACTTATGCACTTGCTTCACTTTACGCATGCAGGCGTTCCATTTGGGACTGCTCAGAAGCGTGTGCAAAACTGTAAGCCTGTGTGTCCGCAGGATTGGGGACATTGTCACTTCAAACAAAAGGGCAAAGACAGCTTTGTTTCCTCATCAATTGACAGTGAAGAGTCTACCTCTAGCCCTCCATACTGTGTGGATTCTTTAGTTCTGCTGCTGCTGCTACTCTGGGCAGTTTATCACAGTGCCATGTTAAAGGACCCAAGGTTTCTTTATGGAGGCAGTACCATGTTACAGAGTACGCTGACAATGCTAATTAATAATAGTGTCTTATAAATCAATTCATAGTCAAAATCTTCCAGTCTCAACCATGGAAGCTACAATAAGGAGCTGACAAGCAGAACTGCTCATAAGAGACTGATCTTTATTTGTGGTCCCAGGCAATGAGAAGGGTGAGAGTTACAAAAGGTTATACATCCCTGTCACATGGATGGGGTTAGTATCTAGTGACTCCAGTGGCTACTGTTACAGATGCCACTTTTTAAGTTGCAGTACGTAAGTACTTTTGTTTGGGAAATAGCAAAAGGACTTGGTCTGTGCTGCTGATTAGTACCCTACACATTTCATTTCTCTAAACCATTTTGAAATGACAGCAGTGCCAACATTTCTGTGAATCCAAAACACTGATTTTGCTAACAAACTTCTGTTAAGTGTATTTGCTGGAAATATTTACAGTCTACTTTGTTCCTGAAAACTGCACTGATAGCACGTCACGGTATTCAACTTGTATAAAATGTATTCTGGAGGGAGGGGCAGCGGGGGTTCAAAATTTTAGCAACTTTCTCTTAAAAATAAGTTTGGTTGCTTTTAAATTTTCTGATACATCTGTCTATGTATCTGATCTATCAACTGACATTTTGATAACAGCACTCATCATCAAAGCATCAGAGCACTTTCCAAAGAGTTTGAAATTAAGGTCCTAATCCAGCAATGCATTTGAGCACATGCATAACTCCAAAGACATGAGCAATCCCATCGCCTTCTACCGAACTACTCACAAGTTTAAACACATGCTTCTGGGCTTTGCTGGATTGATGCTCAAATCCACAAATGGCCTGTAGATTAATTTCCTTTCCTGATTCCCAGTTGGGCATTTGGTTGTTTTTATTTCCTTTTCCTCTTTCTCTATCCCCGCTCCCTCTTCTACTTTTCTCTTTTTCTCACTACTAGCCTTTATCTGTTTTTGTTCTCCTTCATCCTCCTTTGCTGTTTTAAATTACCTGATCAGGGACAGATTCTACATGCCATAGCAGTTTTTTTTTTTAATGGGTGGCTTCAAATTTCTGAAAATAGGGTCTCAATGCACAATGGCCCCCAGTCCATGACTAGGGCTCCTCAGTGTTACCACAATACAAATAAATATAACAACCACCACCACCACATCAGACTCTTAAGTAGAGCAGATACTCTTTGGAACTACTATAGCACAGTATTTCCAGGTCAGATGGGTTGTTCTCCTTATATCACCTAGAGCTTCATTTTCTATTTAGTTGAAAAACCGGACAGAGTAGAAACAAAGCTCAAAAATGCAGAAATCTGTGCTTTTCCTACGAGCAAAAATTTAAAAAGGAAGTTGGGGTTGTTGTTTTTTGGAAGATTATGACAACGTTTGCAATTTCTTAACCTACAGGATATCTCAAGCATAGGCAGATGCATCAAAAAACCCATTACACTGTACAGTGGATTCCTCGATAACATCTTTTTTTCAAGAAATGAGTTTGTAAGTGGAGGTTTGCTATAACCAGAATTGTAACTGGCATATAATAAAGGCATTGTTATGATCTGGGACTCTTATTCTACTCCACTATCAGTGGTTTTCACCTGTAAGAGTCTTCTATAAGTGGATTGCACTGCACTTCAATGTTACTAGACAATCTTTTAGAGAGTCATACTACACAAACAACACTACAAATCCAAATAGCATCTGTTAGCTGTCAAACAATCTCAGGTTTTTTCCCCCAGAGGTTTATTTTCACATTTTGCATTCCTTTTTCCTAATGTATAAAGAAGGAAGAGAAATAACATCAGCTTCCAAGATTACAAGAACTGCGAATACTGCATATTTTATATGTGCACTGAAAGTGAGCAGAGCAGAATAAAGTGCCTTCATATCATTAATAATTATGAAAAGACCTAGTAAAATTCAGAAACCATTAATATCTTGATGTGTCTTCATGTTTATTTATTGAAATGCTCATTAGTATTTTCAGTGACCTATAGAGAGCATCTGGTGGCCTTTGCATTCTTTTTCCTATTCCTTCACTGAAGTCCTAATCCAGGAAAGCACTTAAGCATGTGCTTGATTTTAAATGTGTGACTATGTCCCACTGGCTTCAGTGGAACTACTCACATGCTTAAAATTAGGATTGTGCTTAAGTACCTAGCTAAATCAAAGGCTAAGTGCTTTGTTGGATCAGGGCCTAAATTCATTAAGGACATGATCTAACTTCCACTGAAGTCAATGAGTATTTTGATTGACATCAGGAAACATCAAATCAGGCCCTAAATGGAATATGTGAGCCAAGATCTGATCTAATTTTTCACCTGGGCCTAATTCTGCCCCACTAAAGTCAATGGGACTTTTACTATTGACTTCAAAAGGCAGGGGGGACGCGTGGGCCAGGATAAAGCCCTATATCAAGATGTGGAATAATTCTATTGAAGTTAATAGATTGCTACACATGCAACTGACAACAGTAATTGGCTCAGTATCTTCATTTCCTTTCCTCTTGAGTTTCAAAAGGCACCCTTTTCCCATTTGATGTTGGTGCCAATTACAGAGATGGTGGGGGCAGAATTTATAGTTAGCCAGATTCTGCCTTCAACAGAACTCCTACTGAAGAAGGGAAATGTGTGCCTGATGGCAGAATTTGGCCCAGGCATAGGGAGAGGAGAGCCAACCCAATGATTATTGTAATATTGGAGACTGGTTCAACAAAGTCTGAAGGAAGCAGTGACAAAGAGATGTTTATTTGGTGAGACTTCAAAATAACACACTTAAATGAACCCATTATAAGAAAACTCTGCATAAAATGCAACAATACAAATCCATAATATTCTTCTGTCATTTGAGGTCATGTTAACCTTCTTGAAGATGAAGCCAAGAACTCCCTAAGTTAATCATCATCTACTTTGGAGCTGGTGATTATTTGATTCTGAGGTTTGTTCAAGACAGAACAAGCATGTGAAATATTGGTGAAATGCAAGATTCATTTATGCAAGGTCAGAGTAACCTAGATTCCAAAAGAGGTCTAAAATATTATAGGCCTTCACATAAGAAAAGTTTAGTGCATGGCTCATTTAATATTTAAGAGGCCTGTATGTGAGTACATAAAAGAGTTCTTTTCTTTTGCTATGCTTAGGAAGGTCAAATAATTGTTAATGCTAGATAAAGTTTATTTGAGTACTAGTTCTCTGAAATGACACTTGGTTTATATTTAGTATTTTCAGTGTACCACAGTGCATGCTAAGAGAGAATAAATATTTGCAGGCCAGATCCTCTACTGATATAAATACATGAAGTTCCACTGTCTTCACTTTACACTAGGTGAAGATCTGGCCCCATTTTTTTTAACTTTCTCTTTAAGTGCACTTTTCTTTACTGAAACCTCTCAGCATAATGGATCTACATAATTTACACCAGCTGAGGGTCTTCCCCTTGTTTCTAGGATGCCAAACTTGTCCATTACACAGCTCAAAAATCTCTTCATGCAGGTCACTTTCTGAAAAGGGGTTAAAATTGAGCAGAACATCTATAAGGCTGTTTGGGGAGAAACGTGCATTATAATGGTAATATTTCACTGACTTGGATCTAAACAATCAGCATATATGATGGAGAAGTGTAAGCTACTGGCTTGAAAATTAACAATTAATTTTATATTAAGTTTGGCAGAATGAGAACAGCACAGTCAATAGCTCTAGCAAACAGTATGATTTATATATCACTTTTAATTAAACATGAATTCTTTAATGTTATTATTAAAAAAATGAGCACATTAGACTTAGTTCTTTTATTATAAATATTTTAGCAGTGGCATAATGGACTGAGTTTTTATACATAGTTTGATTTTTTTTTCTCCTTCTTCATGTTTTCCATCTGCCCTACCTGTCAACATGCCAATAGATAGATCAGGGACACAGCCACTGAAGATAAATGGCCAAGTAGGAGACATGCAGAGTAACTGATAACTACACTGAACAGAATGAGATTTGAGGTGATCTTTTGTAAAGAATATTACATTACATTGAAGTAGTTACTCATTTTTAGCTTTTAAATGTTTGTCAGCTACTGTAATTGAAAATGGAACACAAAATTTGTAACAAGCTCTGATATTTTTCCTTTAAAGTATTTTCAGAAGTCAGAGAGAGAGATGAGAAATCTTCAGTGTGTAGATTTCCTAATATATTTCTTATATCTGCTGACTTTCCTGTTGCTGAAGGTCAGATGAAATGTTCATAATTCCATTCAGAGCAAGGATTGCATTTTGCCTGCAATACACAGTCCCACACTGAGGCAGGCACTGTCTGTCTCTGACATCCCAGGGAGCTCAGAATCTCTGACATATTTTCAGAGGGTGCAGTGTGAACTCCCATGAGCCCACTCAGTTCAATGGCTAGTGCAAGAAAAGCTAAGCTAGGTCACACTTCCTGTCACATCCCCATCTCTTTGTTGTAGGTAGTGGTGCTAGCCAGAAGCAGCCCTTGTACTCACGGGAGCACAAGGTTTGTTATTGTGCCTAGCTTTGGCCCAGTCATTTATGTTCTCCTTTACATGTGCACCCACACAGAGGCCAGGCACAATGTCCTGGAGCTTGTTGCTTGAAATCTGGCAATTGTATTGTGGTTTTCAGGGCCGGCTCCAGGCACCAGCCCACCAAGCTGGTGCTTGGGGCAGCACCTAGAGGGGGGCGGCGCAGCGCTCCGGCCGCCGGGGAGAGCGGGGCCACGGCCGGGCTCGCCGCCCTCCCCCCGGCGCTCTGGCCGCCCTCCCCCCCGGCACCCTCACCCCGGCTGCCGGGGGGAGAGCGGCGAGCCCAGCTGGGGCTCGCCGCCCTCTCGCCGCCCTGCCCCCTGCACTCTGGCCGCCGGGGGGGACAGCCGAGCCCCGGCCGGGGCTTGCCGCCCTCCCCCCCCGCGCCCCCCCACCCGCCCCGCGGGGGCGCGCGGACACCCCGCCCGGGCCACCCTCCCCCCCGACCGCGCCCCCCGGCCCCCCCCCCCCCCCCCCCCAGGGGGTTTATTAAACCACTATCCTATTTATAAAAGGTATATCATACCTTTAAAAAAAAATTAACCTAACTGTTCTGGGTACCTCTTTAAACTGAATACTTACGTGTGGAAATATACAGCTTCAAGGTAAACGGAGAGGAGCTGAATCATCATCAGAAAAGAATATATGAACACTAGGCCATGAGCCACACACTCAGCTTCCCTTGAGGGGAATGAGAATTTCATGTGCTGATCAAGAACAGTACTCAAATTCTGACTGACAAGGCTGTCACTACTGAGTGTTCATTCTGAGCTCTGAGCACTGTTGACACTCTGCAGTGAAGCAGAACTGCTGATATTCCTGCTGCGTTCCATGGGGAAACCTGAACACATCCACGTGTGGTCACAAATCTGGAGACAGAGTTTCAAAGCAAAATTCATTTCCATATTAACCAAAAGAGGTTTTCACTCTGGCCCCAATTCAGCAAAATGCTTAATGCTTAAATTTCAACACAAGACCAGTCCTATTGCATACTCACGTGCTCAGAATTAGACATGCGATTAGTATCTTGGTGAACAGGGGCTTATATTGGGATGAAAAACTCTGAACCAGATCTCTTTATTTCTACCAATAGATGGTGGACAGAATGCTGCATTCTTAAATACACTACTCTTTAATACTCAAATGTTACCCTTATTGTTCCTAATCATACTCAGAAGCACCATCCCTTATCTGAGATTTAAAAGTGTGTACCTCAAGAAAGGTGCTTTGATATTTCCAGTACAAAAAGAATTACCATATTACAACAATTCTCACTTCATTACAGGAGAATTTTTTTTTTAAATTTAAAAAAACATGGTAGGTGAAATTCTGGCTCCATTGAAGTCAATGACAAAACCCCATTGACTTCATTGGGGCAGGATTTCACCCCATGTTTCTCCTCAGTATTTTTGATCTGTTTACTCTATTTTCTCTTAGGAAATGGTTTAGTCTTTATTCCTAAAGACTTATTTTCCATATATATATATATATATATTTCTTGTATTATAAAAATGAAAATTTAACTGTGATTATAAAAAATACTGCATTTACAAGCTAATCACCCCCTTTTGCCCACACACTCGTAGATCAATGTTGGACATAAAGGGACAACAAAAGAGTCTACAATAATAATTTTGAAATAAATTAGAGCACCATAGAGATCTAAATATTTGATTCTAGTAACTATTATAAAAATGTTGCTGATTTTACTACATTGGAGGGCAGGATCAAACTGCAGAGTTGTGTGTGTGATGTCTTCTGTAATAATGTCTTGTATCATTACCGTTCACGATACACGGCACTGTAGATTTAAGCCTATGCTTTAAAAGAAAATGGATGGGATATTTCCTCACCACCTCCACGTGTGTGGTAAAGATTTTCCATGCCTGGATCTCCCCGCTCCTGCACTGAAAGGGGCACCGTCTCCCTGCTTTTGTGGGTCCCACAGAGCATGTTCCACAGTTTGAGTTCTGTGCTGGGGAAGGGCATGGAGCCTGGGTCAACTTGGCTGGAAGGGGGTGTATGGGAAAACCATTGCCCCATGTTGATTAGGTAGAAAAGATAATATTTTCCATGGGGCTTCTCTCCCACAGGTCCCGGGGCAGCCATGACCAAGGAAACAAGAGGATGCAAGAGGAGGGGCATGGTCAGAGCCATTGGATAGGCATTGGGGCTCCACATGGATGATACTGTCCTGTGGATCCCTGACATTTGGCAGATGGGAAGGCAGGCCCCACAGCCTATTACTGAGTGGGCAAACCCTCAAAAGAATTATAGGGGGGACTCTCCCAGAGCTCACTGCTATGCCTTTGACTATGGAAGGAGATGGATCCAACCCTGTGTTTGGTATTTATGTAGCTGATATATTTTGTGTGTGAGGACATGGTATTTTATTGTTTTCAGAGTTATTTGCATTGAAACCTGAAGATTATAGGTTTCCATTCAGTTCCTTGCATGGAGGGCCTTATTATTCTTCACAGTTTTGCACCTTGTGTCTTTCACACCTGTGTGAAGTGGGTGTAAACAGCTACTAGATCAGATTTTATCAACTCACTGGCACTGGCCATAGCATTTATATCCATTTTGCACAGATATAAATGGCTAAAAAAGTTGAAAGGCAGTGGAGAATTTGGCAGTGTTTTCATCTGTTTAATGATAGGTGACGCCGTGCCAGCATATTGATTAGTCATCTAAATATAGATGAGTAGATGCTTGGCCCTGCTAAGCCTTCTTTCTGCTCTTCTGGTGGCACAAACCAAACTTCAATCTGTCTCAAGCACCCATTGTTTAGGAGGCATGGCTGGGGAAGGGGCCATGGCTCAAGACCTGGCTGTTTGGCAATCCCCAGTTTGCTTGCTCAGCTACGTGAGGGTCAGTGCCGCCAGATGGAAATAGAGCAGCTCTATGGCTGCTTTATGCTGACTTGGTGGGGCAAACCTTGAGGGGCATGCCTGGATGTAAAGATGGCATATAGCCACCTTTCTTCCCCAGCCCCTCAGGTTCTATGCTGAGCCCAACTCTGCCAGAACCAAGGATCTAGCCTGGGATCCTGTGTTAATATATTTTTTTGATCAGATTCTTTTCTTTTAAAATGTAACATGCTAAACTACAGAATGTAGCACATCCGGAACCAGTTTTCAAATAAACTGGTGACCAATGTGTGGCGTGTTAGACATTCAGGAACAGATTCTCATCTCATTTTTACCAGCTTAGCTTTGTTAGGCCTGATGTTCCTTGCACTTGCAAAGATGTAACTCAGGAATAACTTCACTTAAGTTAAACCACAATAAACTAATGTCAGTAAAAGAAGAATATGGCCCATTGATCTCAGTGGAGTTACTCCATGTTTAGGCTTTGCCTAGAGTAGGGTTTAAAGATGTGTTCACTAACTTGTTCTAACTAATTTTCAAAGCCTTGTGTAGACAAGGCACGTTGCCATTAAAATATGCTAAACTAGTCCAGTTAAAGGCTATTGGGTAGCCTAAATTTATCCAGTTGTGAAAGTCTATGCTGACTTGTCTTACACCAAACTTTTAGAACATTCTGCTAACACTTTCTAAAAACTCACCTTCCAATCCAAGTCTAGACAAGACCTTTTGCAGGTGAGAGATAAGAATCAAATCCTTAATGTCTCTTACGTTATCTATCCTATAAAGCATGGTGAGCAAAAAATTCTGAGTTAAACATTTGGAGCAGTTGGTAACATTCCTAACCCATTACATTTTCAGCAAAGTGGATTATCTTGTCTCAGTGTCTTCTGATGAACAAATCAACCGTAATCTTGACACATGAATTTATTATGGATTAAATAAACTCAGTCTTAATAAGCTTCGGTTAAAACTGCACTCAGTGTTTGTAGGAGGAAAATTCAGCAGTTAGGTTCCCTGTCACAACTACAAAAATAGAATCAGACTTTTCCAACCTTATCTAGTTTAGACTGGTTGTCTGTACACCAAATATGTGATTTTTTTTATAGGTTTTTGTTAGATATTTGATTACTTTCTTGGAGCAGTTCCACAGTATCTGAATGAGCTGACTTCCAGATGTACCTCCTCTGAGGCATTAAGTTTTATATCACATTATCAACCAAATGTTCCAAGATTAGATAGTCAGAGATGGGTGGGGTTTTTAAAATTCTTTTCTGCAACTATGAGAATTATACTCTGCCATCTCCTGTTTGATTGTGCAGTTAGATCTACAGAACAGTGGGAAAATAATTTAAAACATGTTTGATTTAATAATTGAAGCAATGTTTTTATGTATTATGGTTTCATTTTATTGGCTAGATTGGATACATTGATTGGATAGATAATGGAATTCGCGTACCTGCCTTATTTTACTTTACTTCTTACTTACTTTATTCTGCATTGCAAACCCTGTGAGGAATTTTATTTATCACATCCTAAATGTATGGGGACAGATCCTCAGCTGGTATAACTCAATGTAACTCCACTGACATCAAATACAACACAAAACACAATAATTGGTATACATAACCACTTCATGTCAGTATAAGGGCCAGAGCTTTGGATAGTGTAAAGTAGTAATTATAACCTATTTAGGGTGGATGGAGTGGGCAAAAGGGGAGGGGAAATGTCACTCTGTCAAACATGCCATTACCTGTTTCTGAATCACTGAAAACTCAGAAGAAAATGATCTTGAATGTACAGATCAATATCTTAATAAATAGAGCACAACATGGGGTATTAGTTGATGTCTGCAACAGACCACCAAATCACACTACGGAACAAGATGCCTGGCTCATTACACCCTATGTATAATGTGTAGGGAGAAAAGCTGCATGATTGTGGGGAACTTCAATTTGAGTGACATATGCTGGAGGTCTCCTGCTGCCAGTACTAAAACATCTTTGGAATTTCTAAATAGTACAGATGACAATTTCCTAACTCAAAAAGTATGGCATCCAACATGGAGGAATTCTATATTAGACCTCACCTTGACAGATAAAGAGGAACTGATCACAGAACCAAAAATTAATGATAACTTAGTTACAAGTAATCATGACTTGAGCACATGCAAATAAAATAAAGTCCAGACCAGCAATATACATGCTTAGTGCTTTAAAAGAATCAGGTTTAGAGGGGATGTGAAGGCAGCTATGAAATATATATAAAATATATATAACAAAGTGAATATAAATTAGAGAAAATTTATATGGAAAGCAAAGGGAGACGATGAGAAATGTATGGCCAGCAGAGTTAAGGACAATAAAAAGGAGTTTTTAAAATTATATTAGGAACAAAAAGAATCCTAACAATGGTATTAATCCATTATTAGATGGAAATGGTAGAATGACCAAAAATCATGCAGTAAAAGTGGAAGTGTTCAATAAATATTTCTGTTCTGTATTTGGGGAAAAAATCAGATGATATATCATATGATAACACTCTTTCCATTTCACTAGTATCTCAGGAGGATGTTAAACAGCAGCTACTGTATCAGCAGGTCTGGATAACTTAAATCAAAGAGTTTTAAAAGAGCTGGTGGAGGAGCTCGCTGGACCCTTAATGTGGATTTTCAGTAAGTCTTGGAATACTAGGGAAGTTCCAGAACACTGGAAGAAAGCTAATGTTGTGCCTATATTTAAAAAGGGTAAATGGGATGACCCACATAATTATAGGTATATCAGTCTGACATCTATCCCAAGCAAGATAATGGGACTCGATTAATAAAGAACTAAAGGAGGGTAATATCATTAATGCCAAACAACATGAGATTATGGAAAATAGATCCTGTCAAACTAACCTGACATCTTTTTCTGATGAGATTGCAAGTTTGGTTGATAAAGATAATATTGTTGATTTAATAAACTTAGAATTCTATAAGGCATTTGAGATGGTATCAGATGACATTTTGATTAAAAAACTAGAACAATACAAAATTAACATGGCACACATTAAATGGATTAAAAAGCTGGCTAACTGAAAGATCTCAAAATGTAACTGTTAACAGGAAATCATCATTGAACATGTTTTTTTCTAGTGGGGTCCCACAGGTATGAGTTCTTGGCCTTATGCTATTTAACATTTTAATCAATTTGCTGGGGGGAAAAATCACCGATAAAGTTTGCAGAGGACACAAAAATTGGAGGAATGGTAAATAAAGTGGAGGACAGGTCACTTATACAGAGACATCTGGATCTCTTGGTAAACTGGTTGCAAGCAAACAATATGCATTTTAACATGACTACATTTAAATATGTACATCTAGGAACAAAGAATATAGGCCTTACTTACAGGATGGGGGACCCTATCCTGGGAAGTAGCGACTCTGATATAAAGATTTGGGGGAGAGGGTGGATAATCAGGTGAACATAAGTTCCTAGTGTGATGCTGTGTCCAAAAGGGCGAATGCAATCTTTGGATGAATAAACAGGGGAATCTCAAATAAGAATAGAGAGGCTATTTTACCTCTGGATTTGGCACTGTTGTGACTGAGAAAGTTAAGGGATGACTTTTATTACAGTCTATAAGTACCTATGTGGGCTCTTCAGTCTACAGAGAAAGGTATAACATAATCCAATGGCTGGAAGTTGAAGATAGACAAATTCAGACTGGAAATAAGGTGTGAATTTTTAACAGTGAGAGTAATTAATCACTGGAACATTTTACCAAGGGTCGTGGTGGGTTCTCCATCATTGACAATTTTTAAAATCAAGATTGGATGTTTTTTTTTAAAGAGATGCTCTAGGATTTAGTTTGGGGAAATTCTATGGACTTGTGTTATATAGGAGGTCAGACTAGATGATCACAGTGGTCCCTTCTGGCCTTGGAACCAATCATTCTATGACTATAGCTTTCTTGATGGAGTTCCACTATTCTATACCAGCTGAGGATCTGACCCTTATCACAGATGTGAAGTGGTTATGCATACAAATTATTGTACCTGCTATGGAATTCCAACTAGTACTAAATGTTTTTCTGTCACTGGAAAGCTACAGAAGTACTAGTTCCTGCAATTCAGAAAGTGAAGGGATCTTGCAACTAACCAAGTTAAATGGTCAATAAACAGGCTGTGCATTTTGCCAATCCATATCAGCACTAAAATGCAGCCTGACACATTAGTTGACTCTCTCGCTGTCCTACGCACCATCATAACAGTATGTACAACCATTTCATGTTTAAAAGTCATGAAAAGAGTTGATTTTTTTGTCAACCTCGTGGTGTTTTATGAAGCCACATTTAGGGTATTAGTGAGAATTATAATTACAACTAGGCATACAGAATAAAGAAATTAGAAAGTAGAAAAGTATTATACTACATATTTCCAAAAGCAAACCATGTATAAGTAGCAACAGCTGAAAATGCATGGGAAGTATTTTAAACTTGATGGTTCAGATATCTTCAAGTTTCAAATTTATGTATTAGAGATCAAAGATCACAATATATGCCATATTTTGTCTCACCAGAGGATGTCTAAAATTGCTTCAGGTGCAGATACATATTTTCAGGGATTCAAATCACTAGAACAAATGCCCCAAACAGCATGATTACATTAAGGTCACTCAGAAACAATTGCACAATAGCTATAGACTCCATTTTAACGCTAAATTGGATCTTTCCCTTAGTTTTCATTGTCCCTGTAACCTCAGCTTTTAGCTGATGGGTATGGTTAAATATGTAGGTTTTGGCCTTATAGGAGCATGTTTATCATTTTCCCCATAAGTAACCCTGCAAACTGCTGGAGCTTGACTACATAAGCATGTTGATTGTGATTTGTAAGATAGTCAGCTCAACGATAGTTTTGTTAATATTAAGGATGATATAGTAATATTATGCTTCTAAAGAAACCAGGAAATTTTGTGTTAGTACTACCACAGTCCTTCTTTGCCTCGGTATTGCATGTACAACACATGATACAGTATGTGCAATAACCCACTCACCATATTGTCACCCCACTGCTGAGTGGCAGCAGATGTCCAAGGCCTTGCAGGTTGGCTTCCAGTTGTAGGAGAAATCAATGATGTAGAATCTGGATATATTCTTACTGTAACTTGTTTTATTTACATATATGCACCAATGCTGGAATAGAGGAGATTACATATGGCATGCAGGCAATCCTTTCATCCAGGAATCCCCATCCTACATGAATGCCCTATTCAGAGGGAGCAACTTTGCCCAAGAATTGACTCTAGTTAGAGTGATTAAGGTAGAGATTAAGCTCCTTAGCTGCTAGCCATGTCTCCCTCAGAGAAGCTACATCACAGAACTAACAATAACACAGTAATTTGTTCCAAGACTAAAAACTTGCTCATACACTAAGAAAAACTTGTAAATCTGTGTGGATCAGCACCACCTGGTGACCCCTGCCATAAAAATATAAAAGAGGAACAGAGCTAAACATGTTGTTACATTCTCTTGACTTCATAGTTTAAATCAGAACCTCATTTTTATTTTAACAAGTATTTTTGTGTTATCTTCTATTTTCCTTCCAAGTGACAAGTTAGTTTGTGTTATGTTAATCCGTGTTGACAATACAGAGCGAGATTCTTCGTCAGAACCAGGCCTTAACACAACTTGCCATTGACCTTTATCATATAATTAGATTCCCTTCATAATTTCACCTTGATTATCCTCAGTTGAGCTATGAGGAGTCACAGGATATTAAAACAGAAACAAAACAAAACTTTTAAAATTAAAAGAAGTTGGCCAATACCAAGAAGTTTTCAGATGCTTTTTTGTGGGGGTGGGAGGCCGGGGATGGTGAGGGGACAATTTTCAGGCAAAACTTGATGAGGTGTTTTCAATTTAAAAAGGAATACTACTAATAAAAATAATTTAGTATTTTAATGTACTATACCAAATATACTAACGCTTTTATAAATTAATCTAATTTTGTTTGTATTTGTCCATTCCCATTTCTTTCTTCAGTTTAATGATGGCCACAGTCTTAGCTACAGCAACATTAAAAAGACGACCCTGCCAATGACAAGCTGTGCCAAAGTTTTTGTCCTTGTCCATTTAGCCCATGAGGATTTTCTACATGTCAAGCACCACCTATTGCGCTCACTGCAGCCTCAGTTTCCCCTTGTGGGCTCCTCAATAACTCACAAAGGCTTTCACATGTCCAATAATACCTCTTTCTGGGGTCCTATTTATTAACATAGATTTTAAAAGAAAAAAAAGAAAAACTTCCACCTGAAGATTTTCCTTCACCAACTTGTTCCCTACGCGTCAGCCTTTCTAGTTAGTATTGGCTTTCTGCATTCCCCAGGCTGTGGCTGGAGCTAATTGTGTTACACATGGGGCTGCATCCATCTCCCCTTCAAAGGGACTAGCCACCCAGGATACCACACCATAATTCAGAGAATAAATACACTGAGTTTAATTCTTCATTGCCCTACAACTTGTTTACACCAGTGCAAAGTAAATGCAAAGTGTCTGTTAAACATTCTGATTTGGTAGCATAATACACTCACTTTGCACGAAAGTAATTAATTACACAGGGTTCACAGCAATGAAAATTTAGGTTCATTATATCTAATAAGCAACTATCTTTTAGTTAGTATGGTACATCACACAGTAACAGCTTATGGTTTGTTACAGTGGTTGTTATTCTTAGCCCATCTGCCAACCCAGAAATCATACCCCACTATCTCAAATGCAGCAGAATCCAAATCTATTTCCTTTCCTCACTTCTCCCTCTATGCTAGTCTAGACAGGTGCATTAATCTAGTCTGCCAAGAGCAATCTCTTTATCTATGCAGATAGAAACTTTTTTTCCACTTTTATCATTATGAGCATCTGCATATACGCATAGGATAAAATAAAGGTTCCTCACCACATTTTTCGTCAATTTCTACTTAAATTTTGGTCTGATCACCTTTAATTGCATGTTCAGTAATGAATATCTGACATTTGAGTTTGAATAAGAATTAAGGGAATGGGTTGCTGTTGTGCTGCATTTTGTTGATAATATTGTTATGAGCTGGATAAAACCTTGTTATGCATTGAGTTAAAACTCCATTGAGACTGGTATATATGAACTCACCCTTCAGTTAACATAACTAAAAACAATAGCCTCCACCTAAGACAAAAGGTGTCTGAACCTATGCAGGAGCTTTTTCTGAGTAGGATTTTGGGTAGGTGGGTGTGTCATCTCTCTTCCCACCCTGAAACCAAGGTCAGACAAGAACGGATGGATAGAAAGATGGAAGCATGGTGGCTGACTCTGGAAAAACCTGGGAAGAGGTTCTTCGGTCAGGTTTGCAGGCTGAAAAGAGTGCTCTTGGTGGTGTGAACAAAAGAAGTTCTTGTTTCCTGCTACTTGATTCCTTCTGCATCTAGAGTTGCAGGACTTTGATGCATTTTTGTTTATTTACAAAGAATGTAGAAAGAAAATAGCAGACTCAATCAATTTCTATTTCCAACTAGAACAACCTAGTAGACCCTGAATTTTTGGCTAGCCACTCAGCTCAAGAGGGGCAACAATATTAATATCACCTTATGCTGTCATTCTGTTAGCATATGAGAGCTAAGCAGCGTCAACCTAAATTAATATTTGGATGGGAGACATTTAAAGGACATCTATATCCATCAGGGTCTAGTGCTGGTGATTCACTAGATAGATCCAAGTCTGAGATCTTTAATATCACTGACATTGCTTTTGCCATAACATGGGTGATGTTGAAAGACCAGCTCTTAGTTTCAGACTCTGTTTAATGAAAGGTTAATAGAGTTCCATAGTTCAGGACTCTGCAGTAGGGCAGGCTTCTCTTATTGCCATTCCCTACATTGGTGGTGGTGGACAGGTGATGTGACTTACCCAAGGTTGCACAGTAGGTCAGTGACTGAGCCAGGAAAAGAAACCAGGTATTCTGACTCCCAGTCCAGTAGCCTGGCCACAGGCCCACACTGACTTTTGATAGCAACCATAACAAACATAGGTCTGTCACAGCTGGTTTCAGGCTCAACACATACAGCTGGCCACATTCAGGAGCTAGTAATCAGGATAGGAGTACAGGTAGAGGAAGTAGAAATTACGACCTTTTCATACGCCATGCCCACCGCACTTCTTAGGCTTCAGAGCCTGAGCACCTGTCCAAGCCACAACTTAAGTGTGGTCTGGAGAGCTATTTTTAGAGAGCTAGCATGAGCCCTGCTGGCCAAAGTCTATCAACCCAGATTGGCACACTCACTCCCACTCGCTCCAAATTGCTGTGAAGACATACCCCAGCCACTGAACATTCATACTTTCTCTGCTTTCCGGGCCAGATACTCCTCTGCCATATGCTTATAAAAATGAGAAGGATCCCCATGGAAGAGAATGGCGCTACCCTGGTGTAAAATGAATGTAAATGAGAGAAGACTCAGGACCACTGGGTATGCAAGGCAGGCCATTTTGTGAGGAGTCCCCAAAAGTGAGAAACAAGACTCTAAGGGGCAGGTTGTGTTAGCACATCAGAATTCAAAACTCTGCTGCAGCTTAAAAAAAAGTGGAGCATACACAACTGTACACTAATAACTAATGTATAGAACTGACAAAACAGTGGCATAGAGAAATAATACACAGATATTACTGATGCTAAACTTTTATTTTACTTAATATTGTAATATATACAATAATGCTCCAACTACCTACATGATCAAAGCACTCCTTGTAAATCAATACGTAAATTAATTCAAGGCTCATTATTATTAATTGAACCTGAATAGAAATGAGTTTTAGCAAAAATAGAATAAAGAAACAAACAGGAATCAAGAGAGAGATTATGTAGGGAAACATTCATTAATATGATTATTTCCTCTGTTTTATACTTAGATGCCTACTCCTCTATTTTGCTCGCTCTCTCTCAGGTATGATTCCAAATACAAATCTCCATTATCCTGCACCTTCTGTTCTTGCTTTCTGTCTCTATGTTTATGTCATTCTCACTGCACAGTCTCTCAAATAAGGCCTGCATAGTCTAATAGGTTGTCATTATGTTCAGCTTTATTCATCCCTTTTCCAAACAAAATCTAATCTGAGCTGTTAATAATGTTCGCAAGGACATTTGTCCAAACTAAGTTTGTTATATCAGTAATCGGGTTGTACTTTTGAATTAATGAATGGATCACTTGTTTTTAAAAACATAACACAGATATGCTTATGGCCTTTCTAATAACTTTTTAACATTGATCTTTCTCTTGTTGTAATGGTTTCTTGTTTCTGCAACTGCTGAACAATCAATAAGGTTCCTTTTAGGATGGACTAGGATGAAGTGCCAGGATTAATTCTCCAACATAGAATTTTCTATTCTAGAGGGGTTTTTTTTTAAGCGATTTAATTGTATAATATACATATTTCACTTGGTATTAAATTTACTTCAATCCAGGGAGATTACAATCATCACTGTCCCCTCTTTTTCTAGGTAATTCTAGAAGGCTTGATCTCCAATCATGAAGAGATGTTTTGCATGGATGCCTCCTATTAATACCAATAAGAATTACATGCATAAATCTTTCTAGAGTTGGATCCTTCACTGTAATGGATATGAGCAACTTTTATATCTTTGTGAATGAATTATTATGTTTTGATGCTAATTCTGTCCCTCCTCTTTTGCTTACTCTGTTTCAGATGACATATCTTCATCTTTTCCTATAACAAAAAATGCCTGATTTGAAACTGGAATCTGTTTACAATACTTTATTTGGTAAATGTACTACACTGGATGGTAAGTTTACATACTTTGTGATCTCATTCTTATGTAAATGTGCAGGTTTTTATCTCAGTCCATTTTATTTTGTAAGAAAGACATTAAGTATCTGCCTACTGATATTATAATAGCAAATATTCTTTTTCTTACTATTGCAGAATGCTAACAAAACTATATATTCAAAAACACAGATATTTCTTATGAAACAAAAATATCTCCACTAATAATTATCAGACCATATGTAACTTATTTAGAAAAGTTGGTTTATATTTTCCCTTCAAATAGAAGTTGTTACAATCTTCTACTTCTGATTGAAGTCAACAAAGTATACAACTTTGTGCAGAGGGGAAAATTCATTGTCCTATAATATAAATAATGCCACGCAAATGTTGTATTCCTGCAGTACAGAGTGTTTATCATCTACTATATAGCTAATTTAAAAATATATGACTCAGGAAATACAAAATAGTTCTGGTTCATTTTAAAATATTTTGGGGTTATTTTGACAGCCACTATGGCTAAGTCAATAGCCATTGAACTGACTGGTGTAGGGAGAGACGGTGTGGTTTGTGTTTCCATTCTACTTAAATGTATTCTCTGCTTTACTTAATTAGATCACTTTTTTTCACATGCAAATGCAATCACAAGACCTCCTTCCTTGGTGTAACTATACACTCCAGTTCACTTGGGGAAAGAGTCCTGATACAAACACTACTGGCTGCCCCTTTTGTAGAAATGTTTCTCCAAGCCCTGACTCATGCACATATTGTAAAGTACCATTTTTTCCTATAATACTATTTCAAGCTAAGTGGTTGGTTGCAAGGGCTTCTTCACGTTGTGATAGCCATGTCAAAACTGCATATTTGCTTGCTAAACATCTCAGAGGTTTGCATACACCAAAAGAGACTTGGGAGGCATTCTGTTAGATAGTTCATGAGTCCATACTTGCTGACTGCTTTGACATCTGTGAAATCAATGGAAGTCTTTCAGTGGGCTTTGCATCAGGCACTTGTTTCATAGCATTGTGGGCTGGGCAAAATGTCATTGCAGAAGTTGGGTGTAGCTTCATTCAAGATACATATAGGAAACAGTTAAACTCATTTTTAGAAGTCCCCAGCTAAAACAGAAGCATACATGAGTCAGCCTGGGCATTAGAAGTATGTGGGTGGAGAGTTTTGCTGAGTATTGTTTTGGGTAAGATGGGGCAACGGAAAGTAAGATAGCAGAGAAAGACTCAGAGAAGGAACAGAAAGCCAGATTTAACCTAACTGGAACAACCTGCAAGACCCCAAATTTGTGGGTAACTGTTCAGATCAAAAGTGGTATGTAACAGAGTCCTCGATGGATGATGTGGCCTAGTGGTTAGTGCACTTAGTGCCCCCTCCCCGTGTGTCAGTCTTACAGTCCTGGTCCTCCTCCACTCAGAGGTGTGGTGAGCAATACAGGTGTTTCAAGACCCTCCTGTACTGGGAGCAGTGATAGGGGAGCCCAGGCCCACCACTCCACTAGGCTCCAATCCAGGGCCCTAGAAAGGTCAACAGTGCCTGGCCCCCCAAAGGTGCACTCTGAGTTACCCTCCCTGCTCATTTCCTACCACTGCTTTCCTCTCTTAGCTTTCAATCCCACATAAGGTGAAAAGAAAAAGAAAAGATAACCAAACCATCAGCCTCAGCTGGGCTCAGCATACAGCCTTACTCTCTCAGGGAGACTTCTCTGGCACCCTTGTCACGAGCCTTCAGGGTAGGTCTGTCCTCCTCCCCAGCATCCCCGTTCTGTGTTCCCCTTTCAACTCCTTCTCTAGTTGGAGCATGCTCTGCAGGGCTCGAGGGCCATGGCTACCTGGGCCTACTAGTGTCCTTTAACCCTTTCCAGCCCAGTGTGGGGTTTGTACACCCAATTACATGGAAACAATAGCTTTTATCTTCTCGAGATCAAAATTGTCTTTGAGACGTTTACAGGTGTTCTAAAATTGGTGTTGTGGTAAGTCACAGTTTGATCTTTTTGTACAGTTCTGCATTCACATTTCTGGTTCACATGAGCCGAGCAGTATGGTTGCAGTCATGGTCTGTTACCACTTTGGTCTCTTTGTCTCTACAGCCAGGTACTAAAATATCCTTTGTACAAAATATCCTTAAGCCCGTGGATCCCTGCTAGTATTTTGCTGGCAGCACTGATATTCTTCAGCTGTAGTTTTGATCTTAAATAGCCATTTGCCAGTTGTTCTGCCTGTTGATGTACAAAACAAGGGGAGATAACTTCAATGTTCCTCCAAGATCCCTTGCCGATATCCATGGTTGGCAGCCAGTGCTGAGAATCAATTTGCTTTGGCCGGGTCAGGTAGAATTTCTCCAGCTGCAGGCATTTGCAAAGTGATTCCTCCTTTTTCAGTTTCTGCATGTGGTTTCAAATGATGGACATTTGCTGTTATAATGCCTCACTCCATAACACCCACAGCTTTTTCTGTTTGGGTGCTTTGTATTTATGATTGCTTTAGCATAGGTAATATGGGATACTGCTGTTCCTTTGCCTGCCCTGCCCAACGTGGTGAATTGTCTCTGATCTTATCCTCATCTGATTATGTAGTTGTTTACTGTGTTTCCATATTTATCTCTTGGTAGATGCAATGGCATGGTCAAATACCACATTGTATGTGGGCTGGAATGGGTTAATGGCTTGTACTGGCTCCTATCACAGTCCTTTTCTCATCCCCAGTGGCCTCTCCCAGCTACCGACTGATGTTGGCAGGTCACAAAGTCCAAATGAACCCTACTGGGGTATTAAAAAGTCCAGCAAATAAACAGTCTATTTGCCCTCCCTACAGTCTCCAGCCCAGCTCTGCCCTCTGTAAATTCAGACCTTTGTTCAAACTTCTAACTAAACAATGTCCCTTTTTGGGATTTACACCACTTTACCTGTGGCCAGTGGGGAACCCAGGCCTGCCCACTACTCCAGGTTCCAACCCCGGACCCTATATACAGCAGCCGCATATTGCTCAACTTCAATCCTCTGCTGCATTGTCCCTGGAGCTCTTCCTAATAGGCCCTTTTATCTCTGGTCCTATGTCAGGGCGAACAATCTTTCCCTTCAATCCCAGCTACGAAAGTTCAGCCAGCCATAAACTCTGACTGCCAGGCTCCTTTGACCAGAGGGGAGCCCCCATCTTCCCTCCTCTGCTCCCAGCCAGGAACCAACCAGCTCAGCCCAGGCAACTCCTTTTATCTGGGCCAGCAGGGCTCTGATTGGCTAGTGCTAGCCCCTTTGGCCCTTGGAGGAACAGGTCTCCAGAGAGGCCTCTCTAGGCAGGTCTGGAGGACACAGCTTCACTGCTCTTTCCTTCCACATCATTGCTTACTGGATCTGGATGGATAGGACTGCAGGGCCTCCTGTAGGCAGCTGCAAAGACCAGGAACACATCGTCGCACCCTTATATTGCATGGCACCTTACTCCGCAGGTGATCTCATTGAAGCCAGTAGGAGTAAAGAGCTGGACACTGTGAATCTGGGCCCAAATAAAGACCAATTTTAAAATAAATTCCAAGCAGTCTTCTAAAACATTTGTCACTGCTTCAATATTTCCTTTACTGTACATGTTGCACATGTCCCTCATTGACAGCTGCTATTTTACTGATGCTGTGCAGCACAGGATGTCCAGTCTTATTATGTTTCGAGACATAGGAAATGGGGCTCAGTATTTGAATGCAAAAGAAGGAAGGAGACTTTCAAAGTTCAAGGTAAGTGTCAGGTTTTTTTTTAGAATGCTGGGGGAGCAGGGAGAGTCTAATGGTGCTTTACTTAATTTAAAAAACAAAACCTTGTTTGTCACTTCTAATGTTTCCAATAAAATACAAGAATAATATGGAAAATATTATAATGGTATTATATAAATCAATCATTTTATAAATCAATAATATGCCTTCACATGTGTCCAGTTCTGGTCACCCCCTCTCAAAAAGTATATGGCAGAATAGAAGGGGCTCAAAGATGCGTGGTGAAAATGATTAGAACATGATTAGCATGAAAAAACTCTCATGAAAAGATATTGAAAGGAATGGGATTGATTATCTTAGAGAAGAGGTAAATAAGAGAGGACAAATTAAGGTATGCAAAAGAATGAATGATATAGAGACAGTAAATCAGGAATTTCTACTTTAAGGTATAAGACTGCCACTAATTATTGAGGGTTTGGAAAAAACTTTCCCTAGCAGGGCCGGCTCCAGGCACCAGGCAACCAAGCACATGCTTGGGGTGGCACCTGGTAAGGGGCGGCCAATCTTGAGGTGGTGGGGGGCAGCGCGG
>NW_020664389.1:5312744-5323939 GCF_002925995.2 Terrapene triunguis
GGGGGGCGGCGCTTTTTTTTGCTGCTTGGGGCAGCCAAAAAGTTATAGCCGGCCCTGTTCCCTAGGACAGGTAATTATCTACTCCAGGGGTTCTTCCATCTTCTCTAAGCATCTGATGCTGGCCACTGTTTGTGACATAATACTGGATCAGATAGACCATTGGGCTGATCTAGTAGAGTTTCTTAATCAAAACTGGCCCATACACATGGCAAACAATGTTTGTGGTAAAGCAATGAAGAGGGGAGGGCACAAAAACTCTAACCAAGAGTCTATCCTTTGTTGCTATTGGATTTTCCTGTCTTTGGGTTTGTTCCTCCAGCATTGTTGCCAGTTTATTGTTTTAGGGCCCCATATGAATCCCTTCGGGTTCATAAATTGTATGTTTTGCCTTGGACTGCAAACTTGACAGATCATGGATTTTATAATGTCTAAAGCAACATATTGTGGCCAGATGATCCTGGTTGAACCAAAGCTCCTGTGAATTTTTACCACTGTAAACCAAGATCAGAATCTAGCCATAAGATACGGATGGTACGCAAGAACTGACTCTTGCAAACCATATGAAATACTGTCTTGCTATGAATTGCAGCTCTAGGCAATACTTTTTTGAAACTGAAAAACATGACAGAAGTGGAATAAGTTGTTTACATAGCACACGTACAGAATACTTATCTTTACCAGTATCAAAGGAGAACAAAGCTGAACTTGAACTATACGTAACATTTTGCTGATTATTGTTGCTCCTTCTGGAATAAAGGGATGAAAGTCACTACTCTCATGATATTTTTTTTTCACATTCTGCTTGTCTTTATTATTACTCTGATAATTCAGGGGACCAGAAACAAGAGCTGTGTGTTGGTTTTTTGGGTTTGTTCCCCCTCCTGTTTCTAGCCTGGAAATCTATTTAGATTACTCACCAGTCTATGGTCATTGAAGGTCATTTGGTTTACAGCTGAAATTTTCAGTTGGAGCCTCATCTTGTAATTAGAACTTAAAGCTGAAGTAAGATTTTGTAGCTCTTGTGAAAGGGTAGGTTGTTGTATGATTAGCTTCAGAATGTTAAATTAGGTGTAATGATAGGTGTTTTCATTGTGCAATTTAAGCCTCAAAAAATTACCTATCTTGAATAGCAACCTTTGGGCTATAAGGAACACTATCCTAGGCCTCTCCTAAATGTTAATTGTATTACACATTAACATTTCCTTTACCGTAAAATGGCAAAAGCCAAGCCAGCAAGATTTTAAAATCTTGAGAAATAACACTTTCATATCTTGTTTCAGACTCCGTTCCCAAAAGCAAGCTGCTTGCTGAAAATGTCCCTTGAATAAACATCCATTTACACACAGTGGACACTTAAAAAGTCAGCATTTGGCAATAGTTGCTCCACAGCAGTGGTTGCCGGCAAATGTTAACTTTTTACTGGTTATCATGGCACATGAAGCAATCTTTTCAAATCTGCAAACAATGCATCCATCTCTGCCTTAGGTGTAAAGCACCAATCACGTAGCAACTGGGTGTCCCTGGGGGTAGCTGAACATCATGGAATTTGATGTTTTGTGAACCTCACAAACCATGGTGTTTTCTGAGGTTGCCAGATCATCTGGAGTTTGCAAATCCTTTTTTCTCTAATGTCTACCTCACCCAAGTGAGATTCAATTTGAGAATGTAAAGTGAAGCTTATGCTGCCTATGAAGGGGTGAGAAACCCATTCAATAGCTAGACAAGCACAAATGGATGCCTTACACGTGGTGACTTGATCTCTGCATAGCACTTAAGTGAAACACTATGCCACCTTCTTTCCCGCCCCTGATCACTGGGACCAGCGGCACAGGACAGAGCAATCTCACAGCTGATCTAAGCTGTATCAACAGTTAAAGTCTCCTTGGAGTTGTTATGCTGACTGGGATTACTGAAGCACAGTGTGTTACAGCCATGACCTGGGGTAATTCCCAGATGCCTGATTAGGGCTGTTGAATAGTGTAGTTGCACCACCAGATGTGTACTGTACTGGGGCCACTGGATTGGCCCTTTATTTATAATTTGCATTTGAAAATGTGGGCATTATTCTCTACCTGTGGAGTTTGATGAAGGGGGAGTCCCAGAGAGAGTAGACTCTAAGCCAGTGGTTCTCAAACTTGGGCTGCCGCTTGTTCAGGGAAAGCCCCTGGCGGGCCGGGTCGGTTTGTTTACCTGCCGTATCCGCAGGTTCGGCCAATCGCGGCTCCCACTGGCCGCGGTTCGCCGTCCCAGGCCAATGGGGGCTGTGGGAAGCGGCGTGGGCTGAGGGACGTGCTGGCTGCCCTTCCTGCAGCCCCCATTGGCCTGGAGCGGCAAACCGAGACCAGTGGGAGCTGCGATCGGCCGAACCTGCGGACGCGGCAGGTAAACAAACTGGCCCGGCCCGCCAGGGGCTTTCCCTGAACAAGCGGCGGCCCAAGTTTGAGAACCACTGCTCTTAGCCACATTCTCCACTGCCTTTCACTTTATTTAGTCATTTACAGCTGTGCAAAGTGAGTGCATCCTGATTTGCTGGTTTTACACACTCACTTTGCACAGCTGTAAATGACTACACAAGGTGCAAGGACCAGAGAATCAGAATCCCCTTTCTAATGGATTTCAGCTCAGTAAATCAGATTGCTTCACAGAAACTAGCATTATGTGTACTACAAGCAGGTGGCAACCTCTAGTGATAGCTCAACAGTTAGACACAAAGGGCAGCACTGCATATTTATCACAAGGGTGTATGCCCACTGTGACACTCTGCAGCCCATATTCACCATAGTGATATGGTTATGATATGGTTATAATTATGATGCATCTTGTACAAAATGTCATGTGAGCTGTCAATGGAAAAGTTATGGTTTGCTGAATATCATTATCCTATTTGTATGCATGTATCATTTTTGTATCTGGAGTTATGAATATTGACCATGCATCTATATTTCAAGTGTGTTTGCTCCTGGGTAACACACACAAAGTAGTTTACATCCAGTCTAACCATCACATTGTGAAGGGACTACCCAAGGGCAATGGCCAATCAGTGAAAACAATGGGCCATGGGAAAAGCTTAGCCTCACCTGATAAGCTTTCCTATGGACGCTTCAGCCAAGATATGAGTAATGGCTTCCATGACTCATCAAAGCATACAAGGGCATGTGACTAAATCATGTGATATTGGACTCCTTTTTGGTGTCTGTGTTTTTCCACAAACTGTGCGGGGGGCTTTGTTTGGGACAATGAAGTTCCCTCCACATGGAAGAAGCTATAAAATGGGGAAGTGACATCGTCACTGGGCCTCACTCCCCCTACAACACAACACCTGAAAACAATTAAGGAACAAAGACTGAACTGGGGAAGGGTGTCTCAGGCAGGATAGAAGAAGTTCAGCCTGTGTATGCAAAAGCTATAACCTGCTTGTATTAGCTAACAGGGTGAGACACTGCTTGATTCAAATCCTATCTAGTTTATAAAGCTTAGATTGCATTTTTGTTTTATATCTCAGGTAATCTGCTTGGATCTGTACACGCACTACTTATAATCACTTAAAATCTATCTTTCTGTAGTTAATAAATTTGTTTGTTTTTTAAAAATCTAAAACTGTGTTTTGCTATAAGTGCTTGGGGAATCTGCTCAGGAACAAAAACTGGTGCATTGTCCTCGCCACTTTGAGGGAGGGGCGGACTGGGTAATAAACTTATTCTGGTCAGGCTTTTGACCCGGGCAAGACAGTATAGCTCTGGGGTCCTAGGCTGTGGAGGAGTTGGCTGGAGCCTCTCTATTGTCAGTTCATGAGCAGTAGAGGAGAAGCCTTCATGTAACTGCAGCTGGGTGTGTCCCTGCCTGTGTAAAGGTTTGCATGAGTGCAGGACCAGGAGCAGTCTGCAGCTTGCCACAGCAGCACAGTGTGAGAGGGAGCCCAGGCTGATGAGACAGAGGGTTCAGTAGTACCCCAGTTCCAGGTTGCATCCTGGGGGGCCCATCCTACCCACTTTGCTCCTACTACAGTAAATACCCCTAGAATTGTGACTATTGCCTTTGATTGAAGATCCAAGATGTGCTACTGCCCCTTTGTGCCTCTCTAATGGAAAGGGGATGGAAAGCTGTCTTTATAGGGCAGCTGAAGATTTCCCACAAGGGAATTCCTAGTTGGTACAAAGGCAACAGCAGCTCTTCACAGCCCTCTCCTGATCCACCTGACAGAGGACAGAGGGGGAGCATACCAGCAGGTGTGGACAGGGCACACAGCCTCCCAATATAAATCAGAGCAAGCCTGAGGCTGTTGAATTGATGTTAGCGGCCAAACCATTCTCTGGCAGCCTCTGGGATCAGGAGGGTACAAATTATTTGACTTCACCCTCAAATCCTGTGTGGAGCTTGGACAAAATCACAATCTATCTTTCTGAAGCAGCTTATGTGAGGAAGGCTAGACTCACTTCCCCCAACTAACAGACTCTCTACCATTCTCCACAGCTGAGCACTGGGGGGAGGAAACTGTTTTAGCTCCCATTAAAAGGGCACATTCAGCTGCAAGTGCTGTTCAATAGAAATCTTGCTGCTTCTCTCAGGCTGGCAACCAACCACCAACATATCAGTGAATGCACTGCTCCTTGAAGGAGCCAGGAATTTAATGTGCTGAGTTGGATTAAAGTCTTATCACAATCTTTTACTGCAGATACTGTATACAGCCTTAGGAAGAGACTATGTAGAAAGATTGCAGTTCAACATACTTTGCCTTTCAGTTGCTTGTGAGACCAGATATAAATGGTTGATCATGAAGCCCATTCTGCTAACATTTCCTCAGCAATACTGCAGGTAGTGCCCCCTTCTAGGATATGTTTTGGTTGATGTTCCTGAGCCTAATGAATTTTGGCAGCACGAATGATGATGACAGACAATTGTTTGTCTCAAGTCACTGAACTTTGTTACAAAGTCACAATAAGCCTGTCTGGTTGACTAGTCTCACATGTAACAAAATCAAAATAAACCTTCACAAGGAATCATTTTCAAGTGCCATTTTACTTTTGTCTTAGGCTCACAAATGTCTCATGTTCTTTCTGATGTGTCGGATATAATGCAAAAGAAATAACCACCTAAACAAACACATTCTCTGTGTGGCTTGTCGTGGCTAAAAAGTGCTTAAGAACCATCCATTCCTCCCCTCACCTCCTTCCCACTCTTCTTTTCCTTCAATGTTGACTGATTAGGAAGGAGGGTGTGTGTCTTTGGTGATGGTGGGGAACATACTAGTGTTATTTTAAAGGCTTACCATTACTAATTTGAGCAGAGGGTTGGACTAGATGACCTCCTGAGGTCCCTTCCAACCCTGATACTCAATGATTCTATGATAATTACCTTACCATTACTAGAGCTGGTATGGTGAAACCACCTACGAGCCCATCATGGAGCAGTGCCCCATTGTGCTAGGTGCTGTACAAATGGAGAACAAAGTCAGTCTCTGCCCCAAGAACCTTACATTCTGTGCTCCACTCCACATCCCCATTGTACAATGAACTCCTGCTGGCTATGTTATTTTTCAGAATCTGTTGGTTACCACATTTGTTGTTGTTTTGTTTTGTTTTTTTAAGAAAAAAATCAAATAAAATCCACAATTTGATAAAAGATTCAATGCTTATTCTTAGCACAAGTGGAGTGTGTAAATTCAACTTGATGGTGAAGAGCAATGTATACAAAGGGAAAAAGCACCTCAGGTCAAATGTCAAGTGATTTAGGAGCCTGAGCTTCAATTTCAAAAGTGATTTGGGGGCTCTTCAGAGTGTTTAGTCTTATTGACAGTCAATGGGCTTGGGCTCCTGAGGCCCAGATTTGTAAAGCTATTTAGGCATTGCTGCAAAGGAGCCGTCATTTCATATCCAAAAGGGCACTTAGGAGGCTGGGATTTTGACTTTCCCTTTTGAAAATGAAACGTAGGTGTTGCAACGTTGAGCACAGCAATGCCTAAATACCTTTAAAAAGACTGGGCCTAAGTGCCTTTTGAAAATAGGACTTAGGCTACTAGGGTCATTTAGGCATGTCTGAAAATGTTACCCCTTGATTTTAAGGGACATTGTCACATAAATCCTCGATCTTGCCATTGATACTCAATGATAGATTGGCAATATTGGGACCCCAGGTTATCACAGCAGAGTGCTCACAAGTTTCCAATGGCAGGATTGGGACCTAAAAGAAGTATAGTGCAGTGCAGCCTTAGCTAACAAAGAAAAAAACCAAGTGATTTGTGTTTTAATTTAACTGTAGCCAAAGTTAAACTTATAAATAAAAAGCCCTCTCTCTCTCTCTGAACTCTAGTCCAAGTACTGCAGCTTGACTTTGCATTGAAGCAATCAAACAAAACTTCAGAATGACATAAGGACCAGTGACCTATCATTTAGCATCAGTTTGCATTTTTCCATAAAAGCAAACCTGTTTGTGCTAGAAATGGCCAAAGGGTTTGTCTCATTAAATTTTGTTTGAATGAATATTTTTTCTTCTGATCAAAAATAAAATGTTATTTCTAAGTTACCAAAAAATATGATGAAAGTTCCTTCCTAAAACAAAGCACGACTGCTTTCTTTTAAAAGCAGGGATCATAATTAAAGGCTGTTATTTCCATTTCCTATAAAGATATTTTGGCAATTAAGTCTATTCTGAAGAGAATTTTTTCTTTTATAAAATGAATAATTGTGTTTCCAAAGAGTAGTAAAGTGGACTAATTCACTCTGGAAAGGATAAAGACAAATGCTCCCTTGCCTATAATTTCTTGCTCTTGACCCAGAGGGTTAGGATAATAAGTCATGATGATATTTATATCTACCTCTTTACAGCAAAATGTGTTGATAGTGGCAGAAGGCTGGTTTAAAAACAGATCTAATAAGTGATGAAGGACATCATAACTTCACTAAAAAGAGACTCAGTAAACCTCAAACTTTCCAACTTCTGTGGTTTCAGTCAATTCCTGAGCTTGTCCTCCACACTAGACTAACTTTATGATTGCATTCCAGTACTGAATATTCTGCAAGCAGCTCCATTCAGGCATACTCCCTACATCTGTACAGAGTCCCGTTGTTGTCAATGGAGCTCACTGCAGGTCTAGGGGTCTGCTTGGATGGAGAAACTTTAAGCATCAGGGTCTATATTAAAGCCCAGATCCTCACTGGGTGTAAATCAATATCACTCCATTGACTTCTTCCAGCTGAGGATCTGTCCCCACATTTTCAAAGGAGCCTCATCTAACTAGTGTTCATGTGTATGAGTGCAACTTCCCACACTTTCTCCCATTCGCACACAAAGGGCCTGCTCCAAAGCCCGGTGAAGTCAATAGATGTTCTCCCACTGACTTCAATATCCCTTACACACATTATAAAATTTAGACACAATATTCATTTGTGCTCAATTTGCAGATAAAATGGAGTGTATGGGCCATATCCTGAGCTGCTGTTAACTGGCATGGCTTAGCTCTAATGAAGTCAAGGGAGCTAATTTACACCAGCCAAGTATCTGGCCTTATGTGTATATTTTATTATTTGATCATAGAGGTTAGTGCACAATAAATTGTGCATACAAAGGACTGCATGTGGAAAAAGGTAGCCACAGAAGCAGAGATTATGTTTTGAAAATGTAGATGTTTTAGGAAGGTAGAAGATGAGCTTTTCTTTAGAACGGCTTATGACAAGCCTTAGCCCCACTAAATGCCTTATGAAATTGTTTGCCCCTTTCCCTTAAAAATAATTTTACTAGGTTATGTAAACATAGATGTGGTTTTTCTTTTTCTAGGGCTAAGGATTATAAAGATATTGGCATGGACTTGACTTCTTGTTTAGCTCATTTGCTCCTATTGGCTAACCCTCACCAAGAGTGACAATTCTCTTTTTGTGACCTCATAAACATCCAAATATGATATTGTAACGGAGGGAACATCACTTCAAGTGATGGTCAGGAGCAAAACAGCCTGGGCTTCTGAATAGCTATGATCTTGTTATCATGAAGAAATCCCTCACAGTAAAAATAATTTAAAAGGAAGAGAAATAATTTTACAAAAACGTAGACGCGCCCTAAACAGTGTGTCTCCAAGTCTTCCCTAAACCATACGTGGATCTTTAACGATCTGTGCAAAACTTCATATTTTATAAACATTCATTGAGTGAAATATGGAATCGGTGAACTCTCTTGGCGTGACTTTGAACCCACTCAAGCACCATGGGTTTGACAGTTTGACTTTAACTCAGTTTGGTGTCCTCTTGAGAGACTTGGAAAGAACAGATGGGGATGTGAGGCTGAGTAGGGAGGACAAGAGTCTACAGCAGCTTGTGCTGCTTTTCCTTCAAAGCTACCCCGCTACACACACACAATTCTTGGCAAGCAGTGATCAGGACCCCCCTTTCTTCTCCTCTTGCAGTGTAAGTACAAGAGCAAAAGCTTGCCATTTTAAATTACAGTTTTCGTTTCCCTGCATGGGGCCTTTAAATTACAATTTTTTATGGGCAGAGACATTGAGTCAGAACCTCAGCTACATAAAGGCAGTTTTGCACCGCAAACCTACTGCTGCCTTACCCTGGTCATAGAAGAATTTCTCCTGCCTATGGGGATTCTCTGGTGGTGTGGAGCAGCTGTAATAGCTCCAGTGCCAACCTGCCTTTCTGCAGGTGGCGCAGAGGGTGTGATTGGGATCTAGAAGGTGTGGCCCAAGCCTCACTACAACCATAAAGGCACCCCCCAAAATTTAAAGTAGCCCTTAGGCTGCTCTGAATGGTACTAGAGGGCCTGCCTAACGCAAATTGGAGGGGATAGAAGGGGTGCTCAAGACCACCTTTGCAGTCCCCCTACACACTGAGCTTTCCCTAGTGCTACTTAATTACAGCTCAGTATTGGCCCATTGGCTCATCCATACCTGTAAAAGTGGAATTCACAATTTTTATGTTCCTGTATAGATAACAAATGATACCCAACTACATAACCCCTCTATTTACTCCAGCAATATGAACACTTCTTTGCATGTTAATATCTCAACTTTTAAAATACTGTGCATTTCTAAGCATTTTGTCTACTTGCCACGTTTTGACTCCTTATTACACAGACTGTCTAGGCACATATTTACTGAAAATTAATGAAGAATACTTGGTGCTTTCCATCTTCCAAGTGCTTTACAAACATTAACTAATTAATAATGTATTCCCTGTTTTCAGGCATGTTAGTGTTCTTGGATGTTAAGAGGGATTCTGCTAAATCACTATCTCACTGCATCTCTTCTACTTTCTGTCTAATCCATTACATTGGTCAGAATTCTCATTATTGAGCTCCGCTATAGACAGTGAGTCTGCTTCATAATTTCTCCTAAGCACATACATCCACAAATGCCTTTATAATTCAGACCAAGATTCTATACAACACTCATTGTGACAGATAGTAGTGTCTGAGTGCATGAGCCAATATGATCTTAAAATAAGCAGAATGCCTTTTACCTGACTAAACACTACCACTCCTGTAATATGCCTAACCTCAACTGGCCAGGGACTTGCCCATAGATTCAAACAGGTTTTGCCATTCTCTCTGTCATGTTGTCTGGAGTGGCTCACAACTGAGAGTGCCAACCTCAAAGCAGACTGTCAAAAAGCAGAGCAGACATCCCGAACTGGCTGTATGTTCTATAATTAGATTTCACCAACCCCAGTAACAAATATGAACTCCTGGATCACTATAACAGTCTTACCATGAACTCACAGACAGTCCACTTAGACTCTCCAGTCTAACTTGCCACCCAGGCAACTTGGACTTAGTGATAAATGGTCACTTACACCAAAGATCACAAAATATTCAGGTTGCTCCCAGTCTCAAGAGACCAGTCACTTACCCCAGTCAATTTGTCTCTTAGATCTCACACCAAAGACAATGTTGGTATCCAATCCTATATTAAACTAACTAAGGATTTATTTAACTAGCAAAAAGAAATGAGAGAGTTATTTACAGGTCAAAGCAGGCAACATAGGCAAAAAAATTAGTTACAGTCTATGATTTCAAAAGGTGACAGAGATGTAGTAATCTGTCCACTGAATGTCTTTTAGGACTAATCCAGGTTGACCCTGGAGATCTCTGCTTTTGTTTCTTAGCTTCAGCCCTTGTAACAATCAAGAGATAATTATTTCTTCTTGTGAGCATCTTTATATGCCCTTCCCCCTGAGTTCAAACCGATGGAATGAGTGCCCCTGTATGTAACTTCTTCATGGGTAGATGGGGCAATCAACAAAGATTTTGTCCTACAATGGTCCATTTAGTTTTGATAGTCTTTCTTGATGGGTGGGGGGAAGCACTCTTCCTGTCTGAGTTCGCAAGTTCAGAGCAGGCATTTTTACAATTATAAAACAAACTTTCACATTACCTTATAGCATGGGATACAGACATCATAAGTAAGGTTAATGCATGTCACAACTTACAAGCATTTTAGAGAGTCTAATCACTAAACAAATCCTTACAAATCTAACACCTGACTCAAACAATACTAACGTACAGGTGGGCTGGGCTGCTTTCCAGCCATGAAGTGGTCGGCTGACACCTACAGACTTGGTAAGAGCTGGCACCTGGTCTGCCAGCATCATACTGTCATATACTAACTAAGGTCCAGAACACATAAGCTGTTCTGCACAGACAGATGGTTGTTTAGAGTCCCACTGCACTCAGTGAGCCCCAGGAGTGTGCCCATGAAGAGCAGTATAAAGGGTCAGTGTGTTTGATTTAACCCTTTTCAGCCAAGAGGCTGTCACTTAGAGAAGCACTGAGGAGATTCCTTTGAAGGTAGAGAGTCAGGATAAGAAACTTGGTAGTACTGTCCACCATGCCCAAGCCATGTAAACATAATGACTCAGATTTGGTTCAAGGGTGTTCTTTTTCATTGTAAAATTCTACAGAGGCTGCAACTTTATCTTAGGACACCCTAGCAATATCTGACTTCAAGGCTCATTTGTTGTGATTTCCTATTAGAAGGGATTTGCCATCAACTGCAGCTTCTTCAGGAGACTTGCTCAGTGGATTGACAGCTCGAGCTGTATTACTCCTGTCTTGTACTGTTTGATTTTTTCCACTGTTTGTAACACATTCAGCTATTGTTCATCTCCATATTATTTTCTCTCATCAGAATTTTTGTCTTGAACTCTTGAAATGAAAGGCACCTAAAAAGGAACTTAGGAAAATGTCCCCTTTTGATACTT